>NC_089213.1:1839036-2199036 GCF_963930695.1 Labrus bergylta | reverse complement strand
AAACATTTCAAGGTGTTTGTTGTTGTATTTTGGCCCCAAGAGTGACATCACGACTACCTCAAATTTATTTTTATGCATTTCTTTTTTGGTGTTGTTGTTGTTGTTGTTGTTGTATATTTTCCACGTATTTATGTTCATGTATTTCTTGTTTTTCAAAGGGTTCAGATTGCTAAAGGGTTAAGAGTGTTTGTTTGATTAAAGCATGTGACACAGATGTTGTAAAGTCAATGAGTAATTGTGTTTAATAATCCTGATCTCAATATCTCTCAAAACTAACTGTGATTATGATTTTGTCATAATCGAGCAGCCGTACCACTCGTTCAATAAAACACTCTGCTTTAAAACATGATGTAAAAATGTAATTAAATTCTTCGCTTTATTTTAGGTGTGACAGAGATTTGGAGCGCAGCCTCAGCCATTTTAGTTTTTTTCAAGAATGCAGCGATCCTTTAAATTATGTAAAAATGAAACATGTCCTCAAGGAAAAGCAGCTCCCTATTAGGAAGAAGAATTAGGACAAGCTAAACTCAAGGGGCCGACATTTTTATTAATGAGGAAAAGCAGAGACAACCTGCCTCTAAAAAGACTGTTTGGATGTCAATACAATCCACATGCTGATCTCCATGAGGACTTAACTATCCCTCCCGTCAATACTTTAGAAATGATTTATGGGAAAATAACTGAAGTTGTATTTATTTCAAAGATAATTCACATTAATTGAAGTTTAGGAGGAACACTCGTCCCTAAGCGTGATGTGGTACAGTTTGGCAGTGTGGGCAGACAGACAGACCAGCAGTGATAACAAGACTCCAAAAGTGGCGCTACTTAAAAATAATGAGCTGTGTGGGTTGCCCTCTCAGACCTCTTCACAGTTTAACAGAACTTTTTTATTTTTTTAAAATGGGAGTTCAACACTCAGCGCAAGGACAAGAAAGCATAGAGCTCCTTAAGGACGTGTACAAACATCTAATAATATCTCATTTCCACCAGGATACTCTCCAGAATCCTCTTGGATTGTTGGGGGAACTCTGTGATTTTCTAGAGTAGGTTTAAAAAATTGAGTTGCAAGGGTGACATCAATAAAGTCAAGCATTCAGGACTTTCCAAAAGAACAGGAACCTTTTTTTCCAGTGATTATTTGTGGGGTTTTTCATGTTTTTATGGAGAACACAGGAGAGAGGAGATGAGAGTGTGAAGAGGAGGAGAAGAGAGGAGAGTGAAGAGAAGGAGAGGAGAGGAGAGGAGAGTGAAGAGAAGGAGAGGAGAGGAGAGGAGAGGAGAGGAGAGGAGAGGAGAGTGAAGAGAAGGAGAGGAGAGGAGAGGAGAGGAGAGGAGAGAATGGGGGATGACTGGCCTTAAAAGGCAGAGGAGAGGGTGGGAGTCAAATCTGGGGCTGAACCTTTAAGGATCAAGGGTTCAAATGTAGAGAACACCAAGAAAAGGAACCTTTAAATCCTTGATATTTAGTTCCTGGAACTAAAGCTCTGAATGCTTTGGGTGGAAACACAACATTAACTGCTTTCCTTCAAGGCCTAAAATTGTGCCAAATTTGAGAAAAACCTGTTGGTCATTTGTAAATGTATTTTACTTCACAACGCGCACGTTCGTTTGGAGACTTTCACAATTAAATTCCTCCCATCTTTTATTATTTAAACCGCTCCTTTAGGCAAAACTAACAACAGGTCAATTGATTTGTGTTGCAGAGAACAATCTTGTTGTTGGTTTTCAAAGCAAGTAGACACACCTCACATTACATCTTGAATAGCTTGGAGTCAAGAGCTTCACTCCTGAAACATAATTTGTCAGAGTCCGCACACCCATCCCCATCCAGAGAAGTTCAGAAAATATGGGAAGTAAAGACAGAATATTCATAACCCAACACATCAGGGCAGATGAACTAGACAAACCAACACAAAGCTAACAGCATCAAACAGCTAGTCACAGTGAAACTACAGACCCAACACCATATATATTGCTTTGTAACATTAGGTACATGTTACAGAAATTCCTGTATCGCCACAAAATATCTGCACAAATATCTAAAAATACAAATGATCTTTATCACAAACCTAAGTCTTTGCACCGGAGCACATTTCTAACTTCAAACTTAGTTCAGGAGAGCAGGAGGGTTCGTGCATAAAGAGAAGCAGGTAAGCTGCAGCCTGAGATCTGATGAGGGGACCGACATCAAAATCACAAAATCATTTTAGGTTTCATAATGTTTACTGTGCATGCACCATCCAATTAAGAACAGACATAGACCACAGTTACAGGTAGATATGTGATTGTTGGAGCCAAAACCCGATCAATATAAAAGAGTAAAATGAACAAAAATACATGGTGACTAGATAACTGCCAATGTTTCCTTTTCAACATCCCACAAAAAAATATTTTTTTTGCAATAAAATGTTCTGAAAAATCCACATTGGCAAAATACAGTAGACTGCTAAACTCTAAATGAACTAAGATTATTGAAAATACTAGATCAAAAAGCTCACAAATAAAATCTGATTAGATACGCTCCTGTATTGTCCAACTAGTCCTAGTAAAGCATGTTTAAATTCTTGCGGCCAACTTGGTATTACAGCTGTCCAAGGTCATAAAACATCATACTCATCCTTATCGGCTCACTCAGGGTTAATTCTAAATTGATAAATAACACTTTGAACAGGCTCAAGTTAATCCTGAATGGCCCCGGATTGAACTTCGGCAGGACTTTGAGTGCATGTGTGCTAAAAATGTTCCACCAAAGTGAAATGTCAGTGGAAGGGAAAACCAGACTGCCCCTCTCTGAGGAGTCTTGTAAAAAGCACAAGTGAGTTGGGGGTAAGTAAGCTGCTTACTGCTCTGCGCCCTGCCTGGGGAACCCTGTGACGCTAAGTGGGCCCTGGTTTACCATCTGACAGTATACCCACGGGGGGAGCCGGGCCAAGCGGCTTTAATTTGCCTGACATCAGTTAAAAAAGCCTTTAATTGACTTTATAAACTTTATGGCTTTTTCTCAACGGGAAGGTTTAAGTGCCGGCGTGCTCGGTGTTTGGCGCTGGCTTTCCCGGGGGAATGAAAACCTTAAAGGGGATTTTGAAGGCAGATAAAAGCCTTCTCTTCCAGGGGGTGGCAGAAATACAATAGCCGTGTTGTCATCCTCGCATACACCTAACCACTGGGGTTCTTTCAATACGTCCTCAGCACTGAGGTGGAAAGCCTGCTGTGTCAGCCGACTGTTGCAGAACGGTTGCAGAATCGATTTAGCCTTTTAGAGGTATCTGAGGCTAGGCGCCCCCTCGCTCCCTGCTAAGCACTTGAGTCTCTGCCAGGTAGCCCCATCGATTGCGCTTCCCTTTGTGATTTTGGTTCCCAGTGCTAATAAATGAGGAGGCCAGGAAGGTTGGAGTGCTGCTGCTTTAAAACCGATGATGGGCAGTCATGCAAGTGACTCGAGCATCAGCAAAATTACACATTTGGGCGAAATTTAAGGAATCAGCTTTTTTTTTTAGGACAGTAAGGTAAAACAAAAAGTCAGAGGTGGCATGTTCAGGTATTATCATTATCACAGACTTTAGTCTTTGCACCTCGGCATGTTTCTAACTTCAAACTTAGTTCAGGAGAGCAGGAGCATTTGAAGCATAAAGAGAAGCAGATAAGCTGCAGCCTGAGACACCCAAATCACAAAATCGTTTTAGGTTTCATGTTAACTGTGCATGCATCATCCAATTAAGTACAGACATAGACCACAGTTACAGGTAGATATGTGATTGTTGGAGCCAAAACCCTGTCAACATTAGAGGGGAAAAAAATACATGGTGACTAGATAAGTACTAATAATCCATGTTTCCTTTTAAAAATCCCAGAAAAAAAACAATTTTCTTGCAATAAAATGTTCTGAAAAAAAAAACACATTGGCAAAATACAGTAGACTGCTCAACTCTAAATGAACTAAGATTATTGAAAATAGTAGATCAAAAAGCTCAACACTTGATAACCATGTTCAATAATTCTCTTCCCTAGTAATAAAACTATAGCAGGTATTCAGTGGTGATGTGATGATCACTTCTACAATTTCCATTTCGAGCATTTTCAAACAAATCCCATCACAAGACCAAAGCTAACAATGACTTGTGCATTATTCTACAGGGGGTGGGTTTCATTTTTGCACAAATCGACCATTCTAACAGAATTCGCATCATAATTGTGGTAATTTTGAGTTTAGAAACAATCGTTTCTTGAGGTAAGAGATGCTAAGTTTGTAGCTTTACAGACTGTAGAGATGCTAAGAAACTGGCGTGTCATTGGTCAAAAGTAGGCCGTCCCTGGGCTGAACGATTTAACCCAAATGATCAGCAAATCCATGCAGCAGGCAATGGCACCTGTTACTCATTTATACTTGAGGAAGTGAATGGAAGTGAATGGAAGTGAATGGAAGTGAATGGAAGAGGAAGCTACAGGCTGTAAAATATAAAATAATTTAGAAATACATTTTTTCATTACAACAGCTCAAGAAAACCAGGAAACAGAAATATAATTATTAAAAATAACAAGAAGTTAAAAATCAAACGTTTGTTGTTACTATTAGGACAGTTGCTATTCTAGGTTCAAAACAATCGGTTATATGTTATTTGAAGAATAATTATCTCCTCTTTAGTATATGAGAAATGTGGCACTCATTTATAAAAGTCATCCCTGGTGGAATTAATAAAACACACAAATGTCCTTAAAACTCGGATAAAGAAAAAAAGGGTGGAGGGAAAGTTAAAACGAGGACAAAGAGGGAGACAGAGATAATGAGAGGAATGGATCATTTTCTCACTGCAATTGACAACGGCGTGATTTGAGACAGCGGGGGGTTGGGGGGGGAGGGGGGCAATTAGGAGAGGATAGGAAGCTTCTGTCAATTTCAGGGCACCTTGGCACTTTGTCTCTTCAGCTTTAAGTATGAACAATAAGAAAAGTCCCCAAAGTCTTAAAGAAAAAAAAAAGTTCTACTAATTTCTCTTCTTCATTTATTTGAACAGATATAAACTAAGAGGAACGAAAACAATAAAATTGGGGATAATTTCAATTTCTAATTTGCATATCTTCAATCATATACAAAAACACCACCATGAGATTCCTGATCTTGCCCAAGGACACTTTGACATTTAGACTGCAGTTGCTGGGATTGTACCATCAACAGACAGACGCCTGACTCTACCACTGAGGACATTTTCTGTTTCAAAGATATTATTTTTCTGTCTCTGTAACCTTCATTAGCAGCACCTGCGGAGGAGCCGGGGGGGGAAATTGGTTTTGAGTCGAAGAGCCGCCACGAGGAAGACGCGAGGACGCAAGACACCTGAGAGACTGAATCTGAAGTAACGTTTGTTAGGCTAAGGATAGCATTTAGCTGTGTTTGTGTAGCGGCGTAACACAACCCTCCGTAACCCCAAAGGGGAAAAAGGGGTATACATAATGGACGGAAGGAAGGACACTAGCTGATTTCTTTTATATGTAGTTTATTTGAATTAAAATAAACTAAAACAAAGAAAGACAAGAATGAAAAAAGTGTAGTCGATAACAGCATCCAGGCGCGTCTCACCCGTGGGTGTTGTGGGTGTTGCGACTCCTTTTCCTCTTGGTTGTTCTTTTAGCTGTATTTATTTAGTCCCGTAACTTTACGATGTAGCTGAAGTCCCCTTCGCAGTTTTTCTAAATAAAAGCAAATTTTATATGAAGACTGGTAATGAAGAGACTGAGGCATAAGGCAATAAGAAAAGCAAAATAAAAGCATCACAAGGAGCAGTTTTGAATCTGGTTTTTAGAGCTAACTGGGTTACTCACAATGGATGTTCATAAAGTTAGTGTCTAATTATCTTTTGTAACTTTGTCTTGTTGTATGATGTGTCAGCTAACATCAGTTATTGGACATTCAATGAAACAGAATGTGTTGATTTGCTAGAGGGTGGTAATATACTAACATTAGAACAACCGCACTTTTAAAATCGCTGCTCCAGCATCTACATGTATATCTCAAACAGATAAAAATAATACACTAAAACAACAATAAAACTTTCCTTCATGGATATCAACCCTTAAAATCAGCCGTCAGAAAAGTGAACTGGGGTCTGGTTACACGTTTAACTCTACATCAGTCAGCTTGAATGGTGTCAAACAGCTGAGGCTTCCTGCTCTGTTTTAATTGGATGTCTTTCCTTTTCAACATCAATGCTGCTAACTAGCTAGCTTATGACAGAGGCTGAAGAGACAAGCATACAAACACTGAGAGTGTCATGAGTGTGCATGTCCGTTGTGGGTACTTTTTGTGTGCAGTTTTACACTTTGAACTTGCACGGCCGTGTGTGTGGAGCTCGAATCTGGCATTTGCAGAGTGATATTCCACCGTCTCAATCTCGGAGCGGACAGGACGTCTTTTCTTTCATCTCTCTCTCTCAGATGTCTGTCAGGAGCTTTAAATCATCTGAAAACCTCGTCTCACATTCTCAAGCAAACACGCTGCTTCAAGGGGGTTTTTATCGGGCAGCCGAGTGTTCCTACGAGGTTGAAAATAACCCCTTTGATTGAAATGTTCTTCAGGTGTCAACAACAGCTCTTCACATGTCAAAAGCATCTTGTGACGCAGCGATGTGTTAAATTGGTAAGATCACTCACACGCACTTAAAAAGCAGCTCCCTTATGGCTCCTCTCCAAAGAAGTTACTGGATCTAATTACCTCTATCGTTTTAAGAGCGACGGCAGAGGAGAAAGAGACAGGCGGGCAGATTTCAAGATAAAAAGAGAGGTGGTTCTAATTTGAAGCCTCCGCATCACTCGCTCGCAGGTGGTGTTGTTTACAGAGTGCAGGGACGAGTTGAGGTCGAGAGACTCGTGCTTCAAATACTCTTCTTGTATACACAAAAGAGGTTCTCATGTTTGAATGTAAACAAATCCACCAGCGTCTGAGCAGGAGGCTTTGTTATACTAAATAAAGAGAAGAAGAGGAGGGGGAGGAGGAAGAAGAAGAAGGAAGAAAAGAAGACGAAGAAGAAACACACCCTCCGGCAGTCAGAGATCCTCAATCAGCTCCTGACAACAAACTCTGACCTCAGCTTCATGTGGAACAAATAAACTTCATCAGACCGTTCAGAGCAGCAGCACATGGAGTCTGTTTGTGTTTATTTTTTTCCTGCCTGTTGTCATAGACCTGATTTTAATCTACTGAATGCCAAGTCCAATACACACAGGTGTGATTTAAACTAAACCTGAAGTCCTACCTGAAGGCAGGATGCAAAACAAATACCTGTCTCTTCTAGCCAATCGTGTGACAGGGTAATGCTGTCACTGATTCACTGTTATACACCAAGTCACTTACTGAATACCTTCTGTGCAAACGATATATTCGGGACAAAAGCTACTTTTTGGACGCACAATGCATCCGTCAACTATCCAGATGAAAGCCCTGGCCTTTCTCCTGCTGAGGTACGTCTGGCGACTAGTCTGAGGTGAGTGGCGTTTGTCATAATCTGATCTTCCAGGTTGACATTTTTTTTAAACTCCCGATTAGCAAACAGCAAAGTGTGACCTTGCAATGCGATACTTTAAAAAGCCACATGAGCTGATTGACTGATTACATTTCGAATGTGAACTTTTCCCACCAGGTTCAAATTAATGTTTTTAAAGATTTATTTTGAGTGCTTTTTGTGCCTTTAATAGAGAGATAGGACAGTGGATAGAGTCAGAAATCAGGGAGAAAGAGAGAGAGAGGTATGACATGCAGGAAAGGAGCCACAAGCTGGATTCAAACCTGGGCCGCCCGCGCCCCTCAAATTAATGTTTGACCTTTGGAAATAAAAAATGACAGCACGTTATGTGTGCAAGAACTTTAAGAGATTGAGAAGACTTTGCACAAACTCAAAGCAGCAGTGTTTTCACTGGACCAGTAGACCATACAGTTTTGTGACCAGCTTGTTAAAACTCAAGGATGAGTTCCATGTGTTTTACTGGGAATCATTGAATGTTCCCAAAACAGTGTTTGGTGGTTTTGATATAATCTACCATGAGAGACATTTAATTGAAAACAATTCCTTGGGCTGAGGGCCACGATGGATACATAGAGCTGGGTGGTGAGGATGTAACTCTGCCTGACACTGCAGCAGATGAAAGTTTATCGAAGGTTCATCCCTGAATGAAGACTTGAAGAGAAGCCAAGAGACCCCTGACCCCGTCTCTGCTGAGACTCTGAGTCCACATTTTGAAAAGAAAGTGAGGAGAAGACGGAGTGTGTTTCTGAAGCTACTGCAACACATCTGGAAAGTCTGGGGTAAACGCAATGAACACTTCAAATGTCAAATTTTACTCTTTCAAATGTTGTTAACAATCTCTGAAAAACTGTTTTGTTTATTTCTTTTGAAAATACTCTTTTAAGCACAACCTTTTAGACATGCAACAGTTTTTTATTTATTCCTGATTACTCTGAAAACTGTTTCATGCGTCACTGTTTTTTCTGAATTCATCTTTTCATCAATAAAATCTTATATAAAAGTCTAAAATATGACCCGTGCTAATTCCTATTATCAGCAGAGGCACGTTTTTTGTTTTTTTGTACAACCAACAGTTGAAACTTCAAGGTTATTGAGTTTTCTATCAGAGGTGTCAAAGAAAATCAGCAAGTCCTCACATCTCTACGATGAAGGAGCTTGAGTCAGGGTTACATTATTCACCTTCACTCAAAGTGTGATCTTTATCAGTAAAAGTATTTTTATGTGTGAGTAAAACAAATTGGAATTTTTTCATGCCTTTAATGGACAGAGAGGACAGTGGATAGAGTTTGAAATCAGGGAGAGAGAGTGGGGAACGACATGCAGGAAAGAAGCCACAGGTGGGATGTGAACCCGGGCCACCCGCTTGAGACGACAGCCTCCATACATAGGGCGCGCACTAACCACTGCGCCACCAGCGCCCCCAAATTGGAATCCTTTCAATATACTGTCTTCCTCTAAGTGGAGGGAATCCTACAGAAATGGGCAGACAGTGACTTTTTCATCACCTGTGTGAAGTGGCATTTTGTTTTTGCTCCTGATGGATGACCCAGGAGAGCTCCAGTCTTTCTTTTTTCTTTTTTTTTTAACCAAATTCAATTCATGTATCTTAAAGGTTCCATATTATGCTTTTCCTGGTTTTATATGCTCTTTAGTGTGTTTTCCAAGTGTCCTGTGAATGTTTAGTCACATCTATGTGCAAAAATTCAAAGTCAGCGGAAACGTGGCTTCTCCTACATCCTCCTGTTAGCTGTAGCATTAGCTGCATGTAACGCTCGGTTCTAGCCCCCCTCCATAAAAATGTGTCAGTGCGACGTCATTGTCAGTGTGATGTCACTGATCTAAGCCCATTGGCTCGTTGTGGCAAGCACAGCAGCTCATGTTGATATTTCCAAGAAGCGTGCTGAGCAACTGACCAATAACGACAGAGCGGATCAGCAGACCAATCAGAGCAGACTTGGTCCACGTGGGGTCTAACAGTGTGGGCTCAACAGAGTGCAGCTGACGGACTCAGAGCGTAGAGGGAGCAAGGAGGAGCAGTTCATGAAAACAGACACTTTTTTCAGACTTTATCTATTGTGAACGTACAAAAGTAGGAACATAGATTAAATATACAAACCCCAAAAAGGGCAAAATATGGGCTCTTTAAGCAGAACCTTTTGTCTTCTACATGAAATGACACCTCTTCGATGTGTATTCACGTCTGAAGAATAAAAAGCTTGGCATTGCAACTGGAAAATTATGGACACAATAACACCCGAATAAAAGATTTACATCACGTCTTCCTTTCATGTAAACAATAGCAAACACAGCAGCACAGTTAGACAATTGTTTAAAAAAAAAAAAGATCTGCACCTCTAATTGCCAACACAGCCCTTGAACAGTGAAACACAAAGCAGGAATAATTGGGGTTGGTCTTGACATTGAATACAACAAAATACCAGCAAAACACATTATTATCCCCCACCCAAAAAAAAACAAAAAAACAAGCTCTGATTCCTTCTCCACGAGAGCTCTGCGGCTACACTGCCCCCTCTGACCCCTGCGAAACAATTAAAAAACCCTCGGCATACAGAGAGCCTCTAATGGGCCACATATGAGGCTGCTAATAAGACAGAGGTACGGCCACCTGCTGTGCACTGCCTGCTAATTCTAGAGCCAGAACATAGAGGATCGAGGGAGGGGAAGGGAGAGATGGAGGGATGAAAAAGAGGGAGAAAGTTGTAAGTGGGATGTTAGAGGGAAAGGAGCACAGCAGGGGGTCTGTGGTAGTGGAGAGAGAGAGAGACAGACGAGGGAATCAGAAGAGCAGAGATGGATACAAACAGAGCTGCATCCCTCTCTCCAGCTCTTATTGCAGCGAGGAGGTAGCGTTTGTTTTTTTATCGCCCCGGCCTCCTCAGACTCCCCGCCTGCTCTTCAGATAAAACTAACTGCTGGTGCTGCTGGAATTCATTATACACGCAGAGCCAGGCAGCAAGTCAAGCACAGGTCTGGAGAGGAGGAGGGAAAAAGCCAGACAGTTGAATGTGGCTTCTCCGTTTTGAAAATTACAAACATACCCCCCTAACGCCTTTAATTTCTCCCTTTCTCATTTGAATGAGAGAGAGGACAGACGTGGTAATTAACGGGGTATTAAAAAAAAAAAAGCAAGGCAGCGAGCAGGGAGAGGTGGAGGAGGGGGGTGAGGGGGGAGAGGGGGGCAAGGCTGCGAGCGGCAGCAGCAGCGTGGGAGAGATAGTAACTAAAAGAGGGGAGAGAAAGAGAGAGGAGCTGTGGAGAATTAATAACAGGCCAGATCTCTCCAAGGCCTCCTTAATGGGCTGTGACAGGAATTTATTCACACTTAGGCTGGTATTAAATCAAACGCGAGGCGAGTGGCGGTGGCAGGCGTGCAGCAGAGGGGAGGACGGGGTGGGGCAGAGGGGGGGTGGAAGGTGTGGCGGATAAAACGGGCGAAGGTCTGCTTATGTTGCGCCGATCCAACTTTTACAGGGTGGAGGGGTCGTCCCTCTGACGCTCCTTTGGGAGAGATAGGAAGGATGGAGAGATGGAGCGGGGGGGGAACAAACGATGAGTGATGTGCCAATGACAAGACGGCGTGTCCCATGCCACGGGTGGAATGATTGTCAAGTAGTCCGCAGAGCCACCATGAATCATCTTTTCCTACATTCTGCAAAAATGCACCTTAAAGTCAGTCAGCCAGACAAACAGTCAGTCAGGCAAAGCTGGCTGATTCCCACAGATTTGGGCAGCGATCGCTACGGACAGCTGGGGGAAAATGGAAAACGCTCAAAAACAAACAAAGCTCGGTCCAAAATTAGCGCTCAGCCGCAAAATTCAGCTAGCAAAATGTATTTGTCATATTCTTTGTTTTCCATCATTAATTGGCGTGTGAGCAGTAATGCAGAGTGTTCATTAGGATGGTAATTTGCGGTCACTTGGGTGCAGCAGACTTCCAGTCCTCTTTCATTGGAGCAGAAACAGTGTGGGTGACTGGGGACCCTGAATTGATATGCACAATCACATCCTCTGACACCAGAGGTCTGCGGCGCAGAGATTGAGCAATCGCAGCCCATTAGGCGCCGATGAATTACGGCAAATGCTTCTTAAACATTTATGCAAACAGCGCCGACTTTCACGTGGGCACAAATTAACTTCACGTCTTCATAACCCCACAGTCGTGTTTGCATAAACTGGAACATTCACGCCACATGCATGAGCGTGAGCATGAGGACACACCGCGTGCAGGACAGAACTATAAACTCAACCACATTGACATTCAGGAACATTTCAAACACACTTTCATTTGAATTCCCTCTTCACATGCAGCTTGTTTTCCCAGTTAAGACGTTTGTGCGGGGTGACGAGAGCGACGTCCCCCCCAGACCCCACCCGCCTCCTCCCCACTCCAACGTAGAGCAGATTGCATCACCATCCGTCAGCTCGCCTCCCGACAAACAGCAATTACCCCAATCGACAGATAACGAGAGCAAGGCTATCGCTCACAGACGGGACACCCCATAAAGCAGCCAGACATCACCATGGAGGAGTCATTTATCTGCCCCCTCTTGTCTATTGCCATCCCCCCTTCTCCATCACCCCCACCACCACAACTACTACCACTGACCTTTACTACCTGTTCAACGCCTGTCAGCTCTGGAGGATTTGAGTGTAGGGTTAAGGGGAACGGGATGAAGCCGGATTGAAGTGACAGCTGCCATAAGGTTCAGGGTCAAAAATAGTCACTTCATTTAAAGACTGCTAAATCGTGTCTGATAGTAAACTGTGACGAATGCTGTCATGGCTCTTAGTCATGTAATTAAGCCGTTTCTTTTAGCTCTTTTAGCTCAGGGTCCTAAGTCTCTGACTAGACTCTTCTCCTCTGTCGCCCCCCGGTGGTGGAATGAACTTCCAAACTCCATGTGATCTGCAGAGTCCCTCTGCACCTTTAAGAAAAAGCTAAAGACCCAGCTCTTTCATGAATACCTACTAACTTAATGATGATGGTCTCCATATTATTGATGATGATGATGGTAATGACGATGGTTTCTGTTTGATAACGACGACTTATAAGATGGTTTCTATACTGAGGCTCCAGAAATACGGTGGGTATACTTAATATTTTCCTGACAAATACAGTCTGCAGATTAATTGATAAACGGGAAAATCAGAGACTCAACAGCATATTGAGCAAATTCAGAATCAGAATCAGATTTATTGTCCAGGTATGCTTACACGCTTACACACACACACACACACACACACACACACACACAGTTATGTGAGAGATGGGTCAATTAAGATGTCAATTACAGTATTTACATAAATAAGTATGTAAGCATATATTGATCATTTAAATCAAATAATATATATATATACATATATGTAGATTCTAGTGAGTGTCTTGGTGGCATTTTTAAAGGTTATATTGTTTAGTAAGGGGACAGTTAGGGATGCATGTTTGCTTTAATTCACATGTCTTTACAGATATAACACACAGAAGCCTTGGTGTTTTAACTTTACCGAGGCTGGACCTGCTCGCCAAATAAAGATTGGATTGCCAGGCTAACATTGGGCACGCTGAAAAGCAGGCTTTACAATGTCCCTCGTTGACGTCACAGATGGCATGTCAACATTTCTCTACAGTCTACAGCCGACGCCAGGCTTGGGACGGAGCTGCAGAGAGGAATAAGGGCTTGGATTGGCCAGCGTGTACATTTAGGCCTGAGCCGCCGACACTCCTACTTTGCATTATTTCCTCTTGTGATTCCAGAACACACACTTGAACGGCTCTCTCTTCAGATCACTCTCTTCTGTTGAATTATAATGGGGGGGGGGGGGGGTGCTTGCTCCAAGGTTATTTCAAATGAGAACTGAGTGTACAATCCAACAATTCTGAATCCTGTTACCCTGCTTTGCTATCAGTCTGCCAATCGGCCCTTTTCCATTTTATCGCTCTTCATTATTTACAGCAGAGGGGGAATTTAAATTCTGATGGCAGTCATCTTTTCAAAAATATCCACTTTCTTCTTTTTCCGAGGGGAAAATGTGAGGCTAGAAAAGCTAAACTAGTGTGACATATCAGCTGGGGAGTTTGAAGCATGCTCGGACTTATCTTTTCACTTGTGCGTCAATCTTCTCGCTCGCTCGCGCTCTCTCTCTCTCTCTTTCAGCATCCTGATACAGAAGACATCCTATTTTCTCTGCTGCGGCTGAATTTCATCAGTCTTCTCTTATTCCTTTTGAAGACCCCTATCTGAATGTGGACGGCTTAACTCTGACAATCCTCAGCTGTCTACACATCTATCAATCTATTCCTTCATCAATCTTTCATGCGTAGCTTCTCGCGTACATCAACACCCCCGACGGCTTCTCTCTCAAAACAGTTTCATACATTTAAAAAAAAAAAAAAACACACACAAACCAAATGTTTTTTCTTTACTTTCGTTTTGCAATCAGTTTGTTTCTCCAAATGTCCTTTTTGTCCTTCACCCTTCACTTCACACATCTACTCTCCCTGACAGCACAGCTATCTGTCTGGTCATCCATCCATCTTAAAAACATGTTTCCCGGCTGCACACTCCATTTCTCTTCTCCGTTTTACTCAACAGATGATTTCCTTCTATTTCTCTTCCTTCCCTTTTCCCCTCCATCGCAAATCATTCATCTACAACTCCATCAAGCTTTTTTCTATCTTCCTGCCACCTCACCCTCCTCTCTCTCTCTCTCTCTCTCTCTCTCTCTCTCTCTCTCGTCCAGAACTACGCGGCCTGTCTGTCTGGCTGAAGTGACTGCAGCAGATGTAGCCTGGCCACAAACATCTGCTTCCCCCTGTCCTGCTGCATCTAACTGACTAACTCCCTAAAGCTTGCTGTCCTTACTGCCGCCTTAATGTGCAGCTGTGCAGCCAGAGCAGAAATCACAGATAAATATGCTGCAAACACATGAGGCACATCCTGGATATCTGCGGGCCAGATTGAAAAGCTGTGGCTCTAATGTGTTCAGTTTGTAGCGCCTGGGCCGGGCCGGGTGATATGAAAGACAAAAATAGTCATGACAATGTTTTCTTTATAGGAACTACAAATGTCAATATCCCATTAAAGGCTTTATTTGTGATTTTTCACACTTAAATATAATATAAATCAAGTATCTCCTCTGAAAATAACTCTGTGAGTCATGACTGTCTACAATGGGTGTAACACCCGAGTCCCACTGTCTGTGATGTTTTCAGAGTCCTATCTTCACTTTGTTTACATCGCCTGGACGGCCGGCTGACTCCTCCCCTCGTGTATAAAAGTTGTTTAATTGAGGGACTAGAGAAAAGAAGAATAACATACTGTACTCACTGCTTAACTGTGTTTCTAGATCACGCTCATTTCAGGTAAATTTACATGCAGTGTGAAGATACCAGCATAATAAAGATCACTAGCATTAGCATGCTAACACAACAATGCAGCGCAAATTGTTTTGGTTTCATGCTGGTGCTCAAGGGCGACATCTGCTGGATCAAAAAATCACATATAAAGCCTTTAATATACAGAATTGCTTAAAAATGTATAAACTATGGATGCATGGTTTATATGAAGTCTGAAAACTATCAGTATATCAGAAGTCAAGAAGCTTTTTGGAGGAGAGGTGAAATGTCTTCAATATCTTCAACCAGTCCAGTTGCCTTTGGACCAAGCTTTGAATTTACAATGACCTGGAGGACTGGGGAGCTACACAGACAGTAGAGGTGGGAAAAAAATCGATATATGTAAAAATCCAGATTCTTATCTTGTGAGATTTTCAATAGATTCACAACTTTCAATAAAGATTCTTTTGGGGGCTAATTTGTCACTCCATGCTAAGTGCTAATGCTAGCTCTTTAACTCAGTAGAATGCCAAATGGAGCAGCAAGAAAAACTCAGCCAGTCTCACAGATGATTGGAGGAGATCCAGAAGTATGTACTAATTCAAAAAATAGACTTTGAATCATGAATCCAGAATGGAAACTAGATTCTGAATCTAATCGTGCTGTATGATCAGCTGCATGCTGCCTCTGTTAGTCCTCATCCTGAGCGTTCTGTACCTGCACCCTGAAGTCAAAGAGTTCATACTCAGACCAAAGGGGGGTGCAAAGAGTCTGATGAAGTCTTGTTCACATCTAGTAAAACATTTTTTTAAAGCTGATTTTTAAGTTTTTCTGAATCTGAAGTCGTACATTTTAAGAGTAAACTAAGTCTGACCACGAGCAGCCCGATGATGCAATCTGTTTGTGTTGGTCATTGTTTGATGATTCAAAAGTGCACACAGATAAAAAGATAAGCAGTCAGTTTCACATTAATTCACATCTTGAGGTAATGCAGTGATGTTCCAAAAAACAACAGAAGGGTAGAGAAGGGATGCAGCCTCACAACATCTATCAGCATGTAAACAGGTCTCAACAATGTCGGAACAACGAGCCTTGAAAACGTGTTAGGAGAAAAAGGAAATGAGAGGAACACTTTGAATGAGCCTCAGGGGACAATCCACAATACATTCTGCTGTTTACTCAATGTAAACATAGTTTTTTTTGTTTGTTTACAGAGGAAACTCTAGAGGGCACCTTTCAGGAAACAGTGACAAATAATTACAATTTTTGCGTAAATGTTTGCCCTTAAGACTTCATATAAAAAAGCATCAATACAGATATGGCTGCACATCATCATGTCGTGCATTTTTTTGTGCACGTGTATAGTTCATTCCACTTCACAAATAAAATAAGTATGGTTGTTTACTTCACACTCTGAACAGTATAATTAGCTTTTTTTATATATTGCATAATAAGGAGCTACAAGTTGCTCTGTGAGGGGAAAGAGAGAAGAAAGCTTCCCTCAGGCGTATTAGCATGTCTTCTCAATCACTGTATACTCGGATCATTTGACGGGACTCTATTTGCATGCAAATTCGTTGCATAGTGGGAAGGTCGTATCGTAAACAAGGTTATTTATCACTCTCATACACGGGTCTCTAATAGGATGAAGTTACTCCCTCTTTTAGGTTGAGTATTGTACTGTCAGTAAGACTCACAAAGAAGAAGCAGGCCTCCTCTCCTCTGTACCTTTAGGTGGCATGTGCAGATTCTGAGTGAAAAAAAAGGAGATGCTGTTTGTTTTGGAAGGCGCTGAAGTGCAGTTGAGCGCCGGGTTCACCGCAATGTTTCAAAGTTGTGTTAACATTTAAAAGCAGCCAGGGGAGCTGTGCCGAGCTCTTAAAAATAACCAATTCTCATCTCTGCCGCTGACACTCCTGACCTTGGGCCATTATCGTCGCGGCACACTCAGACGAGGCTTGGCGTGCACAATCTGTACTACGGAGCCGGCACAATGCACAAACAAAGAAAAGAGGGAGGGGGGGGGGGGGGGGGGGGTCAGCCAGCACGCGCTCACATTGAAAGCATGTGTGAGAGCAAATGCAAACACAATCTTTGTCTCTCTGAAGACAGAACAAAAAGCTCTTTCTCACTCGATATAAACACACTCATGCTGTATATACAAACAAAACAAAGACGAGGCAAACTAAAAAGGCCTCCTAAATAATGCATGACATGTTATACCGGAACCTTTTGCCATTCTCCACTGTCCACAACTACTGAACTCAGGCAGAGAAATGGGAACTGCTGGGAGGTTTTGTGTGTGAGAGCTTGGCTTCATCGACCCCAAAGCTGATATTTGCACACAGCTTTAATGTCATCTTTATGTCTGATTCCAGGAGAGAGAGAGAGAGAGAGAGAGAGCGAGAGAATCTAAGCCTGGACTCAAAAAATAATCTATGATCATCAAAGGTCAGGTGTGTGTCAGTGTTAAGGGAGAGTGTGTGTGTTGTCCTTCTCATGCACCAGTACAGAAATGCTGCACGAGGTAAGACATGGCGTAAAAAAAATTAAAAAAGACGCTGAGGAAATCCAGGATGGCCGACGAAGTTCAGCACTTTGACAGTTGTTTGTCTTTTTATTTTAACTGCTTTGTGTAACAGGAAGACGTATCCAACGCTTCAAGGAATGAGTGGAAAAGCAGAATATAGATCTGTATGCAGCAGCTTCATGACCTGTGAGGCGATCGCACAGGTCATCTTTGATATAAACATCATCGACCCTACCTGATGGCTTGCGGGCATCACACAGCGGCTCAACCCGACTTCACACAGAAATTACACTTTGGGGCTAAGAGTAAAAAAAATATTTGTTAAGTTGAAATTAATTTCAACACCACTAGAAGACGGCATATTTTTTTTTGCATCTTTTGACTGCACACACTATTAAGGTAACCACAGGAGGTGCTCAAACAACCAGGACTTAAAGTCTTTCTATGTGATTTTTCACACTTAAATGTATAAATCAAGTATATCCTCTGAAAATAACTCTGTGAGTCATGACTGTCTACAATGGGTGTAACACCCGAGTCCCACTGTCTGTGATGTTTTCAGAGTTTTCAGAGTCCTATCTTTAGTTTGTTTACATCGCCGGGACGGCCGGCTGACTCCTCCCCTCGTGTATAAAAGTTGTTTAATTGAGGGACTAGAGAAAAGAAGAATAACATACTGTACTCACTGCTTAACTGTGTTTCTAGATCACGCTCATTTCAGGTCAATTTACATGCAGTGTGAAGAGACGAGCATAATAAAGATCGCTAGCATTAGCATGCTAACACAACAATGCACCGCAAGTTGTTTTGGTTTCATGCTGGTGCTCAAGGGCGACATCTACTGGATCAAAAAATCACATATAAAGCCTTTAAAAATGAGACTCAAAGAATTAGACTCAAACACTACACGCACATCCCTGTGTGTGTGCTGGATCCAAACAATACAAACTAAATAAATCAAAACAAGATCTGCACACTAAGAAGCTCCCGTTTGAAGGATTTATTAACAAGTGGCGCTCCGAGCCAACATGCTCTTCCTCAGACTAAGTGCCTGATCCACAATCAGACTTCTTTTTATTCCTGTTGTAGGACTTGTGTTTGGTTTCTGTTGGAGAGAGCATCTTTTATCTTTTATGCATCTCTGAGCTTAAAGTCACCCTTTCTCTCTGAGCCATGACTCAGGATTTAATCTTTCAACAACAAACGTTCACAGTTTGACTGACAACATGGCGTGCCAGTCTGAAGAAAAAAAAACACTGCTCTGCTCCGCGCTCTAAAAGTGTCAGAAAGCAGCCTCTCTAACAGAACAGAAAACATATCTGACAGTGGATAGAACCTGAAACACTTCTTAGGTCTGTTTGATGTCGGACCCCCTTGATACAATTTAACAAGTAGAAACCTCACACACGAGATATGTCAAACGATAATCTCTTTCTCCTTCACATTAAAAACATCATCTCGTACTGCTTTGCTCCGGTCAGATGTTTGTAGCCCATGATAAGTTGATTTCCATTTTATTTTTGGCATTTTTCCAAATATTTCACGCTGCATTGGGATCGGGATCCCACAGGACCCAACACAAATCTCCTGAGGCCCGCAGGTGGTTTTAACATCGCTGTGGGGCGATGACAGTAGGTGGTCAAAATGTAGCTTACGCGAACAACGACGGAATTTACTAGCTATATGTAAAGAAGATAAAAGCTAAGCTAAGACAACGCAAGGCGAGTCTGACATGTGGACAAACTATAATTGGTTTTCAAATTTCAATTATGACTGACAAAGATGGAGGAAAAGACCCCAAGCTACAATTCTACAATTCACTTAGCAGACTCTTTTATCCAAAGCGACGTACATCAGAGAGTAAGAACAACACAAACAAGGATCTAGAAAAAAGGGAACAATGTCAGTAAGAGCAAACGATCAGCTTTGAGTCTGATTGGACACACAGGTGCTGAAAGGAAGTGACCAGAGGCAAAGCACAACATTGAGGGCAGTTCTTGAGAGCTCTAATCAGTATAGAAACCATCTTATAAGTCGTGGTTATCAAACAAAAACCATCGTCATTACCATCATCATCATCAATAATATGGAGACCATCATCATTAAGTTAGTAGGTATTCATGAAAGAGCTGGGTCTTTAGCTTTTTCTTAAAGGTGCAGAGGGACTCTGCAGATCTAATGGAGTTTGGAAGTTCATTCCACCACCGGGGGGCGACAGAGGAGTAGAGTCTAGTCAGAGACCTAGGACCCAACCTGTGAAGGTTGGATCAGACGCCTTTCATTGGTAGAGCGTAGTGGGGGGGGGGGGGGGGAGAGTGTGTAGACCTGGATCAGAGAGTTAAAGTGAGGAGGAGACGTTTCTGTGTCTGTTTTGTCAGCGAGCAGCAGAGTTTTAAATTTGATGCGAGCAGTAACTGGGAGCCGGTGTGAGGAGATTAGCTATTGTCAATCAGCACTAAGGTACTCAGCCTGGTCTCCAATGTAGCAACGATTTAGTGAGCGAGACAAACAATATCCAGATCTGATGGAGCCCTCATGCTCTGCCTCTCTGGAGCATCAGTGGCCCGCCGTTGGAGGGATGGGCAGATGTCCTTGGATTGTGAATAAAGACTGTTGACAAGTGATTTCCTCTAAGGCCTGCAGAAATCTAAGTGCATACATCTAAGTGCATCACTAGAATCCTAAACAGAGTTCGGCAACAGGAAATGCAGTTGTTGTTGATAGCATCTCCCGCCCAGCCACACATTACCTTTTAAAACACACAAACTCGATCATAGAACAATAAAGTTTATCATGCGTAGCCTCCTAATTTTTGTTTTCTATAAACCCTCTTTTTTACAACCTGAATGGTTGTTATCCCAGTAATGGAAAGTCGCCAGGTTAATGATGGAGATTAAATAACTAATCTGTAATGAATTTCATACCTAATTATTAATTCTTATCTTTAATATGATATTGTTTTTCCTCCAGCTCAGGAAGTTTTGATTTAAGATGTCTGCAAGGCTTGAGGATCTCAGAGGTCAACTGAAGCTTTAAAATCTTGAATAACATCATTTAAGGTGTGATAAACTTTCATGATTACTTTTCCTCAAACATCTCACTTACTTGTTTTAACACCGCTGGATGGAAATCAAATCTGAAGTCCTTACAGTGTTGTGCAATGCAAATAAAGAACACACTACCTTGTTGACCTCCAGGATTTCTCTCCTCTCTTCAGTGGCCGGGCGGCTCTGGCCGGCTGAGCGGTCCTCGTGTTTGGAGCTGTCGTCCTCCACAAAGGGTATCAGCAGCTGGAGGGGACAGCAAACAGAAAATAGATTACATCATTTACTGTAAGAGGATCATTTCCACAATGGATGACATATTCCAGTGTTTAGGATTGTGCACCCCTTACAGCAAAAACAGGATCTGCACTGGAAGGTAAAACATCATTTTTTTATTTATTTTTTTATTTAAAAAGGTGCAATGAGGAGTCTTAAGCTTGACTGAAAGGAAAATAGATGCCTTTTCATAAGACCATCAACTAGAAGATTGATATATGTGTTTATAGTGATTTTAATATAATATTAGAGCCTGACCGATTTATCAGCCAGCCGATAACATCGGCCGATATTAGCATAGCAAGTGACTATCAGTATTGGCTAACTTCATCACAGAAATGCGCCAGTATTACTAGATTTATTCACCAGTCAAATAGCATTTGATTTGAGTGTCATTGTATTACACGAGCAGTCCTCTCCAGGGTGTCAAACGGTGATGCAGGTAAAGTACGCGCAGTTACTTTCCAGTTGAGCGACCATCTTGTCTTTGTTATATATCTCTTCTCTCTTCTCTCTGATGAACGTCTTAGGATGAAAGTGTCTGCTAAATAAATTGTAACATATATCTTTTCCACAAGTGCTTGATAACTGCATTTGAGGGATTAACACAATGAATGTTTATATCTATATCTTCACAGATTTAAGAAATGTATCGGCCCAAATATCAGTATCAGATTTTTTTCCTCCCCAATTTCGATATCGGTATCAGCCCAAAAAAAATCCCCTATAAGTCAGGCCCTGGCAAACAATCAAAATGACTGTTACATATACCTGTTAAAGACAGCATTCCTAAATACTTCAATAAGAATTAAGATTTGACGCTTTGTGTAGCTTTGGGGTCGCCGAGTTTGTCACAACTTCCAAACAGTAGCTTAAAAAATGTTTTAAGTGAAGTTTTCTTGAATAACTCGCACCCTGATGCATTCTCTTGATCCTCTTTTTTCTTACTCTCTCCATTGTCCAAATATTCTATTCAATAAACTGAATAAAACCCACATTGAAAGAACAACATTCTGAAGTTAGAGGACGTTTTCTGTGCAGATTCTTGTGATTGAAAAGGTGTCTTGTTTTTTTGTTTTATTGAATGAATTCAACCGTGCAATCGGTTATTTTGGCCAAATGATTTTGTTAATCAAAAAAATATGTGATTTACTTTCCTGTTTTGGAGCAGCACATTAAAAAGGTCAGTGCTACCTATGCATTTTTTTCCCTGTATTTCCCCTCGAGTGTAGTTATAGGTCAGAAGTAATATTCTCTGCGTAATCTCTCGACCTATGAGGGCCATCCTCTGCTCAAGATCTCCCCGTGCTGCCTCATAGTCTTGCTGCCATGAAGTGGTGAAAATGAGGCTTCTTTGTGAGCTCTCCAATGCTGGCTGAGTCTCACTCCAACATAAAGAGAGAGAGAGAGAGAGAGAGAGAGAGAGACAGAAAGCAAGTGGGAGATTAATTCATTTTTCAACGCTCTGTGTGCTTGACCTTGTCTGCTTGACACGACAGTAAGGCTGACGTGCAGGGAGCCTTCAGGCGAGGCGGCGTTCCTGAGAGCCGACAGGGTGAGAGGCTGACTCCTTTTGCATCGCACTGCCCCCTAGTGGTCACGTCAGAGAGGAGGGCGAGGAGGAGACTCACTGCAGCAGTCACACACATCAAAATAATGTGAGAACAAAGTGTTCCTCGTGCGAGGCACAAACGGACATAAGGAGAAAGTGTGATGGATGATCTGTGCAGAGCTGCTGAATAGAACTGAATTCTGCCGATAACTAGAGTGTAATGCAGTCAAATATCTGAGCCATTGTGCAGGTTTTCCAAGAATTGCAGAGTATTAGTTATGATGACATATAGTCAATTCTATAGTTTCACACTCACAAAAAAAAGTCAACACAACAATTTTTTTTTTTGCTCCATTTTCTGACACAGGATAAAACTTTTAATGTGCCTAAAAGATAATCTACAGTACTTTATTACACTGGAAGCAAAGAGTCCAAGTTAAAACTAACAAAAAAAACAAAAGCTCCAAGGTTTCCTTTCCAAAACAAAAGCCGTCATACCAGACAAGATGAAAAACACAGATTAAAAAGGTAAGAGACTCTCCAAACAGCAAGGCGCCAATGAAAACTGCTGCACAGCCACAAAACACACCTTGCTCCAATATCAACTTGGCAAGGGGGAATCTAAATCATGCAAAAAGTTTTTGGGGGATTATTGAGTTTGACTACTCTGTTGACCCGAGGCTATGCAGCTGCAGCGGACAGCATGTGGACGCTAGACAAGTGATTGGCGAAATCAGCAGTCTGGAAGAAATGAGTGACTGATATTTGGGTAGGGCTGGAGCAGGCAGACCTCGAGTTTAACGAGAAAGAAGAAAAAAAGAAAATCAAAAGCAGACGGGAGGGAGGGAAATGTAGACAGACTGATGAAGAGAGAGGAGAGGACAGCGAGACAAAAATGTAAGAGAGTCAGAGTGAATGATGTCAGGTTAAAGTGTGCGGCGTGATGGGGGAGGACGGGAAGAAAATGAAATGAAGAAAAAAAGGGGGACGAAAAAAATGTCAGAGACACAAAAGAGAGGCGAAGAAAGGGACAGAAAGATGTAAAAAATCTGGATAACTGTCTCAGCTGCTGACAGTTTCCATGCCAAACTATAAACTCTGACAGTTGGACGGGGAAAGACAGTACGGACATGTGCACAATATTATAAATCAGACAGAGTATATGCTCGTCTGAGGCTCGAGAAGTTGGGAAAAAGTTTTTTCATGAGATAATTTCCGACCGAGCCAATGACATATCGAATGTTAAAAGGTAGTGGGGCTGCTTCTGGCAGCTTCAGGGTGGAAAATGAAATGTGCTGAGTAGTGTGGGAAAGATGGATGGGCAGTGTATTGTGTGTGTGTGTGTGTGTGTGTGTGTGTGTGTGTTGTGTGTGAGTTGGTGCGTCATAACCCTGGCCTCTCACACAGAAAGATGGATGTGGTTTCCTGTCTGACAAAGAAAAATGGGCTAATGAAGTTCTCCAGGTTGCCTTGCTGAGACAAAAGGAAGAGAAAGGCAGAGGAGACGGAGTGAAAGAAATCACAAACTAATAAGAAAACAGCGAGGTGAATGTGTAAGAGGAAGAGGGAAATGAAACATTTTGGCTGCTCGGTGCAAGAAATGACAAGAAGGAGTGAATTACACGATGGAAGAAAAGTGGAATAGAGCAAAAACAGGACAGAAACAGATTAACACAAAGCTAATGTGAGCAAGTACACTTAAAGTAAGGAAGGAGGGAAGGAAGGAATGACATAAGAAAGGAAGGAAGGATGTAAGAAAAGAAGGGAGGAAGGAAGAAAAGAAGTGAGGGAGGAAGGAAGGAAAAAAGGAAGGGAGTGAGGGAGGATAGAAGGAAGGAAGGAAAAAAAGGGAAGAAGGGAGTGAGGAAGGATGGAATGAAGGAAGGAAGGAAGGAAGAAAAAAGAAGGGAGGAAGGGAGTGAGGGAGGATGGAAGGAAAGAAGGAAGGAAAAAAAGAAGGGAGTGAGAGAGGATGGAAGGAAGGAAGGAAGGAAAAAAGGAAGGAGAAGGAAGGACATACGAAAAGAAGGGAGGAAGGAAGAAAGGGAGTGAGGGAGGAAGGAAGGAAGGGAGGATGGAAGGAAGGAAGGAGGTCAGAAAAGAAGGGAGGAAGGAAGAAAGGGAGGAAGGAAGGAAGGAAAAAAAGGAAGAAGGAAGGAAGGATTTAAGAAAAGAAGGGAGGAAGGAAGAAAGGGAGTGAGGGAGGAAGGAAGGAAGGAAGGAAGACAGTGAGAGAGAAAAAACAATGAAAGAATTTTTAAGGTCAGAGGAGGTAAAATAGGAAAGAAAGACAGAAAAACAGAAAGAAGTGAAAAAGCGACTTTGGTGTAAAAATGTGAACCTAACGACCGTTGGACAGAAAACGAGGCGAGTGCTGACGTGTGCGTTTGCTCCAGCTGTTCATTAAACGCCTCTGTTGCTAATTAGGCTGCGATGAGGTCATGCTGCCCGAGTCATTGATTCCACTTCCTGTTTCGAGGCAGGCCAATAGTCAGCGGCTGTCAGGCGAGCACCTGAATTCTCAGAGATGATAAATGGCGTGCTCGCTGGGGCCAAAAATCAACAACCTCTCTCAGCCCCACCAGTACAAACATGGCGAGCTGAGCTATTGGCTGCTCGGCCGGCACTGGTTTACAGCCTGGAGGGGGAACGAATAAACATTTAAATAAGAGGGAGAAAAATAAGCTAGATGGTGTAATGATTCAAAGAGGGTTTACACCATTAGAGCGAAGTGAAGCCCCTCATAGACGGTGAATTAGGGGCGGAACCACAGACGGTGGTGATTTTTAAACCAGTGGATAGATCATTTTGAAATGCTTCCGAGTGGCTTTATTATTCAATGCCAAAAATTGTACACAGTGGCAGCCATCGCAAATTTGTTCCAATTTAAGAGCGGTCTCCTCCCACATCCTCCTTTATCCTCAGCAGGAGTCTGGAGAGAGAGATTAGCTCCGAGCCAATCTGTAGAAATTGGGAAGGGACTGCCGCAGTCATAAATCCAATCAAACAGCGGTGGATAGCCTGGCTGTAGCGCGGCATGGCGCTAACAGGGCAAAGTGTGTGTGTGTGTGACAAGTTACAAAGCACTGCATGCAAGTCTGTGTTGTGTATGCTTAGGAAGGAAGGAAGGAAGGAAGGAAGGAAAAGAAGGAAGGATGTAAGAAAAGAAGGGAGGAAGGAAGAAAGGATGGAAAAAAGGAAGGAAGGATGTAAGAAAAGAAGGAAGGAAGGAAGAAAGGGAGTGAGGGAGGAAGGAAGGAAAAAAAGGAAGGAGAAGGAAGGAAGGATGTAAGAAAAGAAGGGAGGAAGGAAAGAAGGAAGGAAGGAAAAAAAGGAAGAAGGCACACATTTATTATCATGTGTGTGTGTGTGTGTGTGTGTGACAAGTTACAAAGCACTGCATGCAAGTCTGTGTTGTGTATGCTTAGAAAGGAAGGAAGGAAGGAAGGAAGGAAGGAAAAGAAGGAAGGATGTAAAAAAAGAAGAGAGGAAGGAAGAAAGGAAGGAAAAAAGGAAGGAAGGATGTAAGAAAAGAAGGAAGGAAGGAAGAAAGGGAGTGAGGGAGGGAGGAAGGAAGGAAGAAAAAAAGGAAGGAGAAGGAAGGAAGGACTTAATAAAAGAAGGGAGGGAGGAAGGAAAGAAGGAAGGAAAAAAGGAAGGAGAAGGAAGGAAGGATGTAAGAAAAGAAGGGAGGAAGGAAAGAAGGAAGGAAGGAAAAAAAGGAAGGAGAAGGCACACATTTATTATCATGTGTGCGTGTGTGTGTGTGTGTGTGTGTGTGTGTGTGTGTGTGTGTGTGTGTGTGTGTGTGAAGGTGGATGGTGACTGTAACCAGTAAAGAGACTCGAGAGACTCACCTGAAGCGACCAATGAATCTGCTGTGAGCGCAAAAAGGACGGACCTCGAGGGAGCAGGTGAGATAAGAGTCCACCAGGGGTAAAGAAGTGTGTGTGTGTGTGTGTGTGTGTGTGTGTGTGTGTGTGTGTGTGTGTGTGTGCATGGCACTGGAAGACGGCTGGTTAAAGGGGCGTGGCTACAATGGCCTACTTCCTTGACACTAACAGCTTCATATTGTAGCAGACGGTTTGTTTGAAACGCTGGATGTGTTGTAATAAACAACGACTGTAAGAACACACACAAAAAATCATGACAAGCATATTTAACATCTGTTGCATCAACCGGAAGAACAATCAGCCGAGTTGATGTAACACCAGAGGAAGGTGCATGTGAGGCAACGTGTCCCTCTACTGTAAGTGAGTCAAATATAAATTTAATCTTTTTAACACAATTAACTTCTTATAAAAATGTTTGCCCGCCTGTTGTTGTTTCCCCTGCGCCTGTGTCTTGTTCACTGTCAGGTTTATTTATTGATTCTGTCTGTGCTTGTTAGTTTGTTATCTCAACCGGGCATAAGCCGGGAGGGGATCATGTGTACAGTCTTCTTTGTGAGGGAGGGGGAGGGGTTTGTGTGTGCATCTTGTATACTACATTACCCATCAGCCTGATATTTGTATGAACATTTACGCCTGTATGCTTAAAAAAAAAAAAAAAAAAAAAAAAAATCCAGGTTGTTGTGATTCCTGAGATACAGTCTGTGCAAAAGATAGTAGATGCTAGATGAGGAAAGAAAACCAGCTGCTCTTTGTGTGGGAGGGGAGAGGGAGGTAGGGAACAACAACATGCCTGCACACAAACCTGCCAGAGATCTGCTGCCAGGTCATCTATTTGTTCTGCTGAGCGCTGAGCAAGACAATGCTGTAAAATCAAATGCACGATTGAGGGACCGACCCTGTTGAGATTACATTTAAACACAATTATTAGTCCCTCAAATTATCATTTATTTTCAGGCAATCATCTAAAGCTTACATACAGAAATATTGATGTGCTTATTTATCATTGTCCCGAGTCGTGTAATATAATTATCAAATCGCTGGAGTCAAATAGTGATACTTTAAATCAACAAAAGCACTCTAAACAGAATTCCCTGAAGTTTGACTTCAGCTGTCATTACTCCATGACGCCTCACGGTGGCGCTTATGACATAAATGAGTGTACAGTGAACATACAGTATGTTTTAGGGGCCAAAGAAGAAGTTGATAAGAAGATAAAAGAAGAAGAAGACAGCCGTGTAATGTGTGACATCGGTGAAAAGAAAGTTAAGTGATGAAGCGTGGAAAACGGGGAAACTTGCATGGAATAAATATATTAATTGTGAACTCTTCATATTCTTCAGTTAAAGCCTTTACACACTGTGTCATTCAGGGTCGACATGACAGTAGCTTTGTGTTACCTGCCAAAGGTTTTGGGATCAAAATGGAAGGCTGCTCTGAATTTTATTTTCTTATTTTCTTTCTCTACCCCTCCAAAGTAAAAGCTTCCTGTGTTCTTTTGTAAATAATTGAAGGAAGGAAGGATGTAAGAAAAGAAGGGAAGAAGGAAGAAAGGGAGTGAGGGAGGTAGAAAGGAAGGAAGGAAAGGAAGGAGAAGAAAGGAAGGACGTAAGAAAAGAAGGGAGGGAGGAAGAAAGGGAGGAAGGAAGGAAGGATGTAAGAGAAGAAGGGAGGAAGGAAGAAAGGGAGGAAGGAAGGAAGGAAAAAAAGGAATGAGAAGGAAGGAAGGATGTAAGAAAAGAAGGGAGGAAGGAAGAAAGGGAGGAAGGAAGGAAGGGAAAAAAGGAAGAAGGAAGGAAGGATGTAAGAGAAGGGAGGAAGGAAGAAAGGGAGGAAAGAAGGAAAAAAAGGAAGGAGAAGGAAGGATGTCAGAAAAGAAGGGAGGAAGGAAGAAAGGGAGGAAGGAAGGAAGGAAGGAAAGAAGGAAAAAAGGAAGGAGAAGGAAGGAAGGATGTAAGAAAAGAAGGGAGGGAGGAAGAAAGGGAGGAAGGAAGGAAGGATGTAAGAGAAGAAGGGAGGAAGGAAAAAAAGGAAGGAGAAGGAAGGTTGTAAGAAAAGAAGGGAGGAAGGAAGAAAGGGAGTGAGGGAGGAAGGAAGGAAGGAATTAATGTCATGTTACTTGAATATAAAAAAAGAGTTAAATTGTAAATAAAATAAATAAATAAATAAAAATGGAAGGCTGATTGTTTTGAATTTGCATGCTGGATGCTGGTTTGTGCTGCCGCTTCAATCTTTATCCAGACAGTTTAATTCGACTAATCGTATAATAACTTATGAAGGTGTGAGGTTAGAGTGCACAAACAAAACAAAACACCTGAATGAAAAGCTGTCACACTTCATGTTAAATCACCAGCTACATTACTGCCCTACTTTCAGACACATCTTGCTTTATTTCCCAGATCAGCACCTCCTCTACCCTGATGTGTACGTCTGTCTGTACGTCACATCCAGGGAGTGTTACAGCAGCACCACTCAGAGACGAGAACACAAGACATGATCCAATGCTACCGCTAATACGGCTACAAAGGTTGTATAAACTTTATGAGCAAACTAATAACATGTCAGTCATAACCACACACCTGTTCTCACATAGAAATGTCTACCTAACACACAGTGGAGATTCTAGAGTCTGGTGGGGCCCTCCGCGACAATCAATTGGGAGCCCCTCCAACCAGCGTTCATCACCATCATGTCTGCCAGTGTCCCCGACGATTTGTATTATTATATTTTACTTCCCCCTTATTTTATAATTTTTATTTACATTTTTTTTCTTCTCCTTTAGTATTTATTCAATTGTAATTGTGTGTCTTTTAAAAATGTTTAAAACTTAATAAACATATTGTTAAAAATAATAATAATAATAATAATAATAATGCATGCAATTTTTTATTTAACATGGACAGTAATAATGTTGCAACATTTTGTAATTAAAGTTTTTGTTTTTGTTTTTTTTATTTTTATTTTGTATTATTATATTTTACTTCCCCCCCTTATTTTAATTTTAAATTTTTTATATATATATTTTTCTTTTCCTTTAGAATTTATTTAATTGTAATTGTGTGTCTTGGAAAAATGTTTAAAATAAATAAACATATAAAATAAATAAAATAAAAAAATAATGCATGCAATGCCTTTCACGGCAAGAGAGTGAGTGCTGTCAGATAGGGGCCCCCCAAGGGAGTTTGCCTACTGTCGTTGCAAAATTTGCACATTTTCAGGCCACTGCTTTGGTTTATGGTTTTTCAGTCCTCAGGGGCGCCCCCTACTGGTCTGGGAGGATGAGGATATTTTGTGTTGCTGCTGTCACAGTGTAAGAGCGTCTCACCTCTGGAGGTATGGAGTCCAGCCCGGCACAGTTTTCATTGCACTTGTCGTAGACGAGGCGCAGCTTTCGGAACAACACAGAAAGCATGCGTAGGTGCTCCTGGAGTTTCCCCAGCCTGTCCTGGTGGGTGTTTGGGTGGTAAGTGACTCCGTTAGGCAGCTGAGACGCAACAAAGAGGAGACATTGTGTCAAACAGAAGAACAAGTCTTTTACAGTTTTCCTAATGCTAATAAGAAGCTACAGGCATTGATCCCCCCCACTGAGCGCCGCAAGCCGATACCAACCCTCTGTTGTTTCAGGAAGATGCTAAATGTATTTACAGTAATACAGCATAGTTTCCTTTCTACTTCACTGTGAGAGCAACTTGACTTTAATTAAACCTTAATGTGTTGGCATGTTTGTGTTTGTGCATCATTGTAGTAAAACATCTTGACAAAATAATAAAAATCACACTTTAAAAATGAAAGGTTAACAGCCTCAGCTGCTGCACTTAGTGGGTTTTTTTTTCCCCCACTCATTTCCATACCGATTCAGCATCACTGGCTTTTAACTACAAGGGGTGTTAAAGAGCAACAAGACTTGGTTTTTATTGAGAGGATCGACAAGCCTCTGGGGGCAGCACTGTCTGATTATAAACATCGTACATAAGATGAATCGAGCGTGCCTTCAGGGCAGGCGAAGTGAAGGAGAGAAGAGAAACAGGTGGGAGACAGAGAGGGGGGGGGGGGGGGTAAGATAAATGAAGATTTTATTATGAGTATAAAGGAAGGCTGTGAAAAAGAAGAAGAGAAAAACAAGTCACAACAACGCTGTTTGTGCATTCTGTGGCTGAGGTGTGTTTGTTTGGCGGTCTCAGAGCGTCTCAGAGGAGCAGGCAGACATCCATGATAAACTCACCCTGACCCTGCCTCCAGGATACAATCAGAGCCGAACAAGGAGTGGGAAACGAAGGGTTACTCATCATTCGGAAACATTATGAAACGATCCCAAACCAAACAATACGAGAAGATAAACGATAAAAAAAACGATGCAATACCTAAGTATATGCATACTCAACAAAAAACAAAAAAACAACTCAAACAAAAGTCATTTTGCCATTTCTTGCAGGACTACAAGTTTCTGACTCGTAACTAATCCAATTCATACACATTCATACACCCCACACAAAGCAGCAGGAGCAATTCAGACTTAAGTGTCCTGCCCTGCTGCAGGAGCTGGGGATTGAACCCTCGACCTTCTGCTTGAGAGACGACCGACTCTACCAACTGAGCCACCACAACTTCAGTATAGACTGATAACAAACACTCCTCAGATCCTGAGTTTATAGATTGAGGAGGATCCATCCAAATGTATTCATGTATCATGTTATGTTTCATTTATATCTTTTTGTTTTCTTGATTGCATATGTCACTATGTGCATCTACCTCTGATGATTTTGTGTGGGTGCTGTGGCTTTGCGGGAAGGATACGTGGGCGGATGGGTGTTTGAGAGCCTTTATGTTTATGTGTGTATTTTGTGCTTGACTGTCTGTGTCACACTGTACTGTTGTGTTGTTGTTTTTGTGTTGGACCCCCTCAAAAACGAGATGGTTCATCTGAAGGGGCGATCCATCAAATAAACACAATTTCTCACCATATCCATAACGACTGCAGGCCCACAAAGTATTATGTAGAAACTAAAAATGTTGATCAAAAAGTTTGCAACATTTAAAAAAAACTCTTTCCGTATTCCTATCGACAAAAAAAGAAAGAATTTCCCTCTTCAACACACAGAAATCTCTAAAAAGTAAAACCTTAGCATTGCTTCTGTTGGATTTCTTTTCATAAACACTCTGACAGTCAAAACGTCACTGTTGGGGAATATGCTTTTTTTTTTTTTTTTTCCACTGCTTGGCAAGCAAACCCATGTTTACTGTCAAACTTTGCTTTAACAATCTGGCCACACATAAAAGTTGCTTTGCAGAGACGGGATTGCATTGTTTAGCTTGCCAAAAGAAAATGTAGGACTAACACCACTCGGACGTCTTTTTCCCTCCACATGTAGTGTTTGTGTGGTCGGCTGAGACACCTCCCTGTTCACACCTGTGTGTTTATCATGAAGCTCACACAGGTGTTAGTGTTAGTTAGATGTTAGTTTAAACATCGCTTCTGTTAATATTTAGAAGAGCTCTGTGCACAGAGAGAGAAGGGGTCAGATATGTTTTCACAGGCTGGCTGAGAAAACAAAATCGTTCCAATAACTTAGAAAGCATGCACAGGCTATTCAAACTGTTTGGATTCTTTCACAAACATTGGAGCACTGTCACCGCGACAACCAAAACATCCTCATGATTAACACTACAAAAGGGCATGTCGTCAAATCCAACACAGGAAAACAAATGTTGAGTAATCAGACCATAAGATCTTGTTGGTTGTTTACACTTTTTCGTTTCATATTTGATTTATTTGCTCATTTCAGTGTTTGGTTTCAACACCATAATACACAACAAAAAAAGATTTTCTCATAATGCTGAATAGCTGTTCATGAGAAGAAAACTTATAATACCTGCCCCCCCTTTCCTAATAACACAAGAGACTGTTTAACAGAATAAGATGGCTAACCTGTTGTTTTCTCTTTCTTTCACAAAACAAAAAATAGATCAAAAATATAGAAACATCAAATACAATCAGTTAGATTAACTCAATACATTCATCATTTCCCAGAACCTTTTCTTTATACATTCTTTTAAATTGAATGATACTTGAGCAGCATTTTAAATGAGTATCGAGAGAATTCCATAATTTAACTGAGATACACATTTTGTTTTAATGTAGTGCGTGCAAATGTTCTTTTAATAGCACTGTCCAGTTGTGATCTGATCGCCCAAAAGTGTTTGAAAATCAAGCGTTAGCAGGTTTGAGGTTTTTTTTTTTTTTATCTTAGTGGTCTAAGCTTTGAGAAATACATGAATGATCCAGAAAATGAAACCTTCTTTGATATCTTTACACCAAAGTCCATTTGGATCTTCTGCCTAAACGCTCTAGCATGCTTCATACACTGGTAGCTGAGATTTTCACCCCGCTTCAGGTGAACAAAACTCTGCAGGGAGTCTACTGACTGAGACCAAACTACACTTCCTCTTCTTCCATGCACTAGTTGCACATTACTATTAGAATTCTTATGTTGCTAAATGGCTTTTTTTTTAATGTCCTGTTTAAAAATAGAAAGATTTTAAACTAAAATCAAAGGGTTGGCACACTCTAGCTGCCCGTCTGTTATTGAAATTTTCATCAAAACACATTTTATGAATGTATTTTGACTAATGTATGGCCCATGTTACCTTTTTTCTTTTCTTTCCTTTTTTATTCCCTTCTTTTCTTTTGTCTTGTTTTATTCTGAAAATATCAATAAAAAGAAAGTATCAAAAAAAAAAACACATTTTATGAAGAAACGCCTTCCTGCAGCTTCCTGGTGCTCTGTCACGCCCCGACAGAACTATTATTACTATTTCAGTTTATTCTCCTATGATCTTGTATGCTGTTTTTTCATTGGTGTTGATCAGTGAACTATGCAGGGGAGAAAATAAAAAAGACAGGAGGAGACGCAAACAGAAAATGTGGACATTGAGTGAAACCATATTTGACATGGCATGTGAGCAAAGAGACAAAGAGAACGAGACGTACCTGCATGTTCCTGAGGAGCTGGAAGATCTCCATCGTCCTGAGAACAATGTCCTGGACCGTCTCCTGGCCGATGCGGCACAGCGAGGCCGTGTTGACATCACGGGCTGCCTGGGCCTGCTGCTGCTGCTGCTGCTGCAGGGGTGCAGGCTGACCGCCGTAGGGTGGGACAAGTGGAGGGGTTGTCATGACGACGGCGGGGCGAGAATGCTAGAGGATGGATGGATGGATGGATGGATGGAAAAGGCTATAGGTGCAAGGTCCAGGTCCAGGTAAAGTCACCTGTCAGGCTTTTCCCACAGCAGCACACCCTCACATGCCTTCATGAAGAGAATCACAGGATGAGGAGAGGGGGGAAAAAAAGTTAGCAGTCATATCAACTTAAAAATGAACTTTCACAAGTCAGTCACAGCACTACGTTTACTAAACTTCAACACCATTTTGCAGCAAGGAAATGCAGAAGAGTTGTCTAAAAGCTTCACAGCTGTAACAAGTAGATGAAGCTCCAAAGATTAAACACAGATGAAGTGTTTGAAGCTAACGCTACAGCCTCTTGTGTTATTTGTACTCCGGGTTTCTTCACAGTTAAACAGGCCCTTTAAATCATTACAAGTCTGTTGGATGCAAACCTTTAAATTTAAAGACAGCAACCCAGAGGATTCAGTCTGATAACGGGTTGAATTAGCGAACATGTGAAGGTGGATTGTCACTAAAGCTAAGTGGACAGCCATAACGGCGCCACAATTCACCTTTCTCCCGGTGTCGTTTCGTTAACTCGGCGCAAAGTGAAGCTTAAAACATCAGTGAGTGTTCATATATATTTAAAACTCTCGAAACGACCTATAATGTTACCTGTGCGGTGATAATTTGTCTGTTTTGTTGACATGTCAAGTTTCCTGCTCTGCTCCTAGAAGCTCCCCTGCTGCACCTATCGCGAGATTTAGAATTGAAAGCGCACCCTGCTGCACCTATCGCGAGATTTAGAATTGAAAGCACGGTAAATGATAGAGTAGACGTACCACAAAAAGATATGTTGAAGTTATTAATATGATTTTTTTTTTTTAAAAGGAAGAAGATATTACAATCTCAACAAAAAAAAAAATGTGTATCTGTTTGGATTAAATTCAATCTAGATTTATAATTTAAATTCACACTGTTGGACAAAATGTTTCAAAATGAATGACAGCATTACGGTAGAAGAAGGTGCACTGCAGATTTCCAAGGGCTACTTGGGGCAACAGCGCTATCTGCTGGTTTATAACAGCCAAGTCATATACGTCTGACTTCATCAGCCCTGAGGCTTATTTACACCACATCATTGCTTCTCATGGGGTCATTATAACTTTTTTTTAGTAAGCATATTTCATATTCTTTCCCTAAATGGGTTATGTTGTCTACTCTGTGTTTAATCAAAGCTTCAATGCAGCCATCCATCCATTACTTATAAAGTACAGCTGTGCTTGGATTATTTTGAGAGCCATCAGAATTTAAATTAATTTGAAATAGAAGAGGTCTAAGAAATAGACGGGGCTCGACGGAGCTGCTTCCTCAGCATGTGCTGAATTACAGAGACTGAAAATGAGAGCATTATTGAAAAAAGAGACTTTGCCTTCAGGCTTGAGTGGGGCTGAAAAAGTAGATTAGGATGCCTATTACTTAATTTACATTATCCATTCAAATTTGGGGTTACAGGCTGGATTTCAATTTCCTTTTTATCTGGAACACATTTTGTGTAATAATAACCTGAAGTCATTTCTTCACACATTCTCGTTCTCTATATCTGCAACAGGAAACACTGATATGAAAAACACAGCAGCAAGTTCACTTGACTGCCCACAACTTCTCGATTGCAGACGCAGTCCTGGTTAGCTTGCCAGAATGAATGAGCGTTATTTTTACAATCCCCCATCTGCCACACCGCCAGACCAACTGAGGCATGCCGTGTGGAAATGAGTTCCTCCGTAATCAACCAGCCTGTCTTCTTCTTCTTGTGTGTTATAAATAAGGAGAAAGTAGTGATGGTGAGTATGGTGGTGGAGGCAGGTATTGAGATAAATACACTTTCTGTGCCTTGTTGCAAAATTTGGCATTAAAATCATTTAAACAAAAAGCAAAACTCATTCACAGAGGGAAGAAAATCTTGGCCTGCATGCTCATTTAGTGAGTTAACATGTGAGGTCATCATGAGGAGTGCGATTGAGTAGGCGGTTTTCAACAGGCCCTAAGCTGCACGCAATATCATCTATCATACAGATCAAAGTGATGAAAGTGAAAAACAACATGTTGCATTAAAGCATGCTGGTGGCTTTTTCAATGTTATGACTCTATAGGCAGAGCAGCCAGAAAAAAATAAAGGCAGGGCAGTTTCTCATTCTCAGTCTCCTTTTAACGGCTGCGTTTTGCATGAAATACACAACCAGCTGCAGGGATTTCCTTGAAACAGACTGCAGGTGGATGCACCATCTTATTCATGCTGCAGATGCTTGAACCTTGAACATGAAGGGTGAGATGCAATGTGCCTTTGTGAGGCAACACAAACCATGTAATAGTTATTAGCTGAGGGGGAGTCAGGAATAAAAAAAATAAAAAAAAGGATTATACAGCATTACTTATGCTTTAATTAAATACAAACTGATCCGGTCCCTTCAGGGCTGTGAGTTCAGATGAAGAGAGGACGGAGTTCAATGGTCTCCTCTGAGGGAGGCATCCCGCTGACAGCAAACTTCACCTCACAGATTAGTAGAGCTGAAGTTGTAGGGAAAAGAGTTTGGCACAGTTTGGTGAGTGATGATGATGTAATAATATGTCAGTCAGGGTTCAGTCAGTAAAGCTTTCTTACACAATACAGCATTTTCTATGTGATTTTGACAATTAGGAAAATGTGTAGACCAAATATTTTACCTTTGTGCACATTCATTCATCTACCTCTTGGCCTCACATAGCCTAATGATGTTGGGAAAAGTAGTGATATTAGTAGTTTTAACAGATAAAACGTCTTTCAAACTAAAGGTTGTTTTGATTTCTTAATGTAATCACGTCTGTTCTGCATTTCTCATCAGGGATCATCTTTAATCATGATTAATCCAAATTTTAATCGCATGTTTGATATTCCATTATTTTGCATTTAAAAATAGTTTTTGTGAGGCTTTTATTTTGAATGTCCTGTCTTAAGCTGAGTAATTCACTTACTGTTTGCTTTTATTTTGAAATAAAGTGATAGATGGAAAGTTAGAACATAGTAAAACACGTAGTATTGTCATAACAATGTCATTATGAATTATAAAAACGATAAAAGTAGGCCGATATACATTGGACTTCTTATGACACTATATCACACATTTCATATTCACACATGTAGAATGACAAAATGCATCTAAATCTTCCATGGAATTTCAAATAAAATACAAAAAAACTGTAAACAACTGTTTTTTTTTTTGTTTTTTTTAACAGAACAATAAAGATTGTTGGAATAATCTGTGACCAACTCAGATTTTATTTAGCCTATTTATTTTCCTCCTGTAGACATTGATATTACTTGTTTGAATCTTTATTTTATTTATGTTTCTGACGTCATACTATTTTGTCTCAATTACACTGTTGGAATATGAGGGACAAAAAATGACTAAAGTATAAATCAATAAATGTTGGGAGAAATGCATACAATAATGTATAAATAAATAAATAATTAAATAAATGCATCAATAAATATATAAAAAAATATATAAATGCTGAAAACAATACATCAATGAATAAATAATAAATACACTTTATTAATGAAAAAGGCTATTTATATATTTGTACATGTATTTATTCATTTATTAGTGTATTCCAACAATTATATATGTATCAATGAACACATTTCCACATTAATTGAGTTATTAATTAATTTCCGTATTTTTACATTTACACATCTATTTATTTCTGTGTCCAGGTCGTAAGAGGAAAAGTATTTATGTAAATTTGCTTCTGTCTGTTTTTAAAAATTGGACAATCCTACTTCAGTAATCTTAGGACGGCCCACTTAACTTACATATTTACTTTTCCTTGCACAACATGGACACAGAAATACATAAATAAATATATGAATATATTTATTTATATATTAGTTTTTTTTATGAATTGTTGCATTTATTCATATATATATTTATTTATATATTTATTGATGCATTTATTTAATTACTTATTTATTTATACATTATTGTATGCATTTCTCCCAACATTTATTTATTTATTCCTTTATTTATACTTAAGTCATTTTTTGTCCCTCATATTGGAGAACGTGACTTGGGTTGGGTGGGAAACTACAAGAATTTTAGATTTCACTTTCACTGTGACGCAGACTCGTTTATCGCTGGTAAGTGACACTTTTTAACTTCTTTACAAACTCCCTCCTAGTATTACTTCGATGTAAAAAATAACTGTAAAGGAACAACCTGTTTCTAGGTTCATTGGCTTCTTTTTTAAACCACGATAACAGGACTGTTTTGAGCTTCCATTTCAAAAACGAAAGTAACGCCAGACCTCGCGTTGTTTTGAGCTGCTTGTGTTAAACCACAGACGACATTACAGTTTGTACAGTCATGGAGGCTGCCTGGTCTTTACGCAGCAGTGTTTGTCAGAGGAGGGAACTGATGGAAGAATCCAAACAGTGAAATGTTGGAGCTGCAGCTCTGACACATGGCACATAGGTTTAAACAGCTTGACCGTTATCTTTTTTTTGTCGTGCGTCGAAAACAAATCACGTTTGGGAGTATCAAGGTCAGGAGGGCACTTGGACTACGTCAGAGGACGAGAACGGAAAGAGACGAGAGTTCAGGCAAATAATAGTGAGTAGTATTTTTTTTCTATCATTTTGTTATATCAGTGTGTCTAGTTAAAATAAGTTAATTTGCAGAAGTATTTAAGTTAATTGAAATTTCTAAGAGTAAACAGTAAATACTGTGTGTTTTATCTACCTTTTAAGATTAAGACAGGGGGGGGGGGGGGGGGGGGGGGTGAAGGCTGAAAAACAAAGCTTGTGTCAAGCTGTGGGCATTTTTCTTTAATAAAAGTTGCAAACACGTGAAGATGGACGAGTTCTGACCGGTTCATTTCAAGGGTTCAACATATACAATTATATTTAAAAGCTATTTTGTGAGTTTGCTGAATTTACCCTAACCGACCTGCAAAAACTGACTTAGATTAGGAAAAACGTGCAGCAAATTCAGAAACTGTATTAATTCCAAAGCAACAGTTTACTGTAAATGTGCTGCAAATGAAAGATACATATGTATACATATGGACAGAGCAGCAGATGTGAAGTGATAAAAAAACAAAAAAACCGTTTAATGCTTACTGACAGGACTGGGCTAGTTAAGAACTTTTTAATATATGTGGATATATTTTATTCATGAGATTAAGGGTAAAGCAATCGTGATTCCCAAACTGGGGCCCGATACAGGGATAGATACTTTATGAATCCTTTGCAGGAAATTACACCGTCACAGCAGCTGCAATCACAGTCAAGACATTATATAAATAACATTTAGGCACATCAGGCAGGATTTCTCAGAATGGACTTCAGTTTTAAAAGTCTTCTTGTCTCTGTTACAGACAAGGCCCAGCAAGGTTAAAAATAAACAATGAGTGCGTTTACGTGGACTGGAGTATCCCGGGCTTAGAAATATTTTCATCTGCTTAAAGGGGGTCCCACACAGAAGTAGTTTGGGAACCGCTGGTTAATATCACTAAAGTTTATGTTGTGTTAAAATAACATCTTACATTTCCTCCAGTTTGTACTCTTCAGCCTGCTCCGCCTTTCTCCCTCTCTGAGCAATTTATTTTTTTGTGTGGAAAAGATATATAACATAGACGGTGATGAAGATGGTCACTCAAGTAGTGTAAAGTAACTTTACATGTACGTGCATCACCTTTTGACACTCTTTAGAGTGATAATGCTCGTTCAAGAATCATCAATATAGCACCCTCTGTTGGTGCTGCTAGTGTCCTACAGTGAAACTCAAATAAAATGCAATTTCACTGTTAAATAATAGATAGAATAGTAATATCGACGCATATCTGCGATAAAATCAGCCGATATTATCTGCTGGCTGATTAATCGGTCAGGCTCTAACAAAAACACATTCTTTCTTATAGCAGTGATATTGACACACTGCACATTATCCTACATTACTGTACCTCTTACTCAGAGTTGTGGGACGAGAGGTTTGCTTCATCATACCTGAGAGTGTGCGGGGGAAGGGGCTCAGACAGGAAGTGGATATGCGGGGGGGTCATGAGGGGAGGTCATGAGTGTGTGAGAAGACGAACAATTGAGTTCTGGATATTGTTGTTTCTTGAGTGTTTTGGATGATGAACCGTTATGTCGAGCGCCCCATGTACAGAGGCTCTAGTCCTCCTCAGAGTGGCCGTGGGTTCGAATCCGACCTCAGCCCTTTACTTCAAAAAAGGCCCCCAAAAAAAAAAGTATTTTCTGCTTTTATAGATTATAAAAAAAAGTGTGACATCTGGTTCATGTAGATTTGACTTAGAACTGAGTTTTTATTTATTTATTTCTTTACAGAAAAAATGTAGAGCTATATCGTGCATCGCCATTCAGCTGAAAATATCAAGACATGATTTATGGTTCAAATCGCCCTGCCCTACTTACTGGGCAGATGTCACACTGCTGCCATTGGTGTTTTTTTGGTTTGTTTGTTGTTTGGAAGCATCCTGTAATAAAGTTCTAATGCTGAACATCTCTGTGCAGCAGAGTGCAAATCATCCTTTCTTTTATAATTCTGCTAATATTGAGCACTGCAGTCTGCTCTCAGCTGAGCGCTTCACACAGGGGCAGGGACAGACGGGCACCCGTCTTTCTCTTGATCAGCAACGTTGAGTGCTTCTAAACTGTAAGGGGAACGCAAGTTGCAACTTGTTGGTCAAAAACTATTTTATCAAAATGAACAATAGAAAAAAAGAAACTGTCGCCCCCTGGTGGTCCATGTGGGTACTGCAGATGGGCCCAGAAAAGCCCTCCACCAAGTACAAATTAATATCACGATAATGATGATTTACCATGAGTCAACCCTTTAAGTGATCACATAACATTTTACTATCTGTTTAGTAAACTTTCTTGTCTATCTTGCCATAATATAATGTTCTCAATAATTTACCCTTACTGAAAGTGATAGCTGTAGTCATAACTTTAATTTCATAACGGGCCCTGGAGTAATTTTGTATTTTAAAGTGGACAGACGGTATTTAAGCCAAGGACTCCCTTTATAAAGATTAGTGAAAAGTTAGTTTAATAAAAACGTTATCATATATCTGCATGTTTCATTGTTTGTATCAGGATACAGATGCAGAGGCCAGACTCTCCTGGACCCAGCGATGTGTCCTTGAAGAGAACTGATTCTAAAGACATCTTGACTGACTTTAAAGACAAAAGGTAAGAACTGAAAACTGAAGTATATTATCTGTCTCTGTTGAGAAAGGACTGCTTCAAGGATGCTGTGATGTCTAATCCCTCAGACTTTTTTAAAGATCATTGTCATGTGGTCCTCATTGAGCTGCTCATTCTGCCCCGTCTTGGTGACCCCTGGATGTATCTACATGAAGATCTGTGTGTAGCTAGCTGAAGTCCTTATTATATACTATATATATATATATATATATATATATATATATATATATATATATATATATTGTGTGTGTGTATATATATATATATATATATAAGTCCTCTTTTGTTCTCTTTTGATTAATCAGCCTAAAGGATCTGAGAACAGACGGTGTCCACCTTGTTTTGGGTGGTAACTGTTCTTATAGAAACATGGAGAAGGGTGAAGGTCTTCAGCTCTGCCTCCTGACGGTCTGATTAAAAGTCATCTTAGTTGTGAATGCTTTCATCAATCAGCTGTTTGTTCATGTCAGGATGCAGGATCACAGACCAGACTCTCCTGGACCCAGCTGTGTGTCCATGATCAGTGAAGGCTGTAAAGCTCTTTCCAAAGATGGAAGGTAAGCTCTGAAAACTGAAGCTTGTTATCATCTTACGTTCCTAAAATAAATACGCCATGGACAGAGAGAGCACGAGCAGAGTGACTCGGTTGTTAACATGCTAACGTTAGCATGGCTAATCATTAGGGACCTTGCTCCATAGTTTGATGATATTAGCATATTATGAGGCTGAGGACTCCCTTTATAAAGATGAGTGAAAAGTGAGTCTAATTAAAAAGTCGTCATAGTTCTGCATGTTTTATTAATCAGTGGTTTCATTGTTCGTGTCAGGAAACAGATGCAGACACCAGACTCTCCTGAACCCAGCTGTGTGTCCTTCAAGAGTAATGATTCTAAAGACATCTTGACTGACTTTAAAGATGAAAGGTAAGAACTGAAAACTGAAGTATATTATCTGTCTCTGTTGAGAAATGATGCAAGTTTTAGCCCAGAGCTTCATGGGATGCTGTTAACTGTTAAACCTTTTTCAAGATCTTTGTCATGTGGTCCCTCTTGCTGAGGTGCGATATTTGCCCCCTCTTAAGCCCGACATAAATTTTGCTACTGTGTAAAAGTCGTGGCAGTATGTCAGCTCACACTGTACGACGGACTTTTTAAATGCTTTATATGTGATTTTTTGATCCAGCAGATGTCGCCCTTGAGCACCAGCATGAAACCAAAACAACTCGCACTGCATTGTTGTGTTAGCATGCTAATGCTAGCGATCTTTATTATGCTGGTATCTTCACACTGCATGTAAATTTACCTGAAATGAGCGTGATCTAGAAACACAGTTAAGCAGTGAGTACAGTATGTTATTCTTCTTTTCTCTAGTCCATTAATTAAACAACTTTTATACATGAGGGGAGGAGTCAGCCGGCCGTCTCGGCGATGTAAACAAACTGAAGATAGGACTCTGAAAACTCTGAAAACATCACAGACAGTGGGACTCGGGTGTTACACCCATTGTAGACAGTCATGACTCACAGAGTTATTTTCAGAGGATAGACTTGATTTCTATTACATTTAAGAGTGAAAAATCACATTTAAAGCTTTTAAGGATGCATGACCAAAGCTCATGATTAATGTGCTCGCACTCTACCAACTGATTGTTGAGTAAGTGTCAAAAGTTAACTCCCATGGACAGGGCTTAATTTTGGTTGTCCTACTACTATGAGGAAACTTGGCCAGTCTTTTATTTTAGAATTCAGGGAAAGTGAATCTCGATGGACATTTGTCCTCTTATCAAATAATGCAGAATCCGTTTAAAACACCTCTTCTCGCTGCCTTTGCACTGTAAGGTAACGGTAAGCATTTTTAAATACTTTGATAAACCCCAACAGCTGAGATTGTAGCTGGAGCATATCTCAATAAAGTGACTAGTGGGCTGTTTGGTCCACAGCTGGTACTCGTGGTAAACCCTGGACAGAGTGACTCTGAAGTGATAACGTTTGTTAGCATGCTAACGTTAGCATGGCTAAGCATTAGCGACCTTGCTCCATACAGTATGATGATATTAGCATATTATGACTCCCTTTATAAAGATGAGTGAAAAGTGAGTCTAATTAAAAAGTCTTCATAGTTCTGCGTGTTTTATTAATCAGTGGTTTCATTGTTCATATCAGGAAACAGATGCAGACACCAGACTCTCCTGGACCCAGCTGTGTGTCCTTCAAGAGTGATGATTCTAAAGACATCTTTACTAACTTTAAAGATGATAGGTAAGAATTGAAAACTGAAGTGTCTCTTATCTTATCTCTTATCTGTCTCTTATGAGAGAAGTTTTGGCCCAGTTATCCCTTACTCCTTTAAAGATCAAGTATTGTGTTCTGTACGGTGTCCACCTGTTTTGGGTGGTAACTGTTCTTATAGAAACATGGAGAAGGGTGAAGGTCTTTAGCTCTGCCTCCTGACGGTCTGATTAAAAGTCATCTTAGTTGTGAATGCTTTCATTAATCAGCTGTTTGTTTGTATCAGTATGATGCAGACACCAGAGTCTCCTGGACCCAGCTGTGTGTCCTTCAAGAGTGATGATTCTAAAGACATCTTGACTAACTTTCAAGACAAAAGGTAAGAATTGAAAAACTGAAGTGTATTATCTGTCTCTGTTCAGAAAAGATGCAAGTTTTAGCCCAGAGCTTCATGGGATGCTGTCATCTGTTAAACCTTAGTTTTTTCAACATCATTGTCATGTGGTCCCTCTTGCTGAGGCGGTCTCTTAAACCCAGCGTACATTGTGTTATTCTTTAGGGTGAAGGTCTTCAGCTCTGAGTCCTGACTACCAATTTTCTATCTGAAACCTTAAACATGTGTCAGTCTGATTAAAAGTCATCTAAGTTGTGAATGCTTTCATTAATCAGCTGTTTGTTTGTTTCAGTATAATGAAGACACCAGACTCTCCTGGACCCAGCTGTGTGTCCTTCAAGAGTGATGATTCTAAAGACATAGATATTAACTTTAAAGATGAAAGGTAAGAATTGAAAAACTGAAGTGTATTATCTGTCTCTTATGAGAGAAGATGCAAGTTTTGGCCCAGTTATCCCTTAGTCTTTTGAAGATCAAGTATTGTGATAGTATTCTTATTCTTTTGAAACCACCTACATTCATGCCCTTCATTTTGTTTTCATGCTAGAGCATATTCAGTAAGCTGTGTCATTATCGGCCCTTTTTCCACAGAGTTCAACAGGAGAGCACCGAGGCTCCCCAGTTGGCCCAGTGGTCTCAAAAAGACCTGGACTCCACATTTGAGGTATGTAGAAAAAATAGTGTTTTCCATTGAACTAAAACTAACCAAGCGATGAACGCTACATCAGGATTCTGTTTCGACCAGCTAAAAGGTGTATACCAGTTTTATATTAAGTTTTTTTTCATTCTGTTCCAGCCGCTGAAGAAGAACATCCACAGGTATGTGGAGAATGAGCTACAGAGAATCCTGAGGGTTTTAAGTCCAGATTATCAAGCAGGCGTGGAGAGTGAGAATGAGGATGAAGATCAGATGGATATCAGAGATGTAACGCTGAAGCTCACTCTGCACTTCTTGAGAAGAGCTAAGCAGGGGGAGATGGCTGACTATCTGCATAACAGTAAGAGGATTTCAACTGATTCAAATTGATGGAATAGGGAAATGGAGATTTACTTACCAAACTTTTATGTTTTGTATAATGTAACACTTATGAACTGGATACAGAATGATAAGAAGGAAAACTCTCAACTCGTTGATTTCATTCTTTTATTTTTATTTTTCCAGGGACGGTCACTGCAGTGTGCCAACAAAAACTCAAGTCTAACCTGAAGAAGAAGTTCCGTTGTGTGTGTGATGGGATTGCTAGAGAAGGAATCCACACCCACCTGAACGACATCTACACAGAGCTCTACATCACAGAGGGAGGGACTGGAGAGGTCAATGATGAACACGAGGTCAGGCAGATTGAAACGTCAAACATGAAACCACACAGACCTGAAAAAACCATCAAACAAGAAGACATCTTTAAAGCTTCACCTGAAAGACAGGAACCAATCAGAACGGTGATGACAAAGGGAGTGGCTGGCATCGGGAAAACAGTCGTAACGCAGAAGTTCAGTCTGGACTGGGCTGAAGGAAAGGCCAACCAGGACATACAGTTCACGTTTCCGTTCACTTTCAAGGAGCTGAATGTGCTGAAAGAGAAACAGTTCACATTGGTGGAGCTCGTTCATCTGTTGTTTCCTGAAACCAAAGAAGCAGGAATCTGCAAGTTTGAAGAATTCCAGGTTGTGTTCATCTTCGACGGTCTGGATGAGTGCCGACTTCCTCTGGACTTTAAAAACAACGAGATCCTGACTGATGTCACAGAGTCCGCCTCAGTGGATGTGCTGCTGACAAACCTCATCAAGGGGAACCTGCTTCCCTCTGCTCGCCTCTGGATAACCACACGACCTGCAGCAGCCAATCAGATCCCTCCTGACTGTGTGGACATGGTGACAGAGGTCAGAGGTTTCACTGACCCACAGAAGGAGGAGTACTTCAGGAAGAGGTTCCAAAATGAGGAACAATGCAGCGCTATTATCTCCCACATCAAGACATCGCGAAGCCTCAACATCATGTGCCACATCCCGGTCTTCTGCTGGATCATTGCTTCAGTTCTGGAGGATGCGCTGAAGACCAGAGCGGGAGGAGAGGGAGGAGAGGGAGGAGAGCTGCCCAAGACCCTGACTGAGATGTACATCCACTTCCTGGTGGTTACGTTCAAACTGAAGAACATAAAGTATAATGGAGGAGACGAGACAGATCCACACTGGAATCCAGAGAACAGGAAGATGATCGAGTCTCTGGGGAAACTCGCTTTTGAGCAGCTGATGAAAGACAAGTTGATCTTCTATGACTCGGACCTGACAGAGTGTGGCATCGATATCGGTGCAGCCTCGAAGTACTCGGGAGTGTTCACGCAGATCTTCAAAGAGGAAAGAGGACTGTACCCGGACAAGGTGTTCTGCTTCGTCCATCTGAGCGTTCAGGAGTTTTTCGCTGCTCTTCATGTCCATCTGACGTTCACCAGCTCCGGAGTCAACCTGCTGTCAAAAGAACAAGAAACATCCTGGTGGTCCTACTTTATGGGGGCAAACAAATCAACACTTTTCTATCAGTCTGCCATCGACCTGGCCTTACAGAGTCCAAATGGACAACTGGACTTGTTCCTGCGCTTCCTCCTCGGCCTTTCCCTGGAAACCAATCAGAAGTACATGCAAGGTCAGCTGACACCAATAGGAGAGAACTCGCGGACTAAAAAGGAAACGGTTCAGTACATCAAGAAAAAAATCTGTGCTAATCTGCCTGCAGAGAAAAGCATCAATCTGTTCCACTGTCTGAATGAACTGCAGGATAGTTCTCTAGTGGAGGAGATTCAGGAGTCCCTGAGATCAGGAAATCTCTCCACAGATAAACTGTCTCATGCTCAGTGGTCAGCTCTGGTCTTTATCTTACTGTCATCAGAAAAAGATCTGGACGTGTTCGACCTGAAGAAATACTCTGCTTCAGAGACGGCTCTTCTGAGGCTGCTGCCAGTGATCAAGGCGTCCAACAGGGCTCTGTACGTGCACACATAACCATCCAGGTTAAATACAGTTTGTTCTGTATTCAGATTGTTGGTAATTCATGTGCTTCTGATTCCTCTTTAGGTTGAGTAGCTGTGAACTGTCAGAGAGAAGCTGTGAAGCTCTGTCTTCCATCCTCAGCTCTGACTCCTCTCGTCTGAGAGAGCTGGACCTGAGCAACAACAACCTGCAGGATTCAGGAGTAAAACTTCTGTGTGATGGACTACAGAGTCAGAACTGTAAACTAGAGACTCTCAGGTTAGTGTGCAATGACCCTCTAAGATCTTCTTTCTTCATATATCAGTATTTAAACGAACAGTTAAAGTCTTTCTATGTGATTTTCCACACTTAAATGTAGAAATCAAGTATATCCTCTGAAAATAACTCAGAGGATATAACTCATACAATGGGTGTAACACCCGAGTCCCACTGTCTGTGATATTTTCCGAGTTTTCCGAGTCCTATCTTCAGTTTGTTTACATCGCCCGGACGGCCGGCTGACTCCTCCCCTCGTGTATAAAAGTTGTTTAATTGAGGGACTAAAGAAAAGAAGAATAACATACTGTACTCACTGCTTAACTGTGTTTCTAGAGCACGCTCATTTCAGGTAAATTTACATGCAGTGTGAAGATACCAGCATAATAAAGATCGCTAGCATTAGCATGCTAACACGACAATGTATCGCAAGTTGTTTTGGTTTCATGCTGGTGCTCAAGGGCGACATCTGCTGGATCAAAAAATCACATATAAAGCCTTTAAAGCCCCTGGAACTTAAATCAACAAAAAGCTTCTAACTATGTTACTTAGGATCTTATGAACAAAATATGAATTCTCTAAAAGGATGAGAAGTTACTTTTTTGAGATTTTGTCGTTTCAGTTTCTGAACATTTTTTGAAATTGGGTGGAAAGTGGGCGGGGTTAGCTCAGAGATTTATTGCACAATCAATTTCAAACCAATAATAAAAAACATACACGCCCAATCAAGTGCAGCAAAGCTACTCTGCTCCACCGCTCAACCTTCATGCCTGTGGGAGCCGTTTCTAGTTGCACGTCCTCTGATGAGGAGGTCATGTGGTTGATTTGGAAATACAGAGGGCAGTGTTTAGGTGAGACGTGCCAGAGTCGTGCAAAGGCACTCCCTCTTTCCCCCCCCAAGACCAGTAAACCAGTTTTGTCCAGAAAGCTCCTGCTTTGCAAAAACAGCTTCATCTTACACCCAGAGCGATGTCCTGTCGCCTGGCACTTTATCCTCCCTGTGCCTGCCCTCTGAAAGCCAACAGTTCGGCTAGAGTCACACCGCCCAACTCCGCTGCACAATCGTGGTCTTCAATTCAACTTTCTATTCAAACAAACCAACATAGAATATCACTGTTTTCTTTATGTGGATGATTTTGACATAACGAGGGACAAAAGCTGTTTAAAAAGTTGTGCTGCTAGCTCCATTAGCATAGCTACATATCCCAGAATGCTTTGAGCAGGGAGTCGGACGGTTGAAATAATTTCATGTCTCTTGTAATGCTCCTAATGTTCCTCATTTTCTATTTTTTCACTGTGTGTTGTGTAGTGTGTCAGGTTGTCTGATCACAGAGGAAGGCTGTGCTTCTCTGGCCTCAGCTCTGAACTCCTCCAACCTGAGAGAGCTGGACCTGAGCTACAATCATCCTGGAGAACCAGGAAAGGAGCGGCTGTCTGCTCGACTGAAGGATCCAAACTGCAGACTGGAGAAGCTGAGGTACAGACGGAGAAACAGACAGACAACAAGACAAACAGAGAAACAGACAGACAGATTAACTCTGGCTTTTATTTGATGGTGGGTCTGAGTGAAGATGTATTAACTAGATTGTCTTCTGGTTTCTTCCTCCAGTTTGGACCATGATGGACCGCAGAGACTGAAACCTGATGTGAGGAAATGTGAGTGTCATTTCATCTTATTTTGATGTTATGTAACTAGAGGTTTACTGTGTTTGTGCCTAAGAGGGCACTGCAGCACCAACTTCATCAGACTTCTCACACTTTTTTATTTGTTTTACGCTCATGACTTTTGTGCATGCAGAGCGCTCTGTGCTCTCATAAGTCATGACAGCGATGTGACCGAACATATCATAGAAGGAAAATCAAACGTGCTAAGCCTTCTGTCAGGAGGTTGTAAAGCTTACTAGATGTGGTGTTTGTGGTTCTTCACCATCCCCATTTTTACATGTGAACTCCTGAAAATATGTAGATAATTTATAGATTTAGATGTTGCTATAATGAGAATCGCCTTTATACCAATGCTACGTGGGGTTTGGCAGAATCACACTATCAACTAATGAGCGGAGAAGAACATACTGATGAACAGACGACGTAATGCAGCTGTTTAATGACATGCTTTGAGATCGTAGCGGTCGCATGCATATGTTACGCACACTGAATTCTGTCAATGTGGGTTCCATAAGAAAGGTGTTTTTATTTACAGCATTCTTAACTGCAAACACAACAGAAAGACAGTCTTGTATGAGAATCGGCATATAGTGCTGCTTTGCAGGCTGTCTGATGCGATACAACTGTGCTTACTTCCTGCAATACACAGGGAACATTGCCAGTTGTTGACATATCAATGCTGCTACTGACACCTACTGGCCACAATGAATATTGCCCTGCAGGTACTTACAGCCTAAGCAGGTGAATCCCTCTTATTTTAAGTCACACAAATCATCTTAATGACATTTAACCAGAAAAATAATAGTGGGGGGGGCACCAATGTAATAATATAACTGATAACCAATAATCACAGGTATAGTCTTAGCCACTAAAATACCCAGGTTGCCACACATACACTCTACTGGCTCCAGTCAGCAGTATGTAAACGTCACCCTCCACTCCCATTGGCTCGAGGTGAATTCTCCGGAGAATATCCTGCTGCGTTCTCACATCAGCCCACTCGGACTTGGTGCAGAAATAATACTAAGGGTCAGGCAGGAGAAACTCCAGGGGAAGTCAGAGTGAAAAATTCAGCTGTTGGCGTTCACACATGCAGCTCCTCCTAAATATCAGAAAGTTTTTCAGGAGTTTTCTGCAAGTGTGAAAGCCCTATATGAGACACACTACACTGGATAAAACGATCGATTTTCATCTGTTGGATTGGTCTTATAGCATGTGGTCTTACCTTAAAAAGAATATTGATTATTGTGATTGAATACAATCAATAAATCACAAAGCCTATAATGAAATAGATTGTTTAAACTCATTTTCTAGTCTTTTTTATCATCTAAAATACAAACACACAGTTAAATCAGGATAAAGATTCTGTTTTTGTCCCTTTTTAGACGCTTGTGAACTGGAACTGGACACAAACACAGTGTACAAGTTCCTCAAACTGTCTGACAACAACAGAAAGGTGACGCGTGTGTTGGAGGAAGAGCGGTATCCTGATCACCCCGACAGGTTTGAACACTGGCCTCAGCTGCTGTGCGGGGCCAGTGTGACCGCTCAGTGCTACTGGGAAGTCGAGCTGAGCGGACGAGTTCTTGTATCGATGACTTACAGAGGAATCAGAAGGAGAGGATCCAGTAATGAATGTGCGTTCGGATGGAACGATCACTCCTGGAGTATGATCTGCCATGACGGTGGTTACATCGTCAGACACAACAACAAAGAATCAGAGATCCCCTCCTCCTCCGTCTCTAACAGAGTAGGAGTGTATGTGGACTATCCTGCAGGCACTCTGTCCTTCTACAGAGTCTCCTCTGACACACTGATCCACCTCCACACCTTCAACACTACATTCACTGAACCTCTTTATCCCTGTGTCGCACCCTGGTCAGTAGGCTCCTCCGCATCCCTGTGTCCTGTATCGTATTGAGGCTATCTCTCCATTAGCTACATGTGTACAGTGAATGACAGACGGAAGTGGATAATTATCTTAACTCCCTGTAATGCAGAATAGGAAATGTAAAAGCTCTCGTTACTTTAAGTGTAATAGCCGACGACTACATGAGATCGGAATCAGAATCGGGGTTTATTGCCAAGTAAATTTACACATACAAGAAATTTGACTTGGTGTATTGGTGCTAAACAATTAACAAGGAAATAAAGCAGAACTAGCAACAACTTCAATAATACAGTATAAGAAGCTATTACAATATATAAAATACAATTTAAAAATGTCAAATATAAAAAACAACAATGTAGGAGCTGTGCAGTGGACTATGAGAAAAACAATTTCAGTGTGTGTAACTCCAGTGGGCGTTAATGTAACGCATTCACAGTTTCAGCATTCACATTACTCAAGATCAAGGTTTATTGACGTCGATTCGACAGGCGAGGTTATGCTAACGCTAGCAAAATAGTGTCTTGGGAAGAGAGAATGTCACGTGCAGTAAACACACACGCAGGCTGATGACCGTTCAGGTGTGAGCTTTTCCATCTTGGAGATATCAACATTAGTTTCCCCTGCTTGAGATAAACAACACGCTGTCAGAGAGCCCGCTGCTGAGACTAAAGCTCCGTTACATTATTTATTAGTGACATACCTATGTGTTAATGGCTACAATGTTGAATTAAATCTGTGAGTAATTGCCTCTCACTGCCACAGCAACACTAAGAAACGTTATCATTGGTAGGAGTATTGATGCAAAAAGAAAGTTATGATGGTTCATTTTCCAATGCAGTAACTTGCATATCACTCCGTTTGCAAACAAAGTTCCCTTTAATGTCTGTGTGTTCATGTAGGTTTATTATTTTACACAGGAAGAAAAACGTAAGGAACATAAAGTAAATGTAAAATGTGTGGGTGTGGGAGAAGTTTACATAAAGCTTGTATGAAAACTAAATCCAGACGACTTTAAAAAGGTAACACAAAACTAACTGGATATCGGACATCACATAGAAAGTAGAGCGAGGCGATGCAGTATCGGCTAATTTTATCACAGGTATCTGCTGATATTTCTAGATTTATCCACAAGTTAAATAGCATCTCATTTGAGTATTGTATTACACTAGCCGTACTCTTTCACCAGCAGAGGGCGCTATATGGATGACAACAAGCAGTATCACTCTCCAGAGATATGTGTAGTTACTTTCCAGTTGAGTGACCATCTTGTGTTCATTATAAATCTTTTCCACAAGAGTTTGATAACCGCATTTGAGGGATCCAAAAAAAACGTGTGTTTATCTATATCTATCTATCTCTACAGATTAAACATAGATCTAAGGAGGATATCGCCCGATATATCAATATTGGATTCTTTTCTCTTCCCATCATTGGTATCGACCCCAAAAATTCCATATCAGTCAGGCAGGAAGTGAATATAAACGAGCGAAAAGGGAAAAAAACATTGACAAACATTTTTTTATGGTTACTGTTCCAATTTATATTTTTGTCATCGAAGAGTTTCTACATCTGTTTTTGTACACATTTAAAGACGAAGAGATTAAATTTGCATATGTATTCCATAAGATAACTTTATTATTATGAAACTTTGAATATTGACAAAATCATTTCTCAAACAAACAGGTAGATCAGAATGTTTTACACAACTTTAAGGACAAATGTATATATTTAAAAAGTGTCAAAAACAGTCAACAACTAAACGTGACTGAAGTTGTCTACTGTCCTGGCATCGATAATGCCAAAGATTTACGTTACCTACAAGATATTGAACTAACTCACACTTCTGCCTTATATGTTTACAGTCAGCATTGTGCAATGAATAACTATATATTCATCAAGGCTTATAGTTAAGTTAACTATTAAAACAAAACTGACATGTTTTTGAACATAATGGATGTATTGTATTTTAGTTTATTATTTTGAGACCAGTTAGAGCCTCTATTGCAATGAATGAAGTCATACCAGACTGATGTATCTGTAACCAAAGCAAGACTGAGTGAATTTAATTGCACAAATAAATGTATGTTAACAGATGTGAACCACACCTTGTAATGTTTTGAGCATGTTCATTCGTCTTTACCGCTTTTTTTTTCTTCACAAATTATTCTGTGTTTTGAAGTTTCTCAACAGTATTTGTGTTTTCAAACGTCTGAGTTGTCCGATCCCATTTCATTTCTCGATATGGGTTTTTAACAATAAAGCCATTTAACATCATCTGTGGGTGCTTTTATTGTGAAGAAGTTGATGAAACCACAATATATTTATCATCAAATTAAAGGAGCCTTACTAGAGCTACAATTAGTAGTGATTTGAAATAACACTGTCGGGAGTGAGAGTATTTACAGCCGCTCCTTTGACTTCTTTTAATGATATTGGACTTAAAAAAAAGTGGGTGAAGTAGTCAGTGAAGTATGTATCAGTTAACAAAGAACTTCTTTTCAAAAAGCCTGATATCTTCTGATTGGTCATGGTTGGTAACTTTATAGTGCAGACTCGCAGGCTGCACCGCTCAAGTCTGCACGGGCCCCAGCAGAGAGTGCTCATGTTACACAAAGCATCAGTCCCAGTGGATACTCATTGGAATAAATTCTAAACAGTATTTACACTATTGAAATAGTAAAAGAAGGACATACTATGTCATGTGACGGCAGGTGGAATCATTAACTCTGTTACACAGGAATGGGGATTGCATGGATTTTGGAACTTGTGCTTTCAGGAGCTACTGGTCTAAATACTTTCCGCAGTAGCTGCTGGTTTCTCTGCATAGAGGCAATGGTCATCACTGCATGATGTAAGTGGTTCAGTAATGTCCTGTTTCAATAATGAATCTACCGGCTGGATACAGGAAGAGAATCTAAGCGTGTACAGGGTAGAAATAACAAAACAAAGATAACAAAATGATGTCTTTCCAAATGTTTTTTTCAATAATTATATTACTGTTTCCTGTTTCTTGAGCTGTTGTAACGAAAAAAAAATGTAAGTTTATCTTAATCTTTTATCTTTATGTATAGGCACAGAGTATCCAAAGTATCCAAAGAGATGCAAATACCTCACTAGGGATAAAAAACGGAAAAAAAAGCAACCAATAAAAACCTCTAGCTTGCTTAAAATCAATGAGATGGGGCGATTGTAAACTGGGATCAATAAGCCCCTCAAGACAGTGGAACAATAATGACCTTGTTTACCAGAAACAGTGAAGATGGCGTTGGCAAGAAGGGGTTTAAGTTTTACACTGTTTCATTTCGAAGGATTTTAAGCATTGGAAAAATAGAAACACAAGATAAGAGTATTTGTAAAAAGAATATTTTATTGACTATTTTATTTCAGTTTGTGCATTAGAACTTTACAAAGACAATGAAAGGCATTTTGACCACGTATTAAAAAAACACTTGCTGCTCCCAACAGAGAGTACGTTTGAGGTTGCTGGTTAGTAGTCCATGCATAGAAATATTTATTGATGTATATATTTACATACAAGACCATGTTTCATTGCCTATGGCTGCATACTATTTTTCAGGTTGATGCAGTAAGTAAATACTTAAAAAATAGAATACTTTAGCCATGGTCTGAATGCTCCCCATGAGGTCATGAGGTAAACTGTAGTTACGATGTAGGTTCAGGGAAGTAGATAAGACATATATATTTCAAAGTTGCTCAACACACTCAATCATGTAAAACCATATTCATTAAAGATAAACTTTAACTTTATGAATTGTAATTTCTATTGTATTGTGAAAAAACTTAAAAGAAAAGACAATGAATATCAAAGTTTAAAGCAAGTTAAAACTTCCAAAGGGCATTCCTTCTAAAATCATTTGATCTTTCATTCAGGCACATATCTTTGATAGTGTCAACACAAAGTCATGAGACTTTATCATTAAATGTCAGACTTCAGGGTCCTATAGAAGCAGTGCAGAAAGACTAAATGTTGTGAACTGAGGTTATAGCAGCTGTCCCTTGGCCTTATTCTGCCGCTACATCTTGGGGTCCTCACACAGTTTACAGTCAGGCTTCTGGTCCGACTGTCGCTCCATTTGTATTGTAACACTGTGGAAGTTGTAGGAGGAAAAGCAAGCCTGTGTTATTTCTCTTTGGACAGTCTGAGCATCCGCTGACTCGTCTGTGGAGCAGAGAGGAAGACATAGAAAAAGGAAATAAAAATGTTAGTCACCTTGTGTGTTCATATTAAATATATCATTAAATATTTGTCTGTCTCAATAACCGCTTTAGAATACAACGTTTTTTGTTTTTGTTTTTTTTTAAGATTTATTTTTGGGCTTTTTTGTGCCTTTAATGGAGAGATAGGACAGTGGATAGAGTCGGAAATCAGGGAGAGAGTGGGGAACGACATGCGAGAAAAAAGCCACAGATGGGACGCAAACCCGGGCCGCCTGCCTGAGACGACAGCCTCCATACAAGGGGCGCGTGCACGAACCACTGCGCCACCAGCACCCCTAGAATACAATGTTTTTAAAGACTAGAAAGGGGGGGTGCTGTTTGCGCAGTGGTTGGAGGCCATGGTCCTCCAAGCGGGCGGCCCAGGTTCGAATCCCACATGTGGCTCTTTTCCTGCATGTCATTCCTTACTCTCTCTCTACCTGATTTCCAACTCTATCCACCCTCCATTAAAGGCACAAAAAGCCCCAAAATAAATCTTAAAATAAAAAAAATAATAATTCATAGTCTGTAAAGAAAAAGTCTTTACACTCAATACACCAGTAAAGTTGTTGAATGAATGCAAAAGAGGTAACCTTTCGGACCAAACCTTTACAATGTATAAAAGCAGGAAATAGTCAAAATTTTATATCATTTACAAAAGGTGTTCCACAAGGGTCAGTTCTGGGCCTTGTCTTGTCTTACATCAATGATATTGTTTCCCATATAACTGACTGTTTTTTTTGCTTCTTTATACCAGAATAACAGCTGTAACCCCCTTTACTGATAGCAGGTGACCCCTCACCTCACTGTACTTCACACCAGCTGGAGTACCTGAGTGACAGAAAAAAAAAGTGTAAATGAAAGACTTAATATCAAGGTATCAAAAAGAGAAGGAGAAGGAGAGGGAGAGCCGTACCTTCCATCAGGACGATGACAATATCCCTCATGATGGTGAAGGTTGTGCACAAGACAAAGATTGAGAACAGGAATGTGCAGATGGGGTCAGCAATCTTATATTCTGGCTGAAAGAAACAAGAACACATACCTTTAAGCATCTGTATAGAGCTATAATTTTAGCCTTTGCAGAAATCATGTTATTTATTGCTTCCTAAAGGAAAGGAACTTAATTGCGTAATAATTGGGAATACAGTACAGTGACATTCAATTAAAGGGATACTATTATATATATTTGCTATATTTGCATTAATCTTTGTATCATTAGAAACCTGGTAGTATTTTTGAATGGTCGTGCATCCCGCCCTCATTTTTCCCTGAGACTGGAAAGTTCTGTTTTTCTAAGTCTGAAAAGGAGCTTCCAGTGACACATATATCTTCATATTGAGTCACCGGAAGCTGTTGCGGTTAGCGGTGTGAAACTCCAACGCTAGTTGCCAATTGTTCAGCCTGTGCTTAACAGGGCAGTTGTGATGTCATAATATGTCAGTCAGGGTTCAGTCAGTAAAGCTTTCTTACACAATACAGCATTTTCTATGTGATTTTGGCAATTAGAGAAAATGTGTAGACCAAATATTTTACCATCATTCATTCATCTACCTCTTGGCCTCACATAGCCTAATGATGTTGGGAAAAGTAGTGATATTAGTAGTTTTAACAGATAAAACGTCTTTCAAACTAAAGGTTGTTTTGATTTCTTAATGTAATCACGTCTGTTCTGCATTTCTCATTAGGGATCATCTTTAATCATGATTAATCCAAATTTTAATCGCATGTTTGATATTCCATTATTTTGCATTTAAAAAGCGTTTTTGTGAGGCTTTTATTTTGAATGTCATGTCTTAAGCTGAGTAATTCACTTACCGTTTGTTTTTATTTTGAAATAAAGTGATAGATGGAAAGTTAGAACATAGTAAAACACGTAGTATTGTCATAACAATGTCATTATAAATTATAAAAACCGATATACATTGGACTTCTTATGACACTATATCACACATTTCATATTCACACATGTAGAATGACAAAATGCATCTAAATCTTCCATGGAATTTCAAATAAAATACAAAAAAACTGTAAACAACTGGGTTTTTTTTGGTTTTTTTAACAGAACAATAAAGATTGTTGGAATAATCTGTGACCAACTCAGATTTTATTTAGCCTATTTATTTTCCTCCTGTAGACATTGATATTACTTGTTTGAATCTTTATTTTATTTATGTTTCTGACGTCATACTAAATTGTCTCGATTACACTGTTGGAGCACGTGACTTTTAAAACAATTTTTCAATAAAGTTGGGGGAGGTGGGTGGGAAACTACAAGAATTTTAGGTTTTACCTTCACTGTGACGCAGATTCGTTTATCGCTGGTAAGTGACACTTTTTAACTTCTTTACAAACTGCCTCCTAGTATTACTTCGATGTAAAAAATAACTGTAAAGGAACAACCTGTTTCTAGGTTCATTGGCTTCTTTTTTAAACCACGATAACAGGACTGTTTTGAGCTTCCGTTTCAAAAACGAAAGTAACGCCAGACCTCGCGTTGTTTTGAGCTGCTTGTGTTAAACCACAGACGACATAACAGTTTGTACAGTCATGGAGGCTGCCTGGTCTTTACGCAGCAGTGTTTGTCAGAGGAGGGAACTGATGGAAGAATCCAAACAGTGAAATGTTGGAGCTGCAGCTCTGACACATGGCACATAGGTTTAAACAGCTTGACCGTTATCTTTTTTTTGTCGTGCGTCGAAAACAAATCACGTTTGGGAGTATCAGGGCACTTGGACTACGTCAGAGGACGAGAACGGAAAGAGACGAGAGTTCAGGCAAATAATAGTGAGTAGTATTTTTTTTCTATCATTTTGTTTTATCAGTGTGTCTCGTTAAGGCTGAAAAACAAAGCTTGTGTCAAGCTGTGGGCATTTTTCTTTAATAAAAGTTGCAAACACGTGAAGATGGACGAGTTCTGACCGGTTCATTTCAAGGGTTCAACATATACAATTATATTTAAAAGCTATTTTGTGAGTTTGCTGAATTTACCCTAACCGACCTGCAAAAACTGACTTAGATTAGGAAAAACGTGCAGCAAATTCAGAAACTGTATTAATTCCAAAGCAACAGTTTACTGTAAATGTGCTGCAAATGAAAGATACATATGTATACATATGGACAGAGCAGCAGATGTGAAGTGATAAAAAACAAAAAAAACCGTTTAATGCTTACTGACAGGACTGGGCTAGTTAAGAACTTTTTAATATATGTGGATATATTTTATTCATGAGATTAAGGGTAAAGCAATCGTGATTCCCAAACTGGGGCCCGATACAGGGATAGATACTTTATGAATCCTTTGCAGGAAATTACACCGTCACAGCAGCTGCAATCACAGTCAAGACATTATATAAATAACATTTAGGCACATCAGGCAGGATTTCTCAGAATGGACTTCAGTTTTAAAAGTCTTCTTGTCTCTGTTACAGACAAGGCCCAGCAAGGTTAAAAATAAACAATGAGTGCGTTTACGTGGACTGGAGTATCCCGAGCTTAGAAATATTTTCATCTGCTTAAAGGGGGTCCCACACAGAAGTAGTTTGGGAACCGCTGGTTAATATCACTAAAGTTTATGTTGTGTTAAAATAACATCTGAAAGGGGAAGGGGAACGCAAGTTGCAACTTGTTGGTCAAAAACTATTTTATCAAAATGAACAATAGAAAAAAAGAAACTGTCGCCCCCTGGTGGTCCATGTGGGTACTGCAGATGGGCCCAGAAAAGCCCTCCACCAAGTACAAATTAATATCATGATAATGATGATTTACCATGAGTCAACCCTTTAAGTGATCACATAACATTTTACTATCTGTTTAGTAAACTTTCTTGTCTATCTTGCCATAATATAATGTTCTCAATAATTTACCCTTACTGAAAGTGATAGCTGTAGTCATAACTTTTATTTAATAACGGGCCCTGGAGTAATTTTGTATTTTAAAGTGGACAGACGGTATTTAAGCCAAGGACTCCCTTTATAAAGATTAGTGAAAAGTTAGTTTGATAAAAACATTATCATATATCTGCATGTTTCATTGTTTGTATCAGGATACAGATGCAGAGGCCAGACTCTCCTGGACCCAGCTGTGTGTCCTTGAAGAGAACTGATTCTAAAGACATCTTTAACTTTAAAGATGAAAGGTATGAATTGAAAACTGAAGTATATTATCTGTCTCTGTTGAGAAAGGACTGCTTCAAGGATGCTGTGATGTCTAATCCCTCAGACTTTTTTAAAGATCATTGTCATGTGGTCCTCATTGAGCTGCTCATTCTGCCCCGTCTTGGTGACCCCTGGATGTAGCTACATGAAGATCTGTGTGTAGCTAGCTGAAGTCCTTATTATATACTCTCTCTCTCTCTCTATATATAAGTCCTCTTTTGTTCTCTTTTGATTAATCAGCCTAAAGGATCTGAGAACAGACGGTGTCCACCTTGTTTTGGGTGGTAACTGTTCTTATAGAAACATGGAGAAGGGTGAAGGTCTTCAGCTCTGCCTCCTGACGGTCTGATTAAAAGTCATCTTAGTTGTGAATGCTTTCATCAATCAGCTGTTTGTTCATGTCAGGATGCAGGATCACAGACCAGACTCTCCTGGACCCAGCTGTGTGTCCATGATCAGTGAAGGCTGTAAAGCTCTTTCCAAAGATGGAAGGTAAGCTCTGAAAACTGAAGCTTGTTATCATCTTACATTCCTAAAATAAATACGCCATGGACAGAGAGAGCACGAGCAGAGTGACTCGATTGTTAACATGCTAACGTTAGCATGGCTAATCATTAGGGACCTTGCTCCATAGTTTGATGATATTAGCATATTATGAGGCTGAGGACTCCCTTTGTAGAGATGAGTGAAAAGTGAGTCTAATTAAAAAGTCGTCATAGTTCTGCATGTTTTATTAATCAGTGGTTTCATTGTTCGTGTCAGGAAACAGATGCAGACACCAGACTCTCCTGAACCCAGCTGTGTGTCCTTCAAGAGTGATGATTCTAAAGACATCTTGACTGACTTTAAAGATGAAAGGTAAGAACTGAAAACTGAAGTGTATTATCTGTCTCTGTTGAGAAATGATGCAAGTTTTAGCCCAGAGCTTCATGGGATGCTGTTAACTGTTAAACCTTTTTCAAGATCTTTGTCATGTGGTCCCTCTTGCTGAGGTGCGATATTTGCCCCCTCTTAAGCCCGACATAAATTTTGCTATTGTGTAAAAGTCGTGGCAGTATGTCAGCTCACACTGTACGACGGACTTTTTAAATGCTTTATATGCGATTTTTTCATCCAGCAGATGTCGCCCTTGAGCACCAGCATGAAACCAAAACAACTCGCACTGCATTGTTTAAAACTGTTGAGCGACACATGCTAGTGTCAGTTTGGTTTTCACCATTTTAGCCATTTTTATAAATCCTTCATCTGTCTATACTGCGACTAAACCATTCAGACAGCAATACAAAAACAACGTACAATGTTAAGTGTACAAAGTTAAAGGCTTTATATGCGATGTTTTGATCCAGCAGATGTCGCCCTTGAGCACCAGCACGAAACCAAAACAACTCGCGGTGCATTGTTGCGTTAGCATGCTAATGCTAGCGATCTTTATTATGCTGGTATCTTCACACTGCATGTAAATTTACCTGAAATGAGCGTGATCTAGAAACACAGTTAAGCAGTGAGTACAGTATGTTATTCTTCTTTTCTCTAGTCCATCAATTAAACAACTTTTATACGCGAGGGGAGGAGTCAGCCGGCCGTCCCGGCGATGTAAACAAAGTGAAGATAGGACTCTGAAAACTCTGAAAACATCACAGACAGTGGGACTCGGGTGTTACACCCATTGTAGACAGTCATGACTCACAGAGTTATTTTCAGAGGATAGACTTGATTTATATTACATTTAAGTGTGAAAAATCACATATAAAGCTTTTAAGGATGCATGACCAAAGCTCATGATTAATGTGCTCACACTCTACCAACTGATTGTTGAGTAAGTGTCAAAAGTTAACTCCCATGGACAGGGCTTAATTTTGGTTGTCCTACTACTATGAGGAAACTTGGCCAGTCTTTTATTTTAGAATTCAGGGAAAGTGAATCTCGATGGACATTTGTCCTCTTATCAAATAATGTAGAATCCATTTAAAACACCTCTTCTCGCTGCCTTTGCACTGTAAGGTAACGGTAAGCATTTTTAAATACTCTAATAAACCCCAACAGCTAAGATTGTAGCTGGAGCATATCTCAATAAAGTGACTAGTGGGCTGTTTGGTCCACAGCTGGTACTCGTGGTAAACCCTGGACAGAGTGACTCTGAAGTGATAACGTTTGTTAGCATGCTAACGTTAGCATGGCTAAGCATTAGCGACCTTGCTCCATAAGTACTCCTTTTAAAAGATGAGTGAAAAGTGACTCTAATAAAAAAAAAGTCTTCATAGTTCTGCATGTTTTATTAATCAGTGGTTTCATTGTTCGTATCAGGAAACAGATGCAGAGGCCAGACTCTCCTGGACCCAGCTGTGTGTCCTTCAAGAGTGATGATTCTAAAGACATCTTTACTAACTTTAAAGATGAAAGGTAAGAACTGAAAACTGAAGTGTATTATCTGTCTCTTATGAGAGAAGTTTTGGCCCAGTTATCCCTTAGTCCTTTAAAGATCAAGTATTGTGTTCTGTACGGTGTCCACCTGTTTTGGGTGGTAACTGTTCTTATAGAAACATGGAGAAGGGTGAAGGTCTTTAGCTCTGCCTCCTGACGGTCTGATTAAAAGTCATCTTAGTTGTGAATGCTTTCATTAATCAGCTGTTTGTTTGTATCAGTATGATGCAGACACCAGAGTCTCCTGGACCCAGCTGTGTGTCCTTCAAGAGTGATGATTCTAAAGACATCTTGACTAACTTTCAAGACAAAAGGTAAGAATTGAAAAACTGAAGTGTATTATCTGTCTCTGTTCAGAAAAGATGCAAGTTTTAGCCCAGAGCTTCATGGGATGCTGTCATCTGTTAAACCTTAGTTTTTTCAACATCTTTGTCATGTGGTCCCTCTTGCTGAGGCGGTCTCTTAAACCCAGCGTACATTGTGTTATTCTTTAGGGTGAAGGTCTTCAGCTCTGAGTCCTGACTACCAATTTTCTATCTGAAACCTTAAACATGTGTCAGTCTGATTAAAAGTCATCTAAGTTGTGAATGCTTTCATTAATCAGCTGTTTGTTTGTATCAGTATAATGAAGACACCAGACTCTCCTGGACCCAGCTGTGTGTCCTTCAAGAGTGATGATTCTAAAGACATGGATATTAACTTTAAAGATGAAAGGTAAGAATTGAAAATTGAAGTGTATTATCTGTCTCTTATGAGAGAAGATGCAAGTTTTGGCCCAGTTATCCCTTAGTCTTTTGAAGATCAAGTATTGTGATAGTATTCTTATTCTTTTGAAACCACCTACATTCATGCCCTTCATTTTGTTTTCATGCTAGAGCATATTCAGTAAGCTGTGTCATTATTGGCCCTTTTCCCACAGAGTTCAACAGGAGAGCACCGAGGCTCCCCAGTCGGCCCAGTGGTCTCAAAAAGACCTGGACTCCACATTTGAGGTATGTAGAAAAAATTGTGTTTTCCATTGAACTAAAACTAACCAAGCGATGAACGCTACATCAGGATTCTGTTTCGACCAGCTAAAAGGTGTATACCAGTTTTATATTAAGTTTTTTTTCATTCTGTTCCAGCCGCTGAAGAAGAACATCCACAGGTATGTGGAGAATGAGCTACAGAGAATCCTGAGGGTTTTAAGTCCAGATTATCAAGCAGGCGTGGAGAGTGAGAATGAGGATGAAGATCAGATGGATATCAGAGATGTAACGCTGAAGCTCACTCTGCACTTCTTGAGAAGAGCTAAGCAGGGGGAGATGGCTGACTATCTGCATAACAGTAAGAGGATTTCAACTGATTCAAATTGATGGAATAGGGAAATGGAGATTTACTTACCAAACTTTTATGTTTTGTATAATGTAACACTGATGAACTGGATACAGAATGATAAGAAGGAAAACTCTCAACTCGTTGATTTCATTCTTTTATTTTTATTTTTCCAGGGACGGTCACTGCAGTGTGCCAACAAAAACTCAAGTCTAACCTGAAGAAGAAGTTCCGTTGTGTGTGTGATGGGATTGCTAGAGAAGGAATCCACACCCACCTGAACGACATCTACACAGAGCTCTACATCACAGAGGGAGGGACTGGAGAGGTCAATGATGAACACGAGGTCAGGCAGATTGAAACGTCAAACATGAAACCACACAGACCTGAAAAAACCATCAAACAAGAAGACATCTTTAAAGCTTCACCTGAAAGACAGGAACCAATCAGAACGGTGATGACAAAGGGAGTGGCTGGCATTGGGAAAACAGTCGTAACGCAGAAGTTCAGTCTGGACTGGGCTGAAGGAAAGGCCAACCAGGACATACAGTTCACGTTTCCGTTTACTTTCAAGGAGCTGAATGTGCTGAAAGAGAAACAGTTCACATTGGTGGAGCTCGTTCATCTGTTGTTTCCTGAAACCAAAGAAGCAGGAATCTGCAAGTTTGAAGAATTCCAGGTTGTGTTCATCTTCGACGGTCTGGATGAGTGCCGACTTCCTCTGGACTTTAAAAACAACGAGATCCTGACTGATGTCACAAAGTCCGCCTCAGTGGATGTGCTGCTGACAAACCTCATCAGGGGGAAACTGCTTCCCTCTGCTCGCCTCTGGATAACCACACGACCTGCAGCAGCCAATCAGATCCCTCCTGACTGTGTGGACATGGTGACAGAGGTCAGAGGTTTCACTGACCCACAGAAGGAGGAGTACTTCATGAAGAGGTTCCAAAATGAGGAACAATGCAGCGCTATTATCTCCCACATCAAGACATCGCGAAGCCTCAACATCATGTGCCACATCCCGGTCTTCTGCTGGATCATTGCTTCAGTTCTGGAGGATGTGCTGAAGACCAGAGAGAGAGGAGAGGGAGGAGAGGGAGGAGAGCTGCCCAAGACCCTGACTGAGATGTACATCCACTTCCTGGTGGTTACATTCAAACTGAAGAACATAAAGTATGGTGGAGGAGATGAGACGGATTCACACTGGAATCCAGAGAACAGGAAGATGATCGAGTCTCTGGGGAAACTCGCTTTTGAGCAGCTGATGAAAGACAAGTTGATCTTCTATGACTCGGACCTGACAGAGTGTGGCATCGATATCGGTGCAGCCTCGAAGTACTCGGGAGTGTTCACGCAGATCTTCAAAGAGGAAAGAGGACTGTACCCGGACAAGGTGTTCTGCTTCGTCCATCTGAGCGTTCAGGAGTTTCTCGCTGCTCTTCATGTCCATCTGACGTTCACCAGCTCCGGAGTCAACCTGCTGTCAAAAGAACAAAAAACATCCAGGTGGTCCTTTAAGAGGGGAAACAAATCAACACTTTTCTATCAGTCTGCCATCGACCTGGCCTTACAGAGTCCAAATGGACAACTGGACTTGTTCCTGCGCTTCCTCCTCGGCCTTTCCCTGGAAACCAATCAGAAGTACATGCAAGTTCAGCCGACACCAATAAGAGAGAACTCGCGGACTAAAAAGAAAACGGTTCAGTACATCAAGAAAAAAATCCGTGCTAATCTGCCTGCAGAGAAAAGCATCAGTCTGTTCCACTGTCTGAATGAACTGCAGGATAGTTCTCTAGTGGAGGAGATTCAGGAGTCCCTGAGATCAGGAAATCTCTCCACAGATAAACTGTCTCATGCTCAGTGGTCAGCTCTGGTCTTTATCTTACTGTCATCAGAAAAAGATCTGGACGTGTTCGACCTGAAGAAATACTCTGCTTCAGAGACGGCTCTTCTGAGGCTGCTGCCAGTGATCAAGGCGTCCAACAGGGCTCTGTACGTGCACACATAACCATCCAGGTTAAATACAGTTTGTTCTGTTTTCAGATTGTTGGTAATTCATGTGCTTCTGATTCCTCTTTAGGTTGAGTAGCTGTAAACTGTCAGAGAGAAGCTGTGAAGCTCTGTCTTCCATCCTCAGCTCTGAGTCCTCTCGTCTGAGAGAGCTGGACCTGAGCAACAACAACCTGCAGGATTCAGGAGTAAAACTTCTGTGTGATGGACTACAGAGTCAGAACTGTAAACTAGAGACTCTCAGGTCAGTGTGCAATGACCCTCTAAGATCTTCTTTCCTCATATATCAGTATTTAAACGAACAGTTAAAGTCTTTATATGTGATTTTCCACACTTAAATGTAGAAATCAAGTATATCCTCTGAAAATAACTCAGAGGATATAACTCATACAATGGGTGAAACACCCGAGTCCCACTGTCTCTGATATTTTCAGAGTTTTCCGAGTCCTATCTTCAGTTTGTTTACATCGCCGGGACGGCCGGCTGACTCCTCCCCTCGTGTATAAAAGTTGTTTAATTGAGGGACTAGAGAAAAGAAGAATAACATACTGTACTCACTGCTTAACTGTGTTTCTAGATCACGCTCATTTCAGGTAAATTTACATGCAGTGTGAAGATACCAGCATAATAAAGATCGCTAGCATTAGCATGCTAATACAACAATGCACCGCAAGTTGTTTTGGTTTTATGCTGGTGCTCAAGGGGCGACATCTGCTGGATCAAAAAATCACATATAAAGCCTTTAAAGCCCCTGGAACTTAAATCAACAAAAAGCTTCTAACTATGTTACTTAGGATCTTATGAACAAAATATGAATTCTCTAAAAGGATGAGAAGTTACTTTTTTGAGATTTTGTCGTTTCAGTTTCTGAACATTTTTTGAAATTGGGTGGAAAGTGGGCGGGGTTAGCTCAGAGATTTATTGCACAATCAATTTCAAACCAATAATAAAAAACATACACGCCCAATCAAGTGCAGCAAAGCTACTCTGCTCCACCGCTCAACCTTCATGCCTGTGGGAGCCGTTTCTAGTTGCACGTCCTCTGAGGAGGTCATGTGGTTGATTTGGAAATACAGAGGGCAGTGTTTAGGTGAGACGTGCCAGAGTCGTGCAAAGGCACTCCCTCTTTCCCCCCCAAGACCAGTAAACCAGTTTTGTCCAGAAAGCTCCTGCTTTGCAAAAACAGCTTCATCTTACACCCAGAGCGATGTCCTGTCGCCTGGCACTTTATCCTCCCTGTGCCTGCCCACTGAAAGCCAACAGTTCGGCTAGAGTCACACCGCCCAACTCCGCTGCACAATCGTGGTCTTCAATTCAACTTTCTATTCAAACAAACCAACATAGAATATCACTGTTTTCTTTATGTGGATGATTTTGACATAACGAGGGACAAAAGCTGTTTAAAAAGTTGTGCTGCTAGCTCCATTAGCATAGCTACATATCCCAGAATGCGTTGAGCAGGGAGTCGGACGGTTGAAATAATTTCATGTCTCTTGTAATGCTCCTAATGTTCCTCATTTTCTATTTTTTCACTGTGTGTTGTGTAGTGTGTCAGGTTGTCTGATCACAGAGGAAGGCTGTGCTTCTCTGGCCTCAGCTCTGAACTCCTCCAACCTGAGAGAGCTGGACCTGAGCTACAATCATCCTGGAGAACCAGGAAAGGAGCGGCTGTCTGCTCGACTGAAGGATCCAAACTGCAGACTGGAGAAGCTGAGGTACAGACGGAGAAACAGACAGACAACAAGACAAACAGAGAAACAGACAGACAGATTAACTCTGGCTTTTATTTGATGGTGGGTCTGAGTGAAGATGTATTAACTAGATTGTCTTCTGGTTTCTTCCTCCAGTTTGGACCATGATGGACCGCAGAGACTGAAACGTGATGTGAGGAAATGTGAGTGTTATAAGTTTGATTAATGAACACGTTTTATTTCATTTCATCTTATTTTGATGTTATGTAACTAGAGGTTTACTGTGTTTGTGCGCAAGAGGGCGCTGCAGCACCAACTTCATCAGACTTCTCACACTTCGCCATTTTATTTGTTTGACTTTTGTGCATGCAGAGCGCTCTGTGCTCTCATAAGTCATGACAGCGATGTGACCGAACGTATCATAGAAGGAAAATCAAATGTGCTAAACCTGTCAGGAGGTTGAAAAGCTTACTAGATGTGGTGTTTGTGGTTGTTCACTATCGCCATTTTTACATGTGAACTCCTGAAAATATGTAGAACAGACAACGTAATGCAGCTGTTTAATGACATGCTCTGAGATCGTAGCAGTTGCATGCATACACTCTACTGGCTCCAGTCAACAGTACGTAAACGTCACCCTCCACTCCCATTGGCTCGAGGTGAATTCTCCGGAGAATATCCTGCTGCGTTCTCACATCAGCCCACTCGGACTTGGTGCAGAAATAATATTGGGGTCAGGCAGGAGAAACTCCAGGGAAAGTCAGTGAAAAATTCATCTTCACACATGCAGCTCCTCCTGGAAATATCAGAGAGTTTTTCAGGAGTTTTCTGCAAGTGTGAAAGCCCTATATGAGACACACTACACTGGATAAAACGATTGATTTTCATCTGTTGGATTGGTCTTATAGCATGTGGTCTTACCTTAAAAAGAATATTGATTATTGTGATTGAATACAATCAATAAATCACAAAGCCTAAAATGAAATAGATTGTTTAAACTCATTTTCTAGTCTTTTTTATCATCTAAAATACAAACACACAGTTAAATCAGGATAAAGATTCTGTTTTTGTCCCTTTTTAGACGCTTGTGAACTGGAACTGGACACAAACACAGTGTACAAGTTCCTCAAACTGTCTGACAACAACAGAAAGGTGACGCGTGTGTTGGAGGAAGAGCGGTATCCTGATCACCCCGACAGGTTTGAACACTGGCCTCAGCTGCTGTGCGGGGCCGGTGTGACCGCTCAGTGTTACTGGGAAGTCGAGCTGAGCGGACGAGTTCTTGTATCGATGACTTACAGAGGAATTACAAGGAGAGGATTCAGTAATGAATGTGCGTTCGGATGGAACGATCACTCCTGGAGTATGATCTGCCATGACCGTGGTTACATCGTCAGACACAACAACAAAGAATCAAAGATCCCCTCCTCCTCCGTCTCTAACAGAGTAGGAGTGTATGTGGACTATCCTGCAGGCACTCTGTCCTTCTACAGAGTCTCCTCTGACACACTGATCCACCTCCACACCTTCAACACCACATTCACTGAACCTCTTTATCCCGGTGTCGCACCCTGGTCAGTAGGCTCCTCCGCATCCCTGTGTCCTGTATCGTATTGAGGCTATCTCTCCATTAGCTACATGTGTACAGTGAATGACAGACGGAAGTGGATAATTATCTTAACTCCCTGTAATGCAGAATAGGAAATGTAAAAGCTCTCGTTACTTTAAGTGTAATAGCCGACGACTACATGAGATCGGAATCAGAATCGGGGTTTATTGCCAAGTAAATTTACACATACAAGAAATTTGACTTGGTGTATTGGTGCTAAACAATTAACAAGGAAATAAAGCAGAACTAACAACAACTTCAATAATACAGTATAAGAAGCTATTACAATATATAAAATACAATTTAAAAATGTCAAATATAAAAAACAACAATGTAGGAGCTGTGCAGTGGACTATGAGAAAAACAATTTCAGTGTGTGTAACTCCAGTGGGCGTTAATGTAACGCATTCACAGTTTCAGCATTCACATTACTCAAGATCAAGGTTTATTGACGTCGATTCGACAGGCGAGGTTATGCTAACGCTAGCAAAATAGTGTCTTGGGAAGAAAGAATGTCACGTGCAGTAAACACACACGCAGGCTGATGATCGTTCAGGTGTGAGCTTTTCCATCTTGGAGATATCAACATTAGTTTCCCCTGCTTGAGATAAACAACACGCTGTCAGAGAGCCCGCTGCTGAGACTAAAGCTCCGTTACATTATTTATTAGTGACATACCTATGTGTTAATGGCTACAATGTTGCATTAAATCTGTGAGTAATTGCCTCTCACTGCCACAGCAACACTAAGAAACGTTATCATTGGTAGGAGTATCCTCCTACGACCTGGCGTCCACATATGTGGACATCACATTTTGGGTTGTCTAGACCACAATATTAAATTTTTCTCTACAAGGGCCTGGGGTCCACATACGAGGACTTTATACTGCCACTTAGTGGTGTCAGAAGAGTATAACACATTATACATTAGATTCAAGATGGCCGACAACACACCCAGAAGTTCAGATGGCAACTCCCGATCCAAACTTCGACCAGGTAAAAAATTCAAACAAATTTCATGGCTGATTCTTGTTCAGATATGTATAAAAGTGTTCAATGTTTGTTATGGAATGAAAATTTTACAAAAGTTAGTAACTGTAACGATTTACCATGCCGCTAAACATGATGTCCACGTATGTGGACAGAGGGACTTAGTTTTGTTAGTTTTGTTGAAAATGTTTATATGTGATCATAAATGCTAGCAACAAAACATGAGAATGAAATAGTATTTTGGGATGATTTTGGTAGAAAACAATAGTTTACTACAGTACAAGCAGATGTAGCATGTTTTATAAATAAATCTACATAGATTTTTATTAGATTTTTCTCATGAAATTTTTTTCCAGAGCGTTATTCTCTGTCAAGAGTAATGGAGTTATTGGGGTTAATTGGTAGAGACAACTCAGAGGTGGAAGATTTGTCAGACATCGATGATCCCGTAGGGGATGCTGAATATCAACCCCCACGACAGGAGCCAAGCACCAGTGAGGAGGACAGTAGTGGATGTGAGGGCCCCATTCCACAGCCCTCTCAGCCTATCAGGGGACGTAAACGTCTCCGTGATGAAAATGAAGGATATCGTTCAGATCGTGACAGATCACGCACTCCCAGACGTCGCTCTCAGACACAGCAGGATGAGGCCGATGTCTCAAACAATGTCCCTGAAGAGATAACACCAGGACCAAGCCATCAAGAACAGTCCAAGAAAGGGTGTGGGATGCGATGGAGGGCTTCTCCGCTCACACCAAATCAAGCCCAGTTTGAGCATGAGGAGGAAACTGTGCAGGACAGAGCGGGCTGGACCCCACTGGACTACATAGAACAGTATATTGATAAAGATTTGATGAAAATGATTGCAGATTGCTCTGATGCTACGTCACTGGCTAGAAGTGGGGACCCACTCATCAACACATCAACTGATGAAATTTATCATTTTTTTGGTGCCTGTATTTTGATGTCTTGCATACTATATCCTGCAATCAGGATGTACTGGTCCAAAGCCTTGAGATTCACTGAAATGTTCACGTGACAGATTCTTCAGGCTGAGGCGATCACTCAAAGTGCTCATTGATGATGATGTTCCAGAGGACCTGAGAGATTGTGATAAATTCTGGAAGGTGAGGCCTTTTCTGAATCGCATTCTGAAAGGCTGCAAATCTCAGGCTCGACCAGAATGCGTTTCCATTGATGAGCAGACGACTCCTTTCACAGGAGCTTGTCCGTATCGACAATATCTGCCAATGAAACCAAACCCAGTTGGCATGAAAAACTTTGTTTGCGCAACAGCAGATGGTATTGTGCTGTCCTCATATGTGGACATCATTTTTCTCAGAAACTACATCATGTAAAAAGATAATTCTTTGTTTTTACACTCATCAGGTCCCAATCAGCCCAATCAGCAAAGAGAAATTAAAAATGCATGCCATGCAAGAGTTCGGGTCTTAGGATGGTATTGATGCAAAAAGAAAGTTATGATGGTTCATTTTCCAATGCAGTAACTTGCATATCACTCCGTTTGCAAACAAAGTTCCCTTTAATGTCTGTGTGTTCATGTAGGTTTATTATTTTACACAGGAAGAAAAACGTAAGGAACATAAAGTAAATGTAAAATGTGTGGGTGTGGGAGAAGTTTACATAAAGCTTGTATGAAAACTAAATCCAGACGACTTTAAAAAGGTAACACAAAACTAACTGGATATCGGACATCACATAGAAAGTAGAGCGAGGCGATGCAGTATCGGCTAATTTTATCACAGGTATCTGCTGATATTTCTAGATTTATCCACAAGTTAAATAGCATCTCATTTGAGTATTGTATTACACTAGCCGTACTCTTTCATCAGCAGAGGGCGCCATATGGATGACAACAAGCAGTATCACTCTCCAGAGATATGTGTAGTTACTTTCCAGTTGAGTGACCATCTTGTGTTCATTATAAATCTTTTCCACAAGAGTTTGATAACCGCATTTGAGGGATCCAAAAAAAACGTGTGTTTATCTATATCTATCTATCTCTACAGATTAAACATAGATCTAAGGAGGATATCGCCCGATATATCAATATTGGATTCTTTTCTCTTCCCATCATTGGTATCGACCCCAAAAATTCCATATCAGTCGGGCAGGAAGTGAATATAAACGAGCGAAAAGGGAAAAAAACATTGACAAACATTTTTTTATGGTTACTGTTCCAATTTATATTTTTGTCATCGAAGAGTTTCTACATCTGTTTTTGTACACATTTAAAGACGAAGAGATTAAATTTGCATATGTATTCCATAAGATAACTTTATTATTATGAAACTTTGAATATTGACAAAATCATTTCTCAAACAAACAGGTAGATCAGAATGTTTTACACAACTTTAAGGACAAATGTATATATTTAAAAAGTGTCAAAAACAGTCAACAACTAAACGTGACTGAAGTTGTCTACTGTCCTGGCATCGATAATGCCAAAGATTTACGTTACCTACAAGATATTGAACTAACTCACACTTCTGCCTTATATGTTTACAGTCAGCATTGTGCAATGAATAACTATATATTCATCAAGGCTTATAGTTAAGTTAACTATTAAAACAAAACTGACATGTTTTTGAACATAATGGATGTATTGTATTTTAGTTTATTATTTTGAGACCAGTTAGAGCCTCTATTGCAATGAATGAAGTCATACCAGACTGATGTATCTGTAACCAAAGCAAGACTGAGTGAATTTAATTGCACAAATAAATGTATGTTAACAGATGTGAACCACATCTTGTAATGTTTTGAGCATGTTCATTCGTCTTTACCGTTTTTTTTTCTTCACAAATTATTCTGTGTTTTGAAGTTTCTCAACAGTATTTGTGTTTTCAAACGTCTGAGTTGTCCGATCCCATTTCATTTCTCAATATGGGTTTTTAACAATAAAGCCATTTAACATCATCTGTGGGTGCTTTTATTGTGAAGAAGTTGATGAAACCACAATATATTTATCATCAAATTAAAGGAGCCTTACTAGAGCTACAATTAGTAGTGATTTGAAATAACACTGTCGGGAGTGAGAGTATTTACAGCCGCTCCTTTGACTTCTTTTAATGATATTGGACTTAAAAAAAGTGGGTGAAGTAGTCAGTGAAGTATGTATCAGTTAACAAAGAACTTCTTTTCAAAAAGCCTGATATCTTCTGATTGGTCATGGTTGGTAACTTTATAGTGCAGACTCGCAGGCTGCACCGCTCAAGTCTGCACGGGCCCCAGCAGAGAGTGCTCATGTTACACAAAGCATCAGTCCCAGTGGATACTCATTGGAATAAATTCTTAACAGTATTTACACTATTGAAATAGTAAAAGAAGGACATACTATGTCATGTGACGGCAGGTGGAATCATTAACTCTGTTACACAGGAATGGGGATTGCATGGATTTTGGAACTTGTGCTTTCAGGAGCTACTGGTCTAAATACTTTCCGCAGTAGCTGCTGGTTTCTCTGCATAGAGGCAATGGTCATCACTGCATGATGTAAGTGGTTCAGTAATGTCCTGTTTCAATAATGAATCTACCAGCTGGATACAGGAAGAGAATCTAAGCGTGTACAGGGTAAAAATAACAAAACAAAGATCACAAAGTGATGTCTTTCCCAATTTATAGGCAACACAATATCTAAATCAAAGAAATGCAAATACTCTCTAAGTTAAAAAGGCCACCTAGGAAAACCTCTAGCTTGCTTAAAATCAATGAGATGGGGCGATTGTAAACTGGGATCAATAAGCCCCTCAAGACAGTGGAACAATAATGACCTTGTTTACCAGAAACAGTGAAGATGGCGTTGGCAAGAAGGGGTTTAAGTTTTACACTGTTTCATTTAGAAGGATTTTAAGCATTGGAAAAATAGAAACACAAGATAAGAGTATTTGTAAAAAGAATATTTTATTGACTATTTTATTTCAGTTTGTGCATTAGAACTTTACAAAGACAATGAAAGGCATTTTGACCACGTATTAAAAAAACACTTGCTGCTCCCAACAGAGAGTACGTTTGAGGTTGCTGGTTAGTAGTCCATGCATAGAAATATTTATTGATGTATATATTTACATACAAGACCATGTTTCATTGCCTATGGCTGCATACTATTTTTCAGGTTGATGCAGTAAGTAAATACTTAAAAAATAGAATACAGGTAATAGAATAGAATAGCCATGGTCTGAATGCTCCCCATGAGGTCATGAGGTAAACTGTAGTTACGATGTAGGTTCAGGGAAGTAGATAAGACATATATATTTCAAAGTTGCTCAACACACTCAATCATGTAAAACCATATTCATTAAAGATAAACTTTAACTTCATGAATTGTAATTTCTATTGTATTGTGAAAAAACTTAAAAGAAAAGACAATGAATATCAAAGTTTAAAGCAAGTTAAAACTTCCAAAGGGCATTCCTTCTAAAATCATTTGATCTTTCATTCAGGCACATATCTTTGATAGTGTCAACACAAAGTCATGAGACTTTATCATTAAATGTCAGACTTCAGGGTCCTATAGAAGCAGTGCAGAAAGACTAAATGTTGTGAACTGAGGTTATAGCAGCTGTCCCTTGGCCTTATTCTGCCGCTACATCTTGGGGTCCTCACACAGTTTACAGTCAGGCTTCTGGTCCGACTGTCGCTCCATTTGTATTGTAACACTGTGGAAGTTGTAGGAGGAAAAGCAAGCCTGTGTTATTTCTCTTTGGACAGTCTGAGCATCCGCTGACTCGTCTGTGGAGCAGAGAGGAAGACATAGAAAAAGGAAATAAAAATGTTAGTCACCTTGTGTGTTCATATTAAATATATCATTAAATATTTGTCTGTCTCAATAACCGCTTTAGAATACAATGTGTTTTTTTTTTGTTTTTTTTTAAGATTTATTTTTGGGCTTTTTTGTGCCTTTAATGGAGAGATAGGACAGTGGATAGAGTCGGAAATCAGGGAGAGAGTGGGGAACGACATGCGAGAAAAAAGCCACAGATGGGATGCAAACCCGGGCCGCCTGCCTGAGACGACAGCCTCCATACAAGGGGCGCGTGCACGAACCACTGCGCCACCAGCACCCCTAGAATACAATGTTTTTAAAAGACTAGAAAGGGGGGGTGCTGTTGGCGCAGTGGTTGGTGCGCGCACCCCATGTATGGAGGCCATGGTCCTCCAAGCGGGCGGCCCAGGTTCAAATCCCACATGTGGTTCTTTTCCTGCATGTCATTCCTTACTCTCTCTCTACCTGATTTCCAACTCTATCCACCCTCCATTAAAGGCACAAAAAGCCCCAAAATAAATCTTAAAATAAAAAAAATAATAATTCTAATTCATAGTCTGTAAAGAAAAAGTCTTTACACTCAATACACCAGTAAAGTTGTTGAATTAATGCAACATGAAGAGGTAACCTTTTGGACCATGTGTAAAAGCAGGAAATATTCAAAGTTTCTATCATTCACAAAAGGTGTTCCACAAGGGTCAGTTCTGGGCCTTGTCTTGTCTTATATCAATGATATTGTTTCCAATATACCTGTTCTTTTTTTTTGATTCACTAAACAGTAAATGGACTTAAAGGCTTTATATGTGATATTTTGATCCAGCAGATGTCGCCCTTGAGCACCAGCATGAAACCAAAACAACTCTTGGTGCATTGTTGTGTTAGCATGCTAATGCTAGTGATCTTTATTATGCTCGTATCTTCACACTGCATGTAAATTTACCTGAAATGAGCGTGATCTAGAAACACAGTTAAGCAGTGAGTACAGTATGTTATTCTTCTTTTCTCTAGTCCCTCAATTAAACAACTTTTATACACGAGGGGAGGAGTCAGCCGGCCGTCCTGGCGATGTAAACAAAGTGAAGATAGGACTCTGAAAACTCTGAAAGCATCACAGACAGTGGGACTCGGGTGTTACACCCATTGTAGACAGTCATGACTCACAGAGTTATTTTCAGAGGATATACTTGATTTCTACATTTATGTGTGAAAAATCACATATAAAGCCTTTAAACTTGTAAAGTGCTTTTCTAATCTTCTGATTTCTCAAGTCACACCTACTCATTTACACACTGATGGCAGAGAATGTATAGTGTCCATCAGAAGAAATAATCCCACTGAGCCACAGTCGAACCACTCATTCTAAGATTTTTTCATATTTCTATCAAGAAAATTAAATGTGTGCAGTAAACAAGTCAAAAACAAATGTTCCCATTGGGACAATAGCACATTATAGACTATAACGTCATGTCATTCTGGAAACATCAGCCAAAGCTCCAATTGGTTGACAGACAGTTCATACTTTTGCAAAGGAATATGTTAAATTATTTAGCAGCAGGGCACTTGTTTCTTCTTACCTATAGCCACATGTGCAGATAGTAAAGCCTGGTTCATGGTGAGGGCCCAGATGTTAAGATTGTGGACAGCTGTAACCCCCTTTACTGATAGCAGGTGACCCCTCACCTCACTGTACTTCACACCAGCTGGAGTACCTGAGTGACAGAAAAAAAAAGTGTAAATGAAAGACTTAATATCAAGGTATCAAAAAGAGAAGGAGAAGGAGAGGGAGAGCCGTACCTTCCATCAGGACGACGACAATATCCCTCATGATGGTGAAGGTTGTGCACAAGACAAAGATTGAGAACAGGAATGTGCAGATGGGGTCAGCAATCTTATATTCTGGCTGAAAGAAACAAGAACACATACCTTTAAGCATCTGTATAGAGCTATAATTTTAGCCTTTGCAGAAATCATGTTATTTATTGCTTCCTAAAGGAGAGGAACTTAATTGCGTAATAATTGGGAATACAGTAGAGTGACATTCAATTAAAGGGATACTATTATATATATTTGCTATATTTGCATTAATCTTTGTATCATTAGAAACCTGGTAGTATTTTTGAATGGTCGTGCATCCCGCCCTCATTTCCCCCTGAGACTGGAAAGTTCTGTATTTCTAAGTCTGAAAAGGAGCTTCCAGTGACGCAAATATCGTCATATTGCGTCACTGGAAGCTGTTGCGGTTAGCGGTGTGAAACTACAACGCTAGTTCCTCTTACTTACGACCACTGAAGCTACAGACCAATCACAGGTCAGTGGGTGGGACCTCACTCCCAGAATCGAAATTTAACGTCCACCATATTGCTTGGAAGCTATGCTAACAGGCTCTATGGAGAAAGCTGATAACGGCGAAAAAATATAAATATAGCGGCGAGATGGCTGCTGCCGACAGGCCGGTCTTGTGTTTTGGCTGCTGCGGCCGCCGCGACACAAGACCGGCCTGTCGGTACAAGTTCATTGTATTGATTTCCACAAATTCCAACAGTCCAACACTGATAAGTGGAACCTTCTTGTGATTCAGGCCTGCCAACTATTCCTCATCTCCTTCATTGGTTTAAATCTCACTTAGTAAGACTTCTAACACGGTGTGCACATCTGGAGAAACTCCTTACCTTGAAGTAGATAATGATGGCACTAACAAGCACACTGATGCTCTGCAGAAGATCTCCCACCACATGGACGAACGCTGCTCGCAAACTGGCGTTGGCCTGCTGAGCCCTCCCTCCTGAGTCAGAGAGTTAGGTATGCTCATTCATGCACCAAACAGAATACAATACTGGAATTAAAACCATAACATACATTCAAGAATATATGTGTAAAGAGTGAATTATTCATCCTAAATTATTCTGTGGCCAAAAAAAAACAAGATAAAGACTATAACTGTGAACATACCATGAGCGTGCCCATTATGCTCCAGGTCTCCTCTTTGGTCATCTTTTGAGTTGGCATGGTCTGTGATCTGTTTCTGTCCTTTTCCTTTCTTGTGACTGTGGCCATGCCCATGTGAGCTAAGACCCCCGTGACTGTGGCCATGGCCCGACTGGTGAAGCGTGAGGGCCATGCTTTTGGGAAGGAGAACAAAGCATTTCCAAGAGTATGAAACTAATCAGCTCAGCAATACAAAAAATTATAACAACATAACCCAAATGTTCTTCCATGAAACTGGATTACTGGATTACTTTTTTTAAAAAGCAAAAACTGTTAAATATTTGCAATTTACAATGATAAAAGAGGAATTAAAGATGACTAATTGTGTTTAACTTACACAATATTGGCCAACACACCACAGCCAGAGGTTATGAGCATAATTGTGCCCTCAATGGTGTAGTTATCATTGATGACGCGATCAACAGCAAGGTACACCAGCACTCCAGTTACCAGCCAGATGGTGAAAACTGACAGCAGTGCACCCAAGATCTCTGCATGGATTAAGAGATGAGGAGAGTGGAGGAATTAATAAAAAAAACAAGAAGAACTGTGGTCAAACAAAGAGAGATAGCCCACCAAAACCAAATGAAACATAGTACACAGTTTAGTGGCTTAAGTAGCAAGACTTAGAAAAACTGTTAACATTGTGTTTAGGTTTAGAGATTGGGCAATTATTGGTTTGACTCCAATAATGATAATTACTAGCTTTGTACAAGTTCTGGTTAACTCAGAGTATCCTAACTAGAACTGAAGGTCCTATGTCTTGTCTAGTTATATAAACTATCCAAACATCACATTCTGGAAAGTATCATTTGCCCCAAAAAAGTTTAAAACAGTTGAGCGACACATGCTCGTGTCAGTTGGTTTGGTTTTCACCATTTTAGCCATTTTTATAAATCCTTCATCTGTCTATACTGCGACTAAACCATTCAGACAGCAATACAAAAACAACATACAATGTTAAGTGTACAAAGTTAAAGGCTTTATAAGCGATTTTTTGATCCAGCAGATGTCGCCCCTTGAGGCGGATTTATACTGGATTTCTGTTATATTTAAGTGTGAAAAATCACATAAAAAGCTCTGACAGCACCTACTGTTACATGAATGTTGTCAGTACCTGCACGATGCCAGCCATAGCTGAGCTTGTGTGAGGCAGGTCTAGAGGACAGCCAGAGGGATATCAGGCTGATGATGAAGCTGCTGAAGTCCGCCATTAGGTGGGCGGCGTCCGTCATTACTGCAAGACTGTCTGCAAAATACCCACCTGAAGAAATAAAGACAACATCAGACACTTTGTTCTTTTGTATGTTATTACTGCCTGAGACCTTATAGGTTAAATAAACTGTGTGATGATTTATACGCGTTATACCGACATTAGCCACAGTGTGGAGCCGTGGCTTGGTGTGCATACACTACAGGTAATTGCTATCAGCTGCCAATGAACACAAACAGTTTTTGAGTGCATCAGAGTGTTTGTTTGTTTTGTGTTGTACTTTTGTGTTGACCCATCCGATGCAGCCTAGAGCGTCATTCCTGCCTGTAGCCTTTGTGAGTCAGACCCTTAGTCAGACCCTGGACTTATTTACACTCAACAACCGGAAATTTCTCCTTTGTATAATGGTTACTTTCAACTGGGCAATTTGTCTGTTGATCAGTCAACAATCACTCATGTGTGCAATACTGATACTAAACTGGATGACATGCAGTGTCGATGGTCTTCATTGAGCCTTTTTCTGTTTTGTTTACTTATATTTGAATATATCACTCATGCTCCCTGCTCGTCTGTACATAGCTTTTTATTTCAATTAATTTGCACTTTGGTACTCATTGCTAATTTTATTCTATATTTCTACACTGCTATATTGTGTATAAGAGCAACTGTAACAACCAAACTTCCCCCTGAGATTAAAAAAAAGTATTTCTGATGCTGATGCTGATTCTGATTGTATTGGATCAGTGCAACATTGTTTTTGTGGATTATTGGAATCCTGGATCATGAACTGAGAATTAACGGATCAACAACATTCAAACTTATTGGACATTTTGGTTTAGTTGAAGAACAAACGTCTGGAACTAGATCCAATTTCATCCCTCATTGGATAATTAGATAAATATTGCGTTTCTACAATACAATTTGACAGCTGAAATGCTAGGATTAAAATGATATAGGAAGTGATTCAAACACAACAAAGAAACAATGAGGGACAGGGTTTCAGGGGAGTCAATATTCACACAAAAAAGGCTCAAAGAATTGCTGATTTAGGAGACAGAAGAAGAGGTCAGAGACAAGAAACATGAAACGCCTCATTGTACAATTGGTTGCCGTTTTCGTCCGATGGTGTGAGGCTAAAATGTTGTTCTGATGTCTTGCTATTATGTCCCAGATCGTAGATCAATTCAAATTTGGAAAACTGACAAATCATACTTTTATTAAAGAATGACACAGGTGAAAAGACGTTTGATATTAAAAGCGGAAAGGGAAATATTTACGCCATAACGTATTTATTCATGTATTTTAGCACATTATCAACAGCTAATGCTAGCCACATACAGCTAATATCATAGGGAGTTACTGAACATTACCAATTTGAGTGCAATTCCTTTTGAAAGGATGGATGTGAATTTATGGCTAATGCTAGGGATCGTTGATGCTAACTTTAGCTGTTTGTCAGGTGGTAGCTAACCTTGAAATATTCAATGGACCTGTGGGATTTAACTTTGGTTTCTCAGAGAAATAAACGAGTCTTAACTATTTGACCGTCTTTGAGCTTCACACTGTGAGGTTAACATAACGGAGATAACGGCCACTGATGACGATGAACAAGTACACTTACAAGCTAGTTTGCTACAATGCTAACATGCTCAGAATGACAAAGTTACTGATAATGTTTTGAAGGTTAATTATTTTTACCATTCCAAATAAAAATAGACAACGCCTGAGTGGCGTCACCCACAGTTTAGTGAAGGGGGCTTTAGAAGCCCGTTGATGGCGGGCCGTCGATCGCCATGCTGGCAATGCTTTCTCAACCTAACTTTCAATCACCCCCAACAACAGACAACGAGCTGGAGCAAAGGCGGGTTCAAAGCCTCCTGACAATCCATGACACCGCATCCCTCAATCCGTCAATCAATAACCTGTGTCCTTCATGAAATCAAAACGGATCAGTTATTCTTTTTTTAAACTCCAGTACAGTGTGTTCCCTGAGGTATTGAACCCATTTCATTTTTGAACAAGGCTGTTATTAAAAAATTCTGCTGTAGAAATGGACATGGTGTTTGTGATTCTGCAGCCAGCCTCAAGTGGACACTTGATGTATTGCGGGTTTTTTGCACTTCTTGCATTGGCTTCATTTTTCAACACCGAAATTACATACTTGTGTTCTCTGCCTTAAAATTGTCAGCACTATGATTCCCAACTTAGCACAAAGTGCGAGACATGACATTGAGGGGTATGCTATGCTGTGTTCGGAAAGAGTTAGTCATCGCCAAATCTGAACGGATGAGGCACAGAACGAAGAATCAGGTGTAAAAGATTTTAAGAAAGTGAGAAAAACAAAAATGCCTTACCGATGATTTCACCGATCATGAAAATCAGGCAGATCACGGAGACCAGATACAACCTCATCCTGGCATGTTTCTTCTCTCCCTCGCGATCCGCCTGTGAATGGCTGTTATCATGGCAGTGCTTGATGCCACAGGCGCCTTTCATCTTTGATGGCTCTTGGTACGCCACACTGGATGCACATAAACATGAGAAGAAATGGAATATAAGGACATGAGTTAACACTGTAGTTGAACAATACACACAACACAGACAGAACATGGCCTGCCCTGTCTTTAGACCCTCACAACCATGTTTAGGATGTAACAACTTACATCCTCTGCACTGGGTCCCTCTGCACCTTTAAGAAAAAGCTGAAGACCCAGCTCTTTCATGAATACCTACTAACTTAATGATGATGGTCTCCATATTATTGATGATGATGATGGTAATGACGATGGTTTTTATTTGATAACGACGACTTATAAGATGGTTTCTATACTGATTAGAGCTCTCAAGAACTGGCCTCAATGTTGTGCTTTGCCTCTGGTCACTTCCTGTCAGCACCTGTGTGTCCAATCAGACTCAAAGCTGATCGTTTGCTCTTACTGACATCGTTCCTTTTTTCTAGATCCTTGTTTGTGTTGTACTTACTCTCTGATGTACGTCGCTTTGGATAAAAGCGTCTGCTCAGTGAATTGTAGAATCTAGCTTTTTAAAAGGAAAAAGGAGAACCGCTTAACAACTTGCTTTGTGTGACCAAAATGACATCCAAATAATTTGAATCACAACTTTCAGGAAAAGTTTTAAATTCCAACATTGAGGAGGCTAGTTACTGTTTTCATGATAAATAAGATTATTGATTGTCAAATCGGTCGATCGTTAATATCGATTCTGCTTCATTTTTTAAGCATATAAATTACAGCTACTTGTGTTGTGTTGACTGTGCTGATAAAACTGAATCCACATCAGTAGCCTATAAAGGCAGGATTAAAGGGGGTAAATGCAGAAAGTCTACGTCATTTAATAATACAAAAGTACTTTAAAAAGTCACTAAGGAGCTTTAGGATAATCAGAGTGACGGTTTAAATTCTTAAAAAGCCAAGTCAGCCGATTGCCAACAGTCACGTGCCTGATGACTGTAACATTTCATTCACAGCCTTAGTTAGCAGAATATCAACAGATCAGGAACAGGACAAAGAAGTGGTTAAAAAAAAAAAAAAAAAAAGCAGCTGGTGGCACAGTGGATAGTGCGCGCACCCCATGTATGGAGACTGTAGTCTTCCAAGCGGGCGGCCCAGGTTCAAATCCAGCCTGTGACTCCTTTCCTGCATGTCATACCTCTCTCTCTCTCTCTCTCTCTTCCTGATTTCCGACTCTATCCACTGTCCTATTTCTCTAATAAAGGCACAAAAAGTCCAAAAATATATATTTAAAAAAAAAAGCAGATGATGATGATCGGAGCCTCACCTGGTTTCCCCTCTGCATGTTTCAAATATTTTCACAAACATCTTGTCTTTACAAAACGTCAGTAAAGAGGGTTCAGTCATTATTATTGGATGACTCAGCTATTAAAAAAGGTTTAATAACAAAATGAATGAAAAGTGAGGTCACTGTATCATGTGTTTCTCTCTCAAGTGGAAATCGACTCCCTAAAATGAATAGCTATACAGTCCCTGGAGAAAAATAACCTGCTATAGTTATTGAGTATGAGTGAAACATTTGAATCCTTTCTGGATTACATGGACCCTCCCGCACCAGTTTATATATGATTACATAATCTTACTGTATTGTGGATTTAATGAGTCAGTCTATATGAGACTTGAGGTGAAATTTGCCCCAATTCTTGTCTTTTTCTTTCTTATGCAGTTTTTGTTGTTTGTTTGATGTTTTGATATCTCGTATTGTTCTCATGTGAATTGTAATTGTGTAGTGTTCAGCATGTTAAATAAAAACCTTTTTATTTTATTTTTTATTTTACTTCCGCTCACTCTTTGCACACTTCCCTGCAGTGTTATCTGTTTTGACATCTCCATCAGGGATGACCGGAGAGTTAACAGTACAACCATTGAGAAACCTGACTTCAGTGCACATTTGCACACAGCTTACCCCTGCAGACCCACAGACACCGTCCCGTGTGGAAAAACCAGCAGAGCACAAACAGTGGAGCGTGGGCAAAGACACAGCCCGGAGCACAACAGACAAACTGTATACACAGACTACTTCAGTTATGTGTTAACAAAACCCGAGGAAAATGATTTAATTAATTATATAAACTCATAAATAGGTCTACAAATATAAAATTAATTTAACAGGATTACCTTGAAAAACTAAATTTGTGTTCCCTGTTATTAATTACCCTGCGTTAACAGTGAATTTAAGAATACAATCTTACCTTTCCACTACATCGTATGAGGTCTTCAGGTCTGTCACCAGGGGAATTTTCTCCGGCTTGTTCATGAACATGACTTAATGTCTCGGAGAGGAACAAATATTTTAGGAAAGTCCTTGAAATCGAAAGGATGCAACAACAACAACAAAAAAATAGAGTTTAAAAAGTCCAAACTTTGAAGGCTGCAGTTTTGTTTTTTTGTTGTTGTTGTTGTTTTATTTGCTGTCAAACACGTCCAGGCTTTGTTGTCTCCTCCTGATGAAAACGAGTTTAACAGTCCTTACACATCCTTCTTAAATCCTCACTGGGTGCAAATAGTGAATATGTGATCCAGCCTTGTGACTACCTCTGATCGCACCGTGTGCAATTTCATCACCGCCTGCAACAGAGCCTGAAGCGGGGTGACTGAGGGAGAGGGAGACGGCCAAATGTTACTGACCAGGAGACATATGAGACAATAAGAAAACCAGCACTGAGGCTGAAGCTGAGCAGATGATGGTCGGTGAAGAAGGGGTTTACAGGACACGCAGAACGTGGACCTATAGAGTGTGAGACAAATTCAAGAGTTTTGTGAAAGTTTGGCCGATTTTTCATTTACATCATCCGGAAAAAAAACCCCATCATAATTCATCCATGGCCCCCCCCCCTCCTCTGTTCAGCCGGCACTTAGTGATTACAAAACCAAAAGTGCCGTGCGCTCTGTTGTCACCTCGTGGTTTTATTCAACGCCGCGTCATCAGAGTGACTTCCAATCATTTAATGACGTCATTGTGATTCAATCTAAATGACAGTTGATAAAGCCCAAATAACGTGTCTTCTTGTGTTTTACAGTCTTAAATAAGCTTTCTGTAGTCTTTCATGTTTGCTCCTTGCGATTGGAAAAATAATAAATACAATTAGGCTTCATTAATTTAACTTTTTAAAGGCATGAATCACACTTTGTGTAACAAATTTAAGGGCATTTTCTCCCCTCATGTATGACTCTTGAACAGATTACTAAAAGTTTTTGTCTCCTGAATTTAAATTTCTGATTTTGTTATCTTGACTTTCAGACTTTTAGCTCATTTTAACTAAAAACTAAAAACTGTAAGTATGATTCCTTTACTTTTAAATTATAATAATGATTTTTTTAATGTCATGATTATGGTTGAACATATAGTTTTATTATCACGGAAAAGATTTTGTATTTTTTCTTTTAATAGTCGAAATGGACTTCCGGATTAGTCATGGTTTCATATTTAGATTATTTACACAAACATACTCTGGTAACTTCACTTTTACCAAGAACACGAAAAGGCTTCAAGGCTGGTTTGCTGAAGCCGTGGGTGTAACGTCTGTGTTCGTGGACTGAAGCAAACAGGACGAAGCTGTGGGCGAAACGTTTTGTTTGTTGGAAAATGATGACTAAACATAAAGATGAAGCAATTCAGCCTTGTTGTGTGAGGTAAGACCTCTTCTTTTCTGTCAAACTGATGTTCTGATGTTGGAGTGTGGATTAAGTTGAATTAATTTCATGAAATAATAATTCGATTTTCTCGATTTTAACAGAAAGTGGGATCAAAAGACTTTACAACTCAATCCAACAGAAGTTTTTAAAATGCCAAACAGAACACATGTTTTTCCTTGGTGGATTAAAGGGTATGAAACAAACAAACAGATGTGCAGTGTTCAAATAGCAGAGCACATGTTGTGCATGCTTTAGGCTTTAAGGAATAAGAACATTTCTGCAGATTACTCTATAGGACAATGCTCTGTGTTTACTGCTTCCTAATCTCTAAACACCAGCTTTGAACGTTTAGACCCAAAATTAACCACAAGGGGGCGACATTTCCTGACTAATGTAACTGATGTCTTTAAGAGTTTATGTGAGGACAGTAAGTGCACTTTTGTTCAGGCACAGAAGTAAAGTAAAGAGGGCCCAATCTGAAACTTGCACTACATTACTTTGACTTCTTTTGATCATATTGGGCCGGTGTGTAGACCTCAAAGTGATGAGGATAAGGCAAAATGACAAAAAAAAATGCAAACAACTTCTTGCAACTACAGAAACAGAAACAACAAAGGACAACAAAACTTGCCGACCTTGGGACCCTTTTTTTTTTTTTTTTTTTTTTAGTAAATTGAGGTCGTTTCTATCTGATTATACGGTGGCTGGGGAGTGCAAACCAAAATTATTTAAAGTTTGAAACACTTTTGCAAAGCTTGAGACAAATTTACATTTTGGAAAACATTTTATATAACAAAAATGACAAAAGCACTTTTATCAAGAAGAGATTTTCATTTTAGAAAACAAATTCACAAGATGTAAAAAAAAACTTTCACGAGCACCGATACAAATTTATAACCTGCAGCATCTTGGCTGAAAAAGGGAATGTTCATATTTCCAGAAGAAGTGACCTGAGAGTGACAGAGTGAGACGTCAGTTTGTGCCAAAATGTTTTTTTTAACAAAAGACAAATTCTAAAACAAAAAAGCTTAATTTTCTTTCAAAGTCCAACGCAAAAGTCCAAACACAGCGAGGGCAAAAACACCAGAGCTTACAGAAACATCCACAATGAGACGCAGAAAAGACCTCGACAAATCAGGACAGGTGTGACTAATTGCACACAGGTGCAGACAAATCAGGGCGTGGCACCCAATCACAGTGCAGGGGAAACACCCAATCACAGTGCAGGGGAAACACCCAATCACTGTGATTGGGTGTTTCCCCTACACTGTGATTGGGTGTTTCCCCTGCACTGTGATTGGGTGTTTCCCCGCCCTGTGATTGGGTGATTCCCTGCACTGTGATTGGGTGATTCCCCACACTGTGATTGGGTGTTTCCCCAATCACAGTGCAGGGAAACACCCAAAGGCAGGAATTGAGAGTAGACAAGAAACACTATAGAGCACCTACAAAATAAAAGAGTTTAGCGGTTTAACACAGATATGGGTAGAATTACAAAATAAAAGAGGGAAGACAAGACGAGACTAAGGAGATTCAGAAACACAAGGAAGGAAAAGACCAAATAAAACAGGATTCATTCTAAATAAAACTAAACAAGAACACATGAAACAACGAGACTGAAAGGCAGCTTTCATTTATCTCTTTTCAGTCCTGTGACGTCTGTGTTTTGTTTTGTCTTTGAAAAGCTCTAAAAGTGGATTCACTTTCACTCCTAAAAATAGCTTGCAGTGTATCTGTGACTATTTTAGACTCTAGAAAGAAGCGGGCCTGTGTTTGGTTTGCCAAGCTGTGATTTGTGAATAGCTCGATGTTGCATGCGTTCGGGTTGCCAGGGGCTGCAGAGTGAGGGGGACATGGCATCGAGAGGGGGTTTAGTCACACATGGCTGTTCTCACTGTTCTTTAAATCCCTGAGCCTGCAACGGGTCACTCACACTCACCAGAGGAGGTGTGCTTACACTACTGTGTGTGTGTGTGTGTGTGTGTGTGTGTGTGTGTGTGTGTGTGTGTGTGTGTCTGTACAGTAAAAGTGTGTTTACATGCACACTTTGTTGCATCCTGTTTAAGAGAAAATGGAGCAGATCCACTGTGACGATACAAACTGTCATCACCATTGCAACAGCTGCCATCTCCACGCTCCGTGTGTGTGTGTGTGTGTGTGTGTGTGTGTGTGTGTGTGTGTGTGTGTGTGTGTCTAATAAAAAGGGGCTCAAAAGTGGTAAACAAGCACAGGTCAGGCATCCAGACAATGCCCTGACGTCAGACGTGCTCCCTCACATTCACACTCCAGTGATTAGGGTTCTCCAAGGGAAGCTGTTGTGTAATGTTTGGGACACAGACGACCAAGAAAAGACAGAAGGGGGGGGGGGGGGGGGGGGGAGAGAGAGAGAGTGTGAGATCCTCATAAGTGGAAGCAGAACTGTGAAGGATCTCATCAACAGAAGAGACGAGGCTGTGTCTGCAGCTGACGACAACACAGAAGTCTAGATTCTAACCTGAAGAAGAGATACCACAGGCCTAACATGATGGAAGTGGTCCTAACCAGACTGCGGGACTTCTCCTGCAAGCCCTCCACCTTCGATGATTGTAAAGCAGCAGGACGGAGCGCATGCAGGGACCCTCGGAGCAGGATGCCAGGAGGGTGCACGGCTGGAGAGGAAGGCAGGAAACTGGACATCGAGAGCGCTCTGGCCTGGCTGCGGAGGGAACTGGTAAGAAAAGATCTTTGATAAGATGAGTTCTGTCTGAAGTGCTTTTCAGTAGCAAGTATGAGGGATACTTATACTTTTTTATATGTCTACTCCTATGTGCCCATTTCCAATTTTTATCTAACAACTTCATTCAGTGATTACTTTGATTTTAAAGACAACATATGAGATTAGATTTTAACAAATGATGAGTTGTTTTTGGCCCTGCAAATCCATACAACTGTTTTTTTTAAGCCAATCAGACCGAATATTGGAAGAGATGCAAGTTTTCCAATCAGAATCAGAATCAGAATCAGAATCAGAATCAGAATCTGGGTTTATTGCCAAGTACATTTACACATGGAATGTGTTACACAGGAATTTGACTTGGTGTATTGGTGCTAAACGATTAACAGGGAAATAAAGCAGAACTAGCAACAACTTCAATAATACAGAATAAAAAGATATTTCAATATATAAAATAGAATTTTAAAATGTAAAATGTTCCAATATTCGGTCTGATTGGCTAAAAATGTAAAATATAAAATATAAAAAATAACTGTGCATAACAATGTAGGAGCTGTGCAGTGGACTATGAGAAAAAAATCTTACCGTGTATGTAACCTACTCACAGAGTGCAACAGTAGCAAAACAATAACAAGTAGATTACAGCAGATAAATTTACAGATTTTAGCTCAATTTAAACCACATAACAAACATTAGTGACCTGATCCAGTGTTATGTTGAAGCACATTTCATTACCTCCCAGATTCGATGTAGTTGCAGCAACAAGTGGATGTTCTCCCTCTTGAGTACATTGTGCCCAGAATACTTTTGGTTTAATGTTCAGAGAAAAACAGTCCGGGTGGCGAGTGGTGGGCGAGTGGTTGGTGCACGTGCCCCATCACCATGTACAGAGGCCTAGACCTTAAGAGCGGGTGGCCCGGGTTGGGGTCCGAACCTGTGGCTCCTTCTCAGCATGTCGTTCCCTACTCTCTCTCTTGTCCCCGGTTTCTGACACTGTCCACGGTCCTCTAGAACAGAGGCATAAAAAATCTAAAAAAAAGACCAGTTCCAGTCCTGCATTACAAAATCTTTATTTTTTTATTTCTTTTATTGGTGATAAGGTAAACAAAATGAAACAAGAATATATAGAGACAGACATGACAACTAACACAAATGACACAAAATAGTAAAACATAAGAAAAAGATTCAAAGCAACAATACAGACAAAATACATTTAAATGAGATGAAAGTCAAGCAATGATTTTTATGTTCAGAATAAATCTTAATTGAGGACTTTACTATCAAGTGTGCCACTTTGATATTGCAGCTGTTTTTTTTTTCTTCCACCACTTCGGCATCCAGCAGTGTGTCACATGTTGTCACCTTGAGAGTCAAGAGCAGACGTGCAAGTTTCAGTGAATTTAATCTCTCAGCCGTAAATAATGAAATAATAAATATATAAAAGGTGTTTTATTGTCTGTTATGCCGGTGGTCTGGAGTCAGTTGTCACTTCCATAAAACCACCTCATGAGTCATTGTGAAAGCTCAAGTTTATTACCTTCTTCGTCTTAAGATGCATGTAGGTCGTTTTGTTATAATGTCACCATCACCGACAGTCAAAGGCGCAGTGTGTGGTTCTGTGAGTGTCTTTATGTGTGTCTTTGTTTGCACCTCTGTGTGGCTCATTCTCACAGCCTAATATATCACTTTTAGTGTGTTCGCCCAGACAGCTCGTCATGGTAACCAGAGTTTCCAGAGCACACACAGAGGGGTGTCTTGAGTTTGAGATGGTCAACAGAGGCCTCCTGGTTGCTTTGATACAGAATCTCTGTGTTTCTGTTTCTGCAAGGAAAGATTACACCTGGGTTGATTAATCTTAAAGGACAAGAAAAAGGCACTTTATATGCCTCAGATGTTTTATCACAAAATGTTTACTAGAAGTGATTGTGACTGGAAGCATCACGTTTGAGGGAAATCATTTAATTATTTATAGTAAAGCTAAATGTCTATTTAGTCCTATCACATTCATTAGAAAACTGAAAAACAAATGAACAGTTTTTCAATCAGGAGAGACTTAGAATCAGAATCGGGGTTTATTGCCAAAGAGCATACAAATAATCTCAATTATATAATTTTACACTATTATGTGATCATCCTGAAAGACACCTCGACTCTTACAAAACCAAATCAAATTCACACTTAACAATGGTAAGACTATTGATGATTTCTTGTCACTTGTGTGCCGATGTAAGGATAAGGACTTACCGACTCAAATCCTTATCCTTAGTGTTTTAAGATGTATCTGGCATCTACAAATAACCTCGCTTATTTAGACATTCTCTTCAAGACAGTTTTCAGGGGGAACAATACAGAAAAGCACACAGGCAGATGCGGATTCCAAAAAAGGGGTGCTGGTATTTGGCACAAGGAGGAGGAGCCCAGCATTCCCACATCTCCAAAATCCCTCTGAGAATAAAAGTTCACGTTTCTTCTCTTGTTTCCTCCAAGTGTCCACAAAGACTTTTTAAAAAACCAGCATCTTTCAGTCGGGAGCCCGGTCTCAGCCTGGTGCTGTAATTAACAGAGAAAAGAAATGCAGATCTTTTTTTGTTGGAGACATTCCTCAATCCTTATAGGACAAACTTGGACTCCACAGTTGCTGGAATTCTGAATATCTTATTTTACAATACTGGCAATTAGACGGACTCTCCTAAAAGAGGAAAAAAGAGAACGGCAGAAGGATGCATTTGCATTTGAAAGAAGGCGACGCTCAAATGAGTCGGCTGTGGTCTCACACTGAGCATGAACAAAAAAAAAGTTTTTTTATGAAAAGGAAGAAGTTTATTCAGTCGGTACAGGTTCTGTTCATATCATAGCCTGCATGTCAGAGTTTCTATCTGTCCATGAATCAATATTTCTAAAATGTAGGACCCTAAAATAATAATAATTGTGGGGTTTTTTTATGTGTAGATGGAGATGCGTTCCCAGGATCAAGCTCTGGTCCGGCAGCTGATGGAGCTTCACTCGGGCATCCAAGAACTCAAGCAGGAGTTGTCGGAGGAGGAGGAGGAGACCGATGAGGAGGAAGAGGAGGGAAGTTATTGGGACTCTGAGAGCGACAGGGGAAGTGGCAGCGTCTACTCCAGCTCAGGGGAGATGGGCGTCTCCATTCACTCCCCGAAGAAGCCTCGACACCTTCATTCAAGAGCTTTATCGAAGAGGGGGTTCAGCAGGAGAAGTTCTGTGCCTTGACATTTTTAACTTTTAGAAGAGAAATACGTTTCGCAGTCTCTACTAATCATTTTGTATATCCTCTTATTAGGCAGTCAACAAAAGACGAGGTGGAGCAATACACGTTATTTGCAATTTCCCACTATAAATTCACTTTCCAGTTTACATTGTTTTACATAAGAAAAATGAGACATGTGAATGTGTGTAGACGAGCAAAGACAAAAGAAAAGCTTGTAAATAGTCTGTTGTGTTCATAGGCTTCTATTGACCTCACTATGTGAAAAAATATTTGAAGGCAATGTGACACAATTTATGTATAAACTGCTTTGAAATGCCAACGTGTGTTTCCATAGTAACATAAAAAATGAGACCTTCGATTTAAGTTAACTCTCAAAACATGTGGACTGATATCTTAGATATCTTAGAAGATAAAAGGGGATAGTTTTGCCCATGGAAAGGATGAGTGGTCATTACTGCCTTTCCTCACGCTCCCCAGTGTCCAAACCTATTGTCACTGAATAACCAGAACAAACAACAGAGTCAAATAACAACAGAAATAATCTCCTATTAAAGTAGTTTAGGCCAAAAGGAATGGTGATCAAAAACTTAAGTCAAGACCTTTGTTTGGTTTTGTTTGCTAACATAAGCTTGCCTGCTTAAGCAGACAAATAACTAGCTAGCTAGCTAACAAAAAAAAATATTTTCATGACTACACATTATTTTTCCAGCTTATTAGAAGCCAGAACAGCTCATTTCAGCTAGCTGGTGAGCTAACATTAACCTGTTTGATAAGCCAGCTTGCTAAATGACTTCAAATCCATGATTCTAAATATCCTCTGAGTTGATTAAAAGTCTATTACGTCGATATGTAGGCTAGCTAATGACAGGCTACAACGCAAGGATGTAGCCTACAGCAGGCTATAACTGACATGAGTAGTGCTAGTGTGAGCAACTTAGAAAATTAAGCCTTTTTTATTTTACGTAACTCTTCGAGAGCAGTATTAATAGGTTCATGTATTTCTGAGCAATTAAGAGAAGAAACTTTTTCAAAAATTTCAAACCATTTCTCTAAGTTAGTTAAGATGAAGTCGATTGTTGTGTTTGTGTGTTGTGTGTCAGGAAAAGAGAGAAAGTGTTCCTCTCTGTGTAAAAGAAATACTTATGGAAATGGTCTTGACACAGTTAAAATGGTCTGCTTAGTTTTCACTGTACAAATGTTTTTATTTTCTGATTTGGGAAACTCTGAAAAAATGACTGACCCTTTAAGCTCATTTTTTGTATGTGTGTCGGCTATAATTGCTTGTTAGCGCACTGACCTTTATGGCTGTGACTGCCAACAGAATGGACTGAATGCAGCAGCCAGACATCATGGATCTCACTGCATCTTTATTGTGCACAAACAATGCTACTCTACTCCTGCTTGTTACTGAGACCATTAAAATATCTCTTTGAGAAAGTTTTATTATTATGTTACCTAAGTGTGTGCAGCAAACCATTAGGTAAATCCATCTGGGAAACAATTTTATATGTGATTTTTCACACTTAAATATAATATAAATCAAGTATCTCCTCTGAAAATAACTCTGTGAGTCATGACTGTCTACAATGGGTGTAACACCCGAGTCCCACTGTCTGTGATGTTTTCAGAGTTTTCAGAGTCCTATCTTCAGTTTGTTTACATCGCCAGGACGGCCAGCTGACTCCTCCCCTCATGTATAAAAGTTGTTTAACTGAGGGACTAGAGAAAAGAAGAATAACATACTGTACTCACTGCTTAACTGTGTTTCTAGATCACGCTCATTTCAGGTAAATTTACATGCAGTGTGAAAATACCAGCATAATAAAGATCGCTAGCATTAGCATGCTAACACAATAATGCAGCGCAAGTTGGTCGCATATAAAGCCTTTAATATGTTGTGATATAAAAATAATTTACAAACTGAATAAGCTAGAGTATTTTGGGAGTTATACATGGATGTTTAACCATACCTAGCTTTTAGCAGTATTACAAACAGGTACTGTAATGGTGATACAGTATGCCAACATAATAAAGACATGAAATCTATGACAGTGCACATTTTTATTTTTTGTCATGTCAACTTGATTTTTTCAATAATTTTTTACATTCATAATGCCGTGTTTCTTGTTCTAGCAAAGAAACAAAACAGATTAGCGCAACTCTGCATAAGTGCAAATTATCTAAAACATTTTTTAAAAGAATAATGCCAGCATCATACAAAAGAAGGCAATTTATGTCAGTTTTTCTCCACACAGAATACATGCAACTACATTTTTTTTTATACCATGACACATGTTATAAGAATGACCCATTATCACAAACAAATGCATACAATCCTCTTTGTTTACAAAGTTGACCTCTCAGCCAGTTCCCACCACAAAAGCATTTTACCACAGGCTCTCTGTCAAAGTCTCCCCAAAGAAGGTAAGTTAAGTTAACGGCTGATCATCCCCTTCTACTTCCACTCCTCCGAAACTCTCTCTCCTCAATCTTTGGATCTCTGTGTTGAGCCCCAGCAACGTCTGAGCCAGCTGGAGGTCCTGAGAGCGCATCTCCAGCTGCATGACAACAATGAAAGGACTGAATCAGCATGTAGTTTACACAGTTAGATGCAGAAACACAAAAGCTTTTGGTACCCTCTTATAACATGTGTCCTCTTTATTAACAATTAGAGACATTTCTCGTTATTGAAAATGTTTCAAACTGCAAAAAGACGACAACAAATCAAAAGTCAAGATATGAAACTCCAGGTTTGCATGGTTGTGTTGTCATCCTCTTCTTTTTTTTTTTTATTTGCATTATTATTGTAACAGTGAAATGGATGTATGAATTACTACCAAATGAATTTATTGGATGATATACACCTGTAAAGGCTGTCAAAATAAATAAAAAGTTGGTCAATAAAAGAAAAAAATGAAAAATCAAGGGTGTAAATCAACCTACCAGTTCAGACCTCAGCCAGGTTATTGCTCCGTCTATCTGCGCCCTCCGCAGCTCCTCGTTGGCTTGGTAACTCCTCCCGATGCTGACCGGTCTGACAGGGTTTCCAGACTCTCGAGGATCTTCTTTTGACTCCCCTGCCGCCCTGAAGGCGTGTATCAGTTTGTTTTTAATGTTCTCCAGAACCATGGTGGACAGAGTATCCTCGCTGTGGCTGTCTCGGTCCATGCTGTGGACGGGGTCTCACTTGTTTTACTCCCTGACAGGCCGGTACACAATTACTCAAAAAAAACTTTTAGCTCCACTTTTCAGATCCTTTCCAAACTGGTCTTCCTCCTTCTTCCTGTACGGGAACCGGACTCCTCAGTAGCAAATGTCTGTGTGCTTCTCTTCAGCAGCTGCAAACTGCCTGCTGTTGAACTGGCTGACTGTTTTTGTCATTGTTACTATGGAGAAAGTGCCCTCCGCCCGCACGCCCCATCTCCTCCACCTCCTCCTTTTTCGGTAACCCCTAATAAGAATGGTTAAAGATCCCGGACAAAGACTATTGTTGCCTCCAAAGGAACTCAAAAGACCCCACCACCACCCCCCCCCCCTCAGTTCCCCTTTTCTTCCCCTCCGTCTTTCTCTCAGTCAATCCCGCCCCCATACAACTCCAGTGTGAGAAATGTGTTGTGAGTGAGCTCTCGTTTGGTGCCAAAATGTAAACCTGTGAGTGTGTGTGTGTGTGTGTGTGTGTGTATCAAAACCCCCGGTGGACTTCTTTCTAAATAAGACCTGCTTGTCAGCTTAGGGGACGGACAGGTTTGGGCGAGGAAGCAGAGGAGACACAGGCTCAGTGTTAGTTGATTCAGTGGCACAATAAAAGGCCATCCTACGGTGAAATATAACCAGGCCCTTTGTGCATGAGTTAAGTCTGTTCCCCCGTGGGGTTAGTGGGACTGAGAGCAGCTTGTCTCCTGACTTCTGTGCAGAGAGGAGACAGGGCTCTAGTGTTTTCTCCTTGCTGACTTTATTGGCCTTTTTTTGGAGGAGACATAACACTCCATCAGTGCTTTCACCCCCCTCAAAGGTAATTCTTCACTTTGAGGAAATGTTTTGCTCTTTTTCAGTGTTTTTTTGTTTTATGGAGAGAAAAACCTTGTGATGTCCAACACCCCATTAAAAAACCCCTCAGCCGAGCTGAGCTCCACACGTTGACCAATAAATGAACAGCTTTGATTTGCAATTCTGTCAAACGGCAATTTGTAAAAAGTCGGAAAGAAAGAGAGAGAGAGAGAGAGAGAGAGTGAGAGAGAGAGAGAAAGTAAGAGAGGGAGAGAGAGAGAGAGAGAAAGTAAGAGAGAGAGAGAGAGAAAGACAGAGAGAGAGAAAGAGGGAGTGAGAGAGAGAAAGTAAGAGAGAGAGAGAGAGAAAGAGAGAGTGAAAGAGAGAAAGTAAGAGAGAGAGAGAAAGTAAGAGAGAGAGAGAGAGAGAAAGAGGGAGAGAGAGAGAGAAAGAGGTAGTGAGAGAGAGAAAGTAAGAGAGGGAGAGAGAGAAAGAGGGAGAGAGAGAGAGAAAGTAAGAGAGAGAGAGAGTAAGAGAGAGAGAGAGAGAGAGAGAGGGAGAGAGAGAGAGAAAGTAAGAGAGAGAGAGAGTAAGAGAGAGAGAGAGAGAGAGAGAGAGGGAGAGAGAAAGAGGGAGAGAGAGAAAGAAAGAGAGAGAGAAAGTCAGAGAGAGAGAGAGAGAGAGAGAGAGAGGGAGAGAGAGAGAGAGAAAGAGGGAGTGAAAGAGAGAAAGTAAGAGAGAGAGAGAGAGAGAGAGAGAGAGAAAGAGAGAAAGAGGGAGTGAAAGAGAGAAAGTAAGAGAGAGAGAGAGAGAGAGAGAGAGAGAGAGAGAGAGAGGGTCGTGGGGTTGTCAGAGCTCATAAGACTTTGAGCTATGACTCCATTTGTGCGGCGGTCTTTGGAGCGTGAGAGGAGGTCGGAGGGATTGGACCGTCGATCTTGAAGGTCAGGGACGCAGGGCGGCACGAGATGGTGATGACAGGGACAAACAAAGACTGAGCCTCAGGTTGGTTGGACACAGTGACGTGTCTAGTGAGGGGATCAATCCCCACCCTGAAGCTCGAGCATCGGACCCTCGCAGACTTTAATCACAACAGGCGTGCAGTGCCTTGGTGGCTTGAGTAATAAACCATCATGACATCATAGCGCCCCCTTAGTGTTATTTAATAAGGAAAACTTTTTCTTGGACACAAATACTTCCATTGAACATGTGGGCCTTTTTCAGAGCTCTAACTCTGACCACGTCTTTTAAAGAATCAAGAGGTTTAAAAGTAAAATCCCTGCAGTATATATGTTGTAACTCTTTACAACTGACATGTCATTTGAGCTGTTTTCATTGATACAGGTAACATGTTTACTTTACCAACTTTGCCGCCCCCTGGTGGTGAGTTCATCCGGTTGCAGTCTGTCACAAGAATAATACAGCAGTGCATTAAAGTCACTTTGAACAGGATTGATGGACAGAAGCAAGTTGGACCGATTGAACTAGAGAAGAATCCAGAAACAAATCCAGAAAGACATTAAGAGAAACTCAGATGAGAAGGAAAACGGACAGACGGGGATATTACTTTTTTTTTAGTCAGCTATTATTGTGAACTTCGAAGAGTTAAGACAGATGTGTGAAAGTAAATTTGCTTCAGATCAAATTTGAGGTACTTCCACTTTGCTTGAACATTTTCCTTTTAAATGATTTTTAATAAGAACTGTCCTCTGTCTTTCCACAAGTGAAAGTGTTGATAGTATATCAGTATTATTTTATCTCCTTACTTTATGCCTAGTATTATTTTACCTCTATTGTAATTTCTTGCTTTATTTAATTAATGTCAATATGTTTGTTTTTTAACTTTTTGTTATTTTTACTAATTATAGCTTACTACTGTTTTTGAGCTGTTGTAACAAAGAAATTTCCCCCAATGGGGGATGAATAAAGTCTATCTTTATCTTTCCTTATCTTTATGTTAAACCTAAACTTTACCACATGTTATGGAGGAAATACTGTGTTAATGCATCGTTGGTAAATGGATTGTACTTAAGGTATAAGGAGCTCTGTGTGATTCTTCTCTGAATGTTTCTAGCTCTGGTGTCGAGGCAGACTATAACAGGGACCCTTGGGAAGTGGGAGTGTGACTGAAGATGAGGAAGAAAGACAGAGACTGACTGTGACTGTAACCGTAGCAACAATACTTTTTCTTCTTCCTCCTCCAGTGAACTGAAATCAGGGAATAAAAAGTTTATAATACTCTCTCTTGTGATGATTTCAGGATTCATCACCATGAGCGACAATAAGTTAAATATTATAATAAGTTATTTTATGTAGGCTAATTAAAGTATGTGTTTATTGTGTTGGTGGCTCAGTGTGATATTTCCTGTTCATTTATGCTGTTTTACTCAGCATCCTTCCCTCTCTCTCTCACATCAGCACCACTCTGCATCCTGCTGAGATGTTTTAACCATTAGGGGTGTGCAGAGAAGGGGGACGACGCCATCTTGTTTGTTTAGTGAGAGGAGGGGTGAAATACCAGTCCCCTCTGTAGCAGCCACACCACAAAACGAGGACTGCATAAAACGGCAAACCGGTGAGTCGTTGTGTTTTAACCGTAATGAAACGTTAAATCATGTCGGTAAAACATGTCAGACTAAACCCGCTGTAACGCTGCAGCTCGTCTGCATCGTTCATCACCTGTTGGGACACAGAGGAGTATCACTGCAGTGTAATCTTCTGTTACCTGCACTGTGGACTAAACGTCAGCTGTTCGCTTATTTACTGTCTTCTCTAATGAATGACTTCCTCTGTTTCTGCATCTGCTGTAATGTTGTTTGCTCACCTGTGTGTGACGTCACTGCGTCCTGATGTTTTGGAGTGGTAACAGCTGTAACAGCTGTAACAGATGATGACAGTGATGCAGTGATGCAGGTCATTTAACGTAACAGCCACCATGACCTGACAGATGTTTATTCACTGCACAGGGCTTTTAATTAATTAGATTTACCCAGAGGTGCCTGAACAAGTGGGTAGAGCCTAGTCTAACCCAACCCTACCCTTCCCTCAAATATATATTTTTTGAAGGGGTTTAAATCTTCAAATTCAAATCTTTATTTATTCTCCAAAGGACACTGAGGTCTTCCTTCATTTCCAATGACACAACAAACACTCAGAATCAGTGGGGGGTCATGGTGTTCATGAGTTACTTTTAATGACAGCTGTCCTGTTCTATCGGAAAGGTATCCTTAAATGACTTCTTTCCCTGATTACCAACTCTATCCACTATCCTATCTCTACAATAAAGGTACAAAAAGTCTGGGGGCGGGGGGGGCGTTGAGGTGGTGGGCCTCCCCCCTGATATAATGGTAGGGGAAACACTGCCTTCATAATGCATTGGTTTTGCAACTTAAGTAATCAATTATTATTTAGAAGTAGGTATACTCTCTGGAGACTGAAACATAAGTGGGTATAATCTGCACTACATTCACTTTGTGTGAATTTGACATTGTCACATTCTTCTTCTTCATGTTTTCCTGATGTTAAGTCAGTTTTGAATCTGATTAATGAATGTGTTTGTCTAAAGCTGAGAGGTTCTTTTATAAACATTGCTGCAGTTCTTCCTTCAATCTTGAACAGTGTGTGTTGTGTTTCTGTATTCCTGTTGTTTTCTTTTTCTCCAGTCTTGACGCCTCCCCCTCCCCCCTTTCCCCCGTGGCGAGACGATGTTTTATGCCCACTTTGTCCTCAGTAAACGTGGGCCGCTGGCCAAAATCTGGCTGGCGGCCCACTGGGACAAGAAGCTGACGAAGGCTCACGTGTTCGAGTGCAACCTGGAGAGCAGCGTGGAGAGCATCATCTCACCCAAGGTAACATCAACAATAACCCCGAACAACATAAGAGGGGAGGGGGATCGCATTTTATTCTTATGAAAATAACACTTGAAACTTTTACTGTGCACAATCATTTTTGCAATGATGCTCTCCTTTAGTTGTGTGTTATTATTCTCTTTCTTTCCATGTATATAAGTTGTACATCAGACTGATTTCATTTCTTAAAAACATCATTCTTGTGGCAGCATGCGCAGAGTTTACAAACGCTCAAATTCTCCTGAATACGCTTCCAGGTGAAAATGGCTTTACGCACTTCTGGCCATCTTCTGCTGGGGGTGGTGAGGATCTACCACAGGAAGGCCAAGTACCTGTTGGCAGACTGTAACGAGGCCTTCATCAAGATCAAGATGGCGTTTCGACCAGGTCAGGGATGACACTGTGCTTCGTAAAACCACCAGCAGTGAACGATTCTCTACTTTCCTCGATTTGTTAATATGACGTGCAGTGTTAATGAGAGATGAATGTTTGCTATATATTTATGGAAATATTACAGAATAGTCAGAAACACTTCCTTTTATAATGATTTAGACATGTTACAGAGTTAAGAAAATATTCAGATTTCATGTTGGCCCTTAAAGAAACATGGATAAAATATGCCAAACTTTCCCACCCGTCTTAAATTTTTTTTTTTTTTTTTGTAATGTTTATGTTCAAATCCCCCAAAAAAACTCTGGTTCATCGCTGAAACTCCAGATTTGTAAATTGCTGTAACTCCTTGTAATCGGGGTGTTTCAGGTGTGGTGGACCTCCCAGAGGAGAACAGAGAAGCAGCCTACAATGCTATCACGCTGCCCGAAGAGTTTCATGATTTTGATCAGCCGCTACCAGACCTGGAGTGAGTCCTCCCTCCGTCTTACATCTTCCTCAGAGAGCGTGGGGGTTAACATAAGCCTGAATTATTTTTGTTCTAGGAAATCTTTACAAATTAAACATCGGCCTTAGTGATGACAGAAAAAGAGAAGAGGTAGCCTATATGTGGGGCCTATATTATGCTGGTATCTTCACACTGCATGTAAATTTACCTGAAATAAGCGTGATCTAGAAACACAGTTAAGCAGTGAGTACAGTATGTTATTCTTCTTTTCTCTAGTCCCTCAATTAAACAACTTTTATACACGAGGGGAGGAGTCAGCTGGCCGTCCTGACGATGTAAACAAACTGAAGATAGGACTCTGAAAACTCTGAAAACATCACAGACAGTGGGACTCGGGTGTTACACCCATTGTAGACAGTCATGACTCACAGAGTTATTTTCAGAGGATAAACTGGATTACTGTGAACAATCACATATAAAGCCTTTAATGTGTGTCTGTGTTTTGTTCAGTGATATCGACGTCGCTCAGCAGTTCAACTTGAACCAGAGCAGAGTGGAGGAGATCACCATGAGAGAGGAGGTGGGCAACCTCAACCTGCTGCAGGACAATGACTTTGGTAGGAAATCTTTCCTCTAAGAATGCACACATAATGTTGAATTCTCATGCTTCACCTCCACATTCATTAACATCAGGTTTTAGCACTCCTTGTACCTTTGTATCGCACTTCACTTCATAATCTGCTCTAAACAAACTGAGTTTTTGTCGTGCAGCTGACTTTGGTATGGACGACCGGGAGATGATGCGAGACGAGAGCGCGTTCGAAGTGGACATCATGGGAGCATCAGCTCCCAACCTGCTGCTGGAGGCCGAGGGTGCAGCTAACCAGATGGCCGACAAGTCCAACCCTCTGGAGTACGACGACCAGTATAAAGACGGCTTCGGAGAACACCCGTTGGAGAGCAATGAGGAAGGCATGCTGGGTAGGATCATGTTGAATGTTGAGACGGGTGCAAAAATGTGAGCATTTTGAAACATTCAAACTGGTAAAGTCTGAACATGTCATGTATTTGAGCGCAGTTTTCCTCTGATGTTAGCATAGCGACTTCTTTAAAGGCTTTATTTGTGATTTTTCACACTTAAATGTAGAAATCAAGTATCTCCTCTGAAAATAACTCTGTGAGTCATGACTGTCTACAATGGGTGTAACACCCGAGTCTCACTGTCTGTGATGTTTTCAGAGTTTTCAGAGTCCTATCTTCAGTTTGTTTACATCGCCCGGACGGCCGGCTGACTCCTCCCCTCACGTATAAAAGTTGTTTAATTGAGGGACTAGAGAAAAGAAGAATAACATACTGTACTCACTGCTTAACTGTGTTTCTAGATCACGCTCATTTCAGGTAAATTTACATGCAGTGTGAAGATACCAGCATAATAAAGATCGCTAGCATTAGCATGCTAACACAACAATGCAGCGCGAGTTGTTTTGGTTTCATGCTGGTGCTCAAGGGCGACATCTGCTGGATCAAAAAATCACATATAAAGCCTTTAATGGATATGACCTCTGAACTATTATTCAAAGCTTCACTGTAGTAGTAGTTTGTGTTTAGTTTGCTGTCATTACATTTTATGTTTCAGCAGGTTTTTATGATTATTCTGCATTTTGTCACAGGAACAATCTGTAATTCTTATTTTTTAATGTGCCTGTATGTTAAACCTTTTCCCATATTCTTTTAAAGCTCTGATTGTAGTCCCTCTCATTTAGGTCAGACTGTAACTTTTTAAAGTGAGTTATCTCAATCCAAAGAACTGAACGGCTGCATCTTTGTGCAGTGGACAAGCTGCTCAGTAACGAGGACGGAGACGGCATCTTTGACGACCCTCCTGCCATCGCAGAGAGCGTGATGATGCCTCAGGACCGCGGAGACGACGACGACGACTTTGACGCTCTCTCAGGTCAGCCTGGACGAATAACCCGTTTAACTCCATGACTTCAAAAGTGTTCCTTTAGTTGTTTTGAGAGATCAGAACAGTTGCCGATGTATAATGAAAACATGGTCTTTGGATGTGTTTTGGCAGCTGGAGCTCCAGATAGTCCAGACTCGGGCCCAACAGAGACCCTACCAGCAATGGCGGACCAGGCAGAACAGACCGCCCTGGTCCACAACGAGGAGGAGACCTTCGCCCTGGAGCCGATTGACATCACAGGTAATGCAGCTGCTTTCAAGACACGGCCTCAATCCTCTGTCAAACTTCAGTCTGACTCTGCCTCACATTATCTAAAGTGTAGTTTATTATCTAGAATTGAGCTTGAACATTAAAAATTGAATAAGGAACCATAACAGCTAGCTGGGGTTGCATAGTGATATAAACATAAGAGACAAACAACATGTTGAAAAAGAAGGATTTGATCATTTTGAAGTCTCTAAGTCAGTAAAACATTTGAGTTTTTATGAGTGATTTCTGAGCTTTCTAATCTCCGTCTCTCTTTTTGCCTGTGCAGTGAAGGAGACCAAAGCGAAGCGTAAGAGGAAGCTGATTGTGGACAGCGTGAAGGAGTTAGACAGTAAAACCATCCGTGCACAGCTGTCCGATTACTCCGACATCGTCACCACGCTGGACCTGGCACCTCCCACCAAGAAGCTGATGATGTGGAAGGAGACCGGAGGAGTGGAGAAGCTTTTCTCCCTCCCTGCTCAGCCGCTCTGGAACGCCAGGCTGCTGAAGGTGACTTAATAATGTCACAGTGATCCTGTGTATCCTCCTGCATGTTCTCTCAGTCTGAATCCCCCTTTTTCTGCCTCCAGATGTTTACAAGGTGTCTGACCCCGCTGGTACCAGACGAGCTGAGGAAGAGGAGGAAAGGTGGAGAGGCCGACAGTCTGGATGAGTTCCTGAAGGATCTGGAGAACCCCGAGGTGCCCAGAGAGGAAACCACTGGGCCTCAGCAGAGAGACATCATGGGTAAGTCATTTTACCAAGACACACAATTACAATTTAATAAATTCTAAGGAAAAAGGTGAGACGATATACACATTTATAAAAAAGGGGGAAAAGTAAAATATAATAATACAAAATAAAAAAAACTTTAATGATGTTGCAACATTATTACTGTCCGTATTGAATAAAAATAACCAAAGGGAGTACATTGCCATAGATGATTTAGTTAATCACAAATATTCTGCCCTAAAACAGTTTCTGCAAAAACGACCAAAATTACAGACATCGCCAACTCTTTACCAGCCGAGCTCAAAATATGTGACAGATCTTTATCCCGAAGAAAATTCATATATAGACCCCAGATATCGTCAAATAATTCATGCTTTCATTTTTTTAATGGGTTTGTTATGAAATGCATTAAACAAAAGAAGAGTGAAGGGTACCAAACTTTAAAAATAATAATTGAAAGCTTAATTTTCCAACCATTTAAAAAAAAGAACACAAAACACAAAAAAAAAAAGTATTTTTAATGAAGTGGCATTGACTGACCTTGAGTGATAGAGTCTTTGATTGAACATGTAAGTATGTCCATATCCCCCCCCCCCCCCCCACCTTCAGATCAGACCATCATGGAGGAAGCCAGCGCTCTGCAGACGTCAGCTGTGGAAGGCAGCAGGACGTCGTTGGACGAGTCAGTCATGCCGCCTCCGTCCCAACGAGGCCTCAAACGTAAAGCCCAAGACACAGAACCCCGCCCTGCCTGTAAGTTCAGAAGTGTCTTTATGTTCTGTATCGGCACCCGTCTGTACAACACTGAGTCTTTTTTTTTGGGGCCATTTTGCCTTTTTAAGATAGGACAGCTGAAGAGAGACAGGAAATGTACAGTAGGGAGGAGAGAGCAGGGGAGGACATGTAGCAAAGGGCAAAGGTCAGCCCCAACTGTGTATAGAAGCCTGGTGGAGAAAAAATACACTGATACACATTCATGCACACACCACTCAGCTGCTGCGTCAAAAAGTTCCAGATGCACAACTTCATATCATTTCATTAACATTGTAGGCAGTTGATGTATTTTCACATTAAAAGCATTTTCTTTCCCTTTGCTCTGAACATTCAACAATAACTCCACTCTGAAGACTACGATGAAGAAATGAAGAAATGTATTTTTCCTAAATAAGCTTTCTTAATTGTAGTGACATTTGATCTAAAAAGAAATCTGCATCATTTAGCATTTTGTATGAAAGGATTCGTTGATTTGTAATTTGTGTGTTTTATACAAAGTTCAACAACATGGAAACCCTTTTTTTTTTTTTTTACCTCTGTGTTGTTTTTCTTGACATGCTCCTCTCTAGATGGGAGCTTTGGACCAGCAGCAGCCTGACGTGTCCCAGCAGCTGGAGACATCCAGTGTTGATCTCCCCCCCGAGGAAACCAACATCAGCCAGCTGATCGAGCTGGACCTGCTCGGGGACAAGGACAGAAAGAAGAACGACGACGACGACTCTGATGAGGAGGTAAGACGCAGATCCATTTACTATCACGGTTAAATGTTTTCCTTTTATATAGTTTTTAATGACTCTATCAGGGTGGACATAAGGTCGTTTTTATCTGTGATTTTTACAGAAGTAGACTTTATTAATGTGTGTAACTGTGTTTTTGTGTGTCAGGAGGAGGAGGTCCAGGGTGGAGACCAGGACCAGGAGGAGAGGAGGTGGAACAAGAGAACCCAGCAGATGCTCCATGGCCTCCAGGTATATAAATAAATAAATATGTGGTTTGGAGAACAAGCAGATGAGAAGCCCTCTAAATTACATTTCTGACTACTAGGAAAAAAACAGTTCACAGTTTACAAAAACAATCTGCTACATGAAAGCTTTCCCTCCTGAAGAACATCTCAAGTTTTTGTTTGTCTTCACATAATCAGTCTTACCGTCCATCTGTGTGTGCTGCAAATGCCAGGAGCTGCTAAACTGTTTTTCATTGTTTTTATAGCAATGACAATAAAGATATATTCTATTCTTACTCTCTCTCTCACTGTGCCACAGAGGGTGATGGCCAAAACCGGCGCCCAGTCGGTCAGCCTGCTGGACCTGTGCAAAAACAACAACAAGAAGCAGGCGGCCGCAAAGTTCTACAGCTTCCTGGTCCTGAAGAAGCAGCAGGCGGTGGAGCTCGTCCAGGAGGAGCCGTACAGCGACATCATCGCGACGCCCGGACCTCGCTTCCACATCATCTAAAAAAAACTCTGCAGCCCAAACAGAGGAAAGAACTATTCCACATCTGTCTGTTACTTAAAAAAAAAAAAGTTCTTTATTTTTTATGAATATGAGCTTGTTGACTTGTTGTTAAGTGTATGATGCAGAGTTTAATCTGCAGTGTTTTGTCATGCAGTGGTGGGTGGAAAGAGGACTAAATTCATTAACCTGCATGATCAGAACCCAATCAATGGAACATTTCCATTTTTTATTAGCGATGCACTGATTGTGATGTTTAAAACAAAACTGTATCCGATAATCAATCCTGATGTTTAAAAGCTTTAGGTGTAAGACTCCAACCAGTACAACATTTTCTTTCATGTTTGACCACGATAACAGATCAGTTTGTCCACGAGGCGATGTCCTCTGCCCAATAAAAAACCTCTTCTCTGAATCAGTAGTTAAGAGTACGAGATGAGAAGTAAACATCAGATACTGACATTGGTTCATGCCACATTAATCGCAGATGTGCCGATGTTTGTCCACAGGGCTGATACCGATGTTAAACCAGTGCATCCCTTCTTTTTGATATTGTGTTTTTAAGGCTCTTATGTTGACATCAAGTGAGGGCCAAGTGTTCTATTTGGAGATGTTTACTCATTGTTTCTAGCGGATGTCGGTCGCTTCAATAAGCACTACTTCTTTGAAGCAGCAGCTGTGTTGCTCTGGTCTAAGAATCAAATCAAAGAGATATTTATTTATAATGACGGTATGTTAAGACTGTGACTATACCTCCAGCCACAATGTTCCTTTAGATACTCGTCCGTCCCACCACTGCAGGCAGAAAACGTTCTCGTGTACAATGACGTTAGGCCAAAAGGAGCATGCACCATGTCCAGTGTCTGCAGTAGTGACATGCACACATAAACTAGCAGTTAGTCATTGTACAACTGTAGTGTAGCACTTTAATCATCAAAAAAAAAAACTCAAGGTGTTGTTTTTGCAAATGCTTTGCTTGCATCATGAGCTGTTTGTGCCTCACAAGAGTAAAATCTGTAGCTGTGTCCTAAATCTAAACGACAAAGTGTAGAAATGGAAACAAAATGCTCATGTACTAACACACTTCATTATCGAACGTGCTGCTGTTAGTTCTATTGGATCATGTGGTCCACGGGGAATTCTTGTATACAATTGCACCATAAAAACAATTATAGGATGAAGACTATTTATAAAAAAAGTATGCACTAATGAATTGGGACACAGCTTATAAAAATCATCTTCAGATTTCAGTATTTAGATTCCGTCACCATCAGTGGTCTGCTGTTCTTGCATGATCTGTCCTGAAGTATTTATTACAGTGAAATTGCACTAGTTGTATTGCCATGTTGCCCCTCTGTTTTTAAATGACTTTAACTCCATGACACTGAATCAGTTCATTCAGCTTTTAAAAAATGTAGAAGAACATGCAGTCTTGTTTTGTGGAGTTAAAGACTGTTCAGTTGTTGTGCTCTAACAGTGTGACGATAAATCAACATGATGCTTGTTTATTAATAATATATATATAACAAGAGAGTCATTGTTTTTTTTTTAATGTAAAGAAAAAAGTTTGAAGGACGTCTGAATGGAAATATTTTGTACAATTGTTGTTCTGACTCTCGTCTCATGATGAAGGAATGTGGCCGGTTGAATTTGGTAGAAATGAATCGAATTACACAGAGAAAAAAATCAAAGTCATTGTGTCCGCACTTCTTCTTCTTCTTCTTCTGTGCTCTTCTGCATCGACTGCTGAATGAAATGTTTAAAAAAAAAAATGTAATCATCATGAAATGTCTTGAGTGCATCTTAAATCCAAACCATGTGCCTGTAAAGCGTCTTTTTTTTATTTTGTACAAGAGTAACTGTTACATGGTATGTTCCTGAACATTTCTCTCCGCTGTCTGTGAGTCCTCGATACTGTTGCACATTTTTAAATAAAAACAAATACCATGAGCAGTATTTTAAAATGGATTTTTGTAAACTACTAAAAACTGATGTGTTCTAAGCACTAATACTGGAAAACTGCAAAACTTCTGAGTGTAATAATTATTTCACCTTTGGCACAATATTTGCACGAGAAAAGAAATGGCTTAAGTCTTTGTGTTCTTGTGTTTTTATGCGTTTGTCACCACAGGAGCAGCCATGTTGTCTCCGCCCGCCGTCCTCTGTTTCTTGTTCCGACTTCTTTTCCTCTTCTCGCCGTCCGCCCCTGCCGCCGCCGCCTTCTTCAGCGGCGGCGTCGGCCCACCTTTCTTCTTCTTCTTCAAGCAGCTCAGAGGGTTGGGGTTGCTCTGCCTCCTCTTCCTCTTCTTCCCCTTCCTCTCTCCGTCCTGCTGGCCGGTGATCCCCTGCTCCTCCTTCAGGCTGCGGATGCTCTTCTGCTGGGCGGGGCTCACCAGCTCGCCCAGCTGCACGGCCTGGACGCGGTCGAGGGACGCCTGCGCCGGCTTGTCCAGCACGATGGTGTTGAGGATGATGTAGAGCAGGGGGACGCCGGGGATCTTCTTCAGGCCGTCAGTCAGTGCGTGGTCCTGCAGAAAACACAGAAACACGACAAGAAGATGAACGCACCTTTAAGCAAATACAGAAATGATTATATTCTACTATAATATAATATTACATTAGTGTTAGAAATAAAACATGTAAAGTGTATTTTGACCTTCAACAAGAAGCCCCTCCTGCCAGTCTTGATGGCAGAAAGCGATTATTCTCCCTGGACTCCTTCTGACCCTTAATCTTTTCTGGCATCACTTATTTTATTATTTTTTATTTAGGAAAAACATTCTTCACACATTAATTAGTAATTAAATATAATAGCTCCTCCCTCAAACTTTCAAACATTGGAGCTCTTTCTCTGCAGAAGGGGGGGGGGTACGATGCTCGCAGTATATTTAACTATTTAACTCTTCCAAAGATTTTTTTACATTTTCAAGTAACATGACATTAATTCCTTCCTTCCTTCTTCCCTTCTTTTCTTACATCCTTCCTTCCATCTCCTTCCTTTTTTTCCTTCCTTCCTCCCTTTCTTCCTTCTTCCCTTCTGTTCTTACATTCTTCCTTCCTTCTACTTCCTTTTTTTCCTCCCTTCTTTTCTTATATCCTTCCTTCCTCCCTTCTTCTCTTATGTCCTTCCTTCCTTCCTTCCTACTTCCCTCACTCCCTTTCTTCCTTCTTTTCTTACATCCTTCCTTCCTTCCTTCTCCTTCCTTTGTTTTCCTTCATTCCTTCTTTCCTACCTCCCTCACTCCCTTTCTTCCTTCTTCCCTTCCTTCCTTCTTCCCTTCCATCCTTCCTTCCATCTCCTTCCTTTTTTCCTCCCTTCTTTTCTTACATCCTTCCTTCCTTCCTCCCTCCCTTCTTTTCTTACATCCTTCCTTCCTTCCTTCCTCTTCCTTTTTTTGTCCCTTCTTTTCTTACATCCTTCCTTCCTTCTCCTTTCTTCCTTCTCCTTCCTTTTTTTCCTTCCTACCTCCCTCACTCCCTTTCTTCCTTCCGCACTTCTTTTCTTACATCCTTCCTTCCTCCCTCCCTTCTTCTCTTACATCCTTCCTTCCTTCCTTCCTCTTCCTTTTTTTGTCCCTTCTTTTCTTACATCCTTCCTTCCTTCTCCTTTCTTCCTTCTCCTTCCTTTTTTTCCTTCCTTCCTTCCTACCTCCCTCCCTCACTTTCTTCCTTCTTCCCTTCTTTTCTTCCATCCTTCCTTCCATCTCCTTCCTATTTTTCCTTCCTACCTCCCTCACTCACTTTCTTCCTTCCGCACTTCTTTTCTTACATCCTTCCTTCCTTCAATTATTTACAAAAGAACACAGGAAGCTTTTACTTTGGAGGGGTAGAGAAGGAAAATAAGAAAAGTAAACAAAGAGGAGGTTAACGGATGAAAGAAAATGACAAAAATGAGGAAATAACCCCCAATGAACTCCAATAAGTCAAATAAAATCAGGTCTTATAGGTTTGACATATTCCGTCTGTTTGGTCCAGAATCTATCCTTCTGGACTTTGAGGGAAAATCAAAAACACATTTTAAGAGTCCTGATGTGATAATCTGTTCAGTATGGTGTCCGAGCTTTATTGGAGCAGCAGAACACAGTTTGTTTTCTTTCCTTTACCACTGATGTATAACTAAAGTAAATGAATTTTATTTTATCTAAAGCTCCTGTGAGGAGAGTTTCTTTATCTGGTTATGAAACAAACTGGCGTTAATCCTGATGCTTCTATATGACCCACAGAAGCAAACAAGACCATCAGTGACTGAAACTTTTATTTAAAGTTATTCTTTAATGCTCGTAAACCGCTGCTGCCTGCCGGGGAAGTGTCAGACAAATCAAGTTAACAGCAGGTCACACATCTTCTACACGACAGAATCACAGTGAGTAATACGTTAATACATAGCAGAATGAGATTTGTTTTTTAAATCAGAAACTGTCACGATCAGCTCAGAGATAATTTGCATCGCTTTGTGGACACGGGTCCCAAAGTCGACGTAAACCGAGATGTCCTCGCAGGAGCTTTAAGTAAACCTACTGATATACTTCTACTGAAGGTGTGAAACATATAATCCATTTTCCTGGTTGTAAAATATTTCAGCAAAGAGTAGGTTTCTGTCATTTCATTCCCCCTCTGTTGTCTTTGCATGTAGGACCTTGTGTATTTACCTGTGTAGCAACAAAGTAGTGGTGTGGGTTTGTCTCCTCCAGCATGGACAGCAGACACTCTGAAGCAGGAACAGGACTCTTTAAATGTGCACATCTCCTCGACTGAAACCTCTGCAGGATGATTCTGGCTCCATAAAGCTCTTTCCCCAGAGTCTCCAGCTCTTTGAGTGCGCAGCTGAGAATCAAACACAAACACTTAGATATAAGAGGGACATTTAAAAAGTTACCTGTAGATATAAATGAAGACAGTGAACCCACTCACCTGGTGGTGCAGAGCTGCACTTCTCCCATCAGGTATTTCGGCATCTGCTCTTTGATTTGAATCTTGTTTTTTAAAGCCGCCTGACAAAACGTCCCGTCGATCAGGATCTGAAAAGGCTGCCTGAAGCTGAAGTTGTATTTGTAGAAACTTATTGTTTTCTTGGCTTGTTTCTGACGCTTGATCTTCATGGTGGCTGATTATCTGTTGATATCCTTCAGAAAAGAAGAATAAACGTCAGTGACGCACGTTCAAATAAAGGAGATTACACTTCCGGTTAGATCAATTGACTCCGATTGTTTACGTCTTGATTTTATCACATATTTCTTCTTTGGCTATTTCAGCATGGAGGTTTTCCAGTGTACACAACACGCTGGTGGTGCTGGCTACTCGTAACTCCGGACGGAAACAAATAATGCAGCAAAGGTTCCGGCTGTCAGTTTATTCATTTTTTGGGTTATAGCAGCATCATTTGCCTTTTAAAGACACAGTTTGACTTCTCACTAACTAGTTCTTATTATGAATTTAACAAACAGTAATTCAATAACATAATTGGATATTATTCTGTCAGTCAAAGGAACTAAATATTGGAATATTCTCCCACTCACAAACATATTCAACCTTCAAAACACCTCAAACAGTGGATAAAAGAAAACCAAGTCTGTGACCACCTTTAACCTTTAACCTCTATTATTGTCTTGTGTCACTTGTGCCTTTGTATTTGTATTTTATTTCTAATTTGTCTTTCTCTGTTACCTGCCGAGGGACAACAGATGGAAACTAACACTTCTGCTATAATCTGACATTTTTACAGCTGTTCATTAATATGCACTGTCCCTAACAAATAAATACATAAATAAAATGATGTTTAAAATACAAAACACACGTCTCTCTTTTTTCCTACGTTTTAAAAGTATAAATGTAAAACCATTTCATACCCTCAAATATTTTATTATTTTTAATTTGGGTTGTTTCTGGGTTTTAAAAACATACAAAAAATGTTTATACAAACTCTTTTAGAGGATGAACCAAACATACAACAGCAAAATACACAGGAACAAGTTAATTCAAACATAAATCAAGACTCGGGGGGATTATATATATGAAAATAAATAAATAAAAATCAAACTTTTCCAAAAGTATACATCAGGCAAATGTAAGCAGACAACAATCTGGAGCAAGGACAAAAACATTCAACAAGGGCCAGAAATCAAAACAACATTTTCTAGTATTTTTTTCGGGGGGAAGGGGAGGACGAGATCTGACAGAAGTATAAATAAATAAATAAATGTATAAATAAATACTGGAATAAATAAATAAAAGAATGAATAAATAAATAAATAAATGTATAAATAAATACTGGAATAAATAAATAAAAGAATGAATAAATAAATAAATAAATGTATAAATAAATAATGGAATAAATAAATAAAAGAATGAATGAATGAATGAATAAATAAATAAATGTATAAATAAATACTGGAATAAATAAATAAAAGAATGAATAAATAAATAAATAAATGTATAAATAAATACTGGAATAAATAAATAAAATAATGAATAAATAAATAAATAAATGTATAAATAAATACTGGAATAAATAAATAAAAGAATGAATAAATAAATAAATGCGTGAATAAATAAATAAAAACTGGTAAATAAATGGGACATAACTAATTAAATGTCTTAAATTTATTTCTACATTTATTTATTTCCACAGTATTCATTTATACATACAATTTATAAATGTATTTATAAATGTATAAATGTATTACTTTATTAATCTATTAATTTATTGATTGATTGATTGATTGATTGATTGATTGATTGATTTATTTATACTTCTGTCAGATCTCGTCCTCCATAGGCGGGGGCTCTACATTTTCCTCTCGTCCCTTTTAGTCCCCGGAACCGGAACCGGAAGTATCCTCCAGGTATCTTGAGAGAGAGAGAGAGAGCAGGTGACACTTGTCGTCGCCTCTCTGACTCACACTTTCACGTCAGCTCGGGTCGGGTCCGTGTCGGCGGAGGCTTGGTTGCGGTTTACCTTCCTTTGCTTGTACAGTTGACATTATGGCGGCCGCGGATCCCCGGTCCTCGAGTGACGGCGGGCCGGCCAGCAGAGCAGGATTCCCGGCGGGAGAGAGCAGCAACGACCGCGACGGGCCGGGCGGCGGCGGCGGCGGCGGCGGAGGAGGAGGAGGCGGGGAAGGAGAACCGGAGAGAGACCGGGCGACGTTCGAGTGCAACATTTGTTTGGATACTGCCAAGGACGCTGTCATCAGTATGTGCGGACACTTGTTCTGGTACGATTGTTTTGATATGTGGAGGTTGTTGTTGTTGTCTTAGTTCAACCCACCGGGCACAGGGAACCTTTCACCGTGTTTTACGGCCTCCACAACCCGTCACTGTGAGACACTTCACGGCGGTAGAAATGACAAAACAGGGTGTGGGTGTAAAATCACTGTTGTAGTTAAATCTGAAGAGTGGCTGAACTTCAACCCCCTAATACACCAGGTTTTATTTAAAAAGTCTGAGCATGTGTTGTCCTTTTAGTTCTGGCTTGCATATTTGATCATTAAATATAATATAATATAATATAATATAATATATTTACTTTATTGATCCCAAACTGGGAAATTGTGGCGTTACAGCAGCAGGTTGTCCAACACACAATGTTAGCAAATCTAAACACAATATAATATTAAATACAAAGTAAATAAATATCAAATAAATATCAAAACTAAGAATGAGAATATATACAACCAGGATTTAACTAAGCATTACTAGTCTTAAATATGAAATATTAAATGTAAATGTGCAAAAACAGAGTTGTAAATGGACAGTATTGACATAGGGGGGGCGGCTCAGTCTGCAGGGATTTTGGTTGGTTGGGAAGCGGAGGGTCACCGGTTCAAGTCCCGGTGCAGACCAAAATATGGAAGTTGGTCTGGTAGCTGGAGAGGTGTCAGATCACTTCCTGAGCACTGCCGAGGTGCCCTTGAGCAAGGCACCAAACCCCCCTCCCCACCATCAGCTCAGGAGCTCCGTCACCCTGGCTTCTCTCCATTAGTGCGTCCTGTTTGTGCATGTGTGTTTGTATTTCAGCCTATGTTTGTGTTGCATGATTACAGAGTGTAAAAACTGAAATTTCCCCTCGCGGGATCAATAAAAGTAAATCTTAATCTTAGGGAAATGTGCAATCAGTGATACTATAAGTTAAAGTGCATGAGTGTAGACATGTTATCAGCAGAAACTATACAATATAACGGAGAGTAGACAGACAAATGAAGTGAACATGAGTGCAGGGATAATTTGTAAATTTAAACACGTGCAGAACAGATTACAGTATGACAGATATTATCATGATGACAGTTCTCTGCTCACATGAGGTGAGCTGTTGTACAGAGTTATGGACTTCAGTAAGAAATATTTCTTGTATCAATGTGATCATGTGATCTTCTCTGATCTCTGGAGGAATTAAGTGCTCAGGTCAGATCATATCAGATGGTTGGATGTGTGTCAGAGGTCACAAAGCAGCCACTTTGTCTTCCACCACCAGTGACACATTAACTTAGCTGTTTAAGTTCAATCCGTAGCCTGCAGGTGCATAATAAGTTACCTTGGAGTGGAGAAGCGATGTCCAAACATCAAGCTGTTAGTGTCGGGTTTGCTTACAAAACTATTAGTTAAAGATTAGGTTGGGTCAGGGTGCGTCCATCAGATCATTGATGTCAATGAGTAACAAGAAATTACAGCACAGAAAAAATGGAAGACATGTTTTGAAACAGTTATCAAAGTGTATGCACGTTTTATTTTCCAACTATAAAATGCTGCACAATACAATAAGTGACTAACAGATAAATAAATACAGACTCTGTGAGGCTGCACTCCAGCTGTACCTCATTCTATCTTGGTCTCAATCAAAATCTTGCACAACCTTTAGTCTTGCACACGTCCACACACACACACACACACACAACAGTGAAGCGTGAGTTTCATTCAGGAGTTGTTGTGATTGTTGACTGACGGCCTTCTTGCCCGCTCAGGCTAATGTGAGATTAGAGGCAGCGAGAGTAGGATTGGGGTCAGACCTAAAGACATGGAGTAACTTATCTTCACCGGTTGTTTGCTCATGTAGTTTCATCTGATATGGATCTGTGTTTGGTGTTCAAGCTGCAGAGACAGAGGTCGAGGTCGAGGTTAAGGACGTAGAGGACACTCAGGCTGCATAGAAGTGAAGATGCCACATGCTCTCCATTACTTATTTCGTCCTTTTAATTAGAAAAAAAATATTATTTTCTGCTTAAAAAGGCGCAAAAGTAGTCCATTCACACCTTTTAAAGATGGACACTAAATGATACCTGAAGAGCAGATAGTTTGAATGATGGTGGACGATTATTAGTGTCTCCTCTATGAGCAAAGAGTTGTTTTTTAAGGATTAAAAGAACGATTCTGTTTTGCTTTAACTTTCAGAGTAACATGTACACACACAGTCTCACACACACACACACACACACACACACACACACACACACACACAGGTGTTTTTGTTTAGGGTGTTGTTACAAAGTGACTGATACATTGTGTTCCTGTTTATTTAATATATTTATTGAATAGTTGAGCTTCGGTCGGGGCACTTTTCATACACGTGCAGTTGCTTTACAGTCATTGTAGCTCCTGTATCATGTTGCTGATGTAACTTGGTTGCTATGTTACCGGTGCCCCCCCCCCCCCCCCCCCCCCTCGTCTCTCTCTCATCTGTAGTGTAAGGTGATGATGAAACAGTCGGCAATGATGAGAGGTGTTGACGTCAGATCACCTGCTGCAGCTTCAAAACAAACAGCTTAATCGCCTTTTAGTTATTGTCTGTTTGAATATCGAGTCAGCGTCTTACTTGTTAAATACATTTAGATGGCCTCAGTAGGAGACATTTTACCAAAGACAGTTTATTACTTTGAACCCTCTCTGAATTTTCTTTAATTGTTGACCTGCAGCAAAACATTTGGACTTGTTGCTTCAATGCTCACAAATAAATCAATCGAGTTAGTAAATGGAAATTCTTGTGTCACAAATGAGACAACGACACTCACTCAGATTTTACTCTGAAATTTGAAGCATGAAAACTGAACCTGTGGGGGAATTTCTGTAGTTCTTTAGATTATAATGTACAGATGTAATTAGGTTTATTCACTGTTGTCTAATGTCAGTCAGCGCTGACACAGTTCAGTTGTTATTAGAACACCAAGGACGGCTTAGAGAGTGTCACCTGTTCTTCCTGATATCTGCTGGATGTTTGGTAGACTTGTTGTCTGCTCCAGTGTTACAGACGTCACAGTTTAGTCTAGGTGGGTCAATGTGACCCTGATAATGATCATGTCTTTTAGGATATATGCGATGCCTTTCGAGAAGTTCGGCAGATGTGATAGAGCAAGACGAAGAGAGGGCGCTATAACTGGAGCTCTTAGGGTCCGACCGATAAGAGTTTTTTGGGTCCGATGCCGATATTAGGAAGAGAAAAAACTGTTAAAGGCTTTATATGTGATGTTTTGATCCAGCAGATGTCGCCCTTGAGCACCAGCATGAAACTAAAACAACTCGCGCTGCATTGTTGTGTTAGCATGCTAATGCTAGCGATCTTTATTATGCTGGTATCTTCACACTGCATGTAAATTTACCTGAAATGAGCGTGATCTAGAAACACAGTTGAGCAGTGAGTACAGTATGTTATTCTTCTTTTCTCTAGTCCCTCAATTAAACAACTTTTATACACGAGGGGAGGAGTCAGCCGGCCGTCCGGGCGATGTAAACAAGCTGAAGATAGGACTCTGAAAACATCACAGACAGTGGGACTCGGGTGTTACACCCATTGTAGACAGTCAGGACTCACAGAGTTATTTTCAGAGGACATACTTGATTTCTACATTTAAGTGTGAAAAATCACATTTAAATACTTTCAGTGATAAAACAGCTGATCTGTAAAGATAGATATAGACATGCACAATTTTTGCATTGATACCTCAAATGCAGTTATCAAACACTTGAAGATGATCACTCTGGAAAGAAACTGTGCATGTGCCTGTGTCATAACTTGACACTCTGGAGCGTGATGACACTTGTTGTGATCTCTGCTGGTGAAAGTGAACGGCTCGTGTAATACAATGAAACTCAAATGAAATGCTATTTGACTGGTGGAGAAATGTAGTATTATTGGCGCAGAGCTGCGATATAATTAGCCGATACCAATATTCACTTGATACGCTGTTATCGGCCGATATTATCGGTGAGCCGATAAATTGGTCAGGCTCTAGTTTTTTATTATTTTATGCCATTTCATTAATAAACCTTGATCGGTTTCATGCAAAGTCCTCTTGCCAGAGACAACGACAAAGTGTTCTTTACTAAAATGTCAGTGCAGTATTTGTAAACACCTGATTGAAATCAGAGGGCGTAACGAGACAGAGAAACAGTCAGAGTGTTTTCATATTCAGTTTAATGTTGTGAAAATATGAGCGTGCATCTGTTTAATGGTTGTAGTGGGATGGAGTGTGTGTGTGTACACTGTGCAGTCAGGCTCCAGTGAACACTTATTGAGCCTCTTATAGGAAATTAAGCGGTTAATTTCAGGTCACAAGAGCCCGGCTGTACGTGTGGTAACACGTTAAGTCTCACTTAAATGGGCTGTTGTGTTAACTTCAGCTTTTTGCTGTGTGTGTGTGTGTGTGTGTGTGTGTGTGTGTGTGTGTGTGTGTGTGTGTGTGTGTGTGTGTGTGTGTGTGTGTGTGTGTGTGTGTGTGTGTGTGTGTGTGTGTGTGTGTGTGTGTGTGTGTGTGTGTGTGTGTGTGTGTGTGTGTGTGTGTGTGTGTGTGTGTGTGTGTGTGTGTGTGTGTGTGTGTGTGTGTGTGTGTGTGTGTGTGTGTGTGTGTGTGTGTGTGTGTGTGTGTGTGTGTGTGTGTGTGTGTGTGTGTGTGTGTGTGTGTGTGTGTGTGTGTGTGTGTGTGTGTGTGTGTGGTTAGGCCCGCCGGAGGCGATAACTATTTTGTGGTTAAGAAGTGAAATGTCTAAAACCAGTCCTGCCTGTTCGTCTTTCAGGGATTCGCTGACAGAAGTATTCATAGAGTTCACTGACGATGCTTTAACACTGAAAACGTAAACCTTAGAAATAACTAACACCCTGCTGCAACATAGAGTTCAACTTCAGCGTCTGTACAGGGTGACAACAGTCTTCTTAGTGATGAAGAAAAAATCCATGAAGAACATGTAATCTTTTTGTTCTTCTTGTTAGCGCATGAGGGGAGCTCTCTGCTTACATCATGGAAAATCTAAATTTAGACATTTGGATGAAACGCTCCATCTGCAGTGTCTCTAATTAACTGAGGTCTTAAGGCAGAACATTTCTCATTTCTTTTATAATACGCTTCAATCTATGGTGCAGGATTCAGTTTAAGAACGCTTTTTATACATGCAGATGATCTCATCATTCAGTGTTCATCAAGGAAACACTTTGTTTGTTTGTGTAGCTTACTTGAACTGTATATTTCCTGGAGGCTCGTCTGAACGTGGAAAAACACCTTTTTGTCTTTGAATTGTAAGAGTTATATTTTACACTCTACCACTGCATGCACTACTCTACAACACATACTGGCAGTTTGAAAGAAGAGCTGTGATGGATTTAAGTCTAATGTTGGCAGTAGACACAGCACCAGATTTTGACTTGGGAAGTGTTCTGGTATCTGTACTGAATGTAGGAAAACAGTTCAATAGAAAGTAAAGAAAGTGGCAGAAGCAATCCGTGTTAATCCTGGAACCCATTGGTGGTCATCAAACCAATTAGCTGTAAGAAATGTCTTTTAACATCGGCATGCAAGTGCAGTTTAAAATCGGCTGTTGGGAGTTCATTCTTAGACTCATTCTTGCATTTCAGCTTGAATGAGTCAGAGTGTAAACAAAGAGCAACGCACAGAAAAAGAAGTCTTAGCTAGAAGTCCAAATGCTAACGCCCTGACTTCAGCGGAAGGACGAAAAGCCTTTATCCATCTTCAGATGATTCCCAACTGGTTCTGAGATTAGGTGACCAGCTAACCAGCCCTTCCTTTAAGTAACACTTTGGGACTTTCAGAGCAGATTTTTCAGACCAAAACAAACTGTCTCTTTGAACACACCTCCTTCATCCCTCAGCTTCCACTTGATTCCTGCATCCTGATTCACCTGCAAGTGTCTGTGAGGCAGAGAGGACGGCAGGAAAGTGATAATAAACATCGAGAACGAGATTCTGCGACGTGAAGATTTCAAGTGACGATATGTATCTCAAAGTTAATTCAGTTGTTTTCTGATGATCTTTTTTTAGACCACAGAAAATCGTTTTGTTTCCACTTTGGAAAGTCTGTTGGTTCCCCCTCAGTTTTACTCGTGGGACAACAGCCGGTCATTTTGCCTCTGGAAACAGCGTCCCTGAGTGGGCGGGGCTGTGGCTCTTCCCCCGTGTGGTGGCAGGTTGGGGAGGGTGGGCTCACGTGAACCGTTAACAAGCTGAAGGACCCACCAGTGTGAACACAGAGCTGAGAACATCAAGGCCAGAAGAGTTAGACTTCACTCTCTTTTTAGGAAACCATTACCCCACAATGTATTTACAGAGAGACGGTACATTTGATTTTTCTTCATTTAAAAAAAAAAACATAATATATGACACTCAAATTTCATGAATCTTTTTAGACACAGAGTAAATAATTTAGACTTTTGTGGGCATTAAAAAAAACTATAAGAAGAAGAATGGTGAGAAAACCTCGGTGGTAGCACAAACTGGTGTCCTGAATGTGCATCATTCACTCCCATAATGCAACAGCAGAGTTGAAATACACACAGGTTGAACAGATGGAGCTTATTAATAACAGCAGTGGGGAGTGGGGAGGAACAGGTTTTTCCAGGTTGGTGGGCTTCTATAGGAGGGAGATTCACCCGGTGGGGGGATCAAACATGAAGATTAACACACAAAAAAGAAAAGATTGATTTTATACAAGCGGGTGTTGAAATGAATTGTTTGTACGATGAATGGACATGGATGATTTCTGCATCGATTTATGTTGACAGTGATTTGTTAATAATAATAAGAACGGGTCTCTGCAGTAACATGAATGTGAGGATGCAACCCGTTGTGATGCATCGTAATGTAGAATCACATCGTTGATAAAATAATCATGATGAGATGCTGCTCTGTTTTATACTCATGAGTCAAATGTTAGTGAAGTGGACGACTCGTCTTTAGTGAGAAAGGATGCAAATTAATCGTTTCTGTTTTTGTCTCCCCCCCTCCCCCCCTCTCTCTCTCTGTCTGTCTGCAGCTGGCCCTGTCTTCATCAAGTGAGTATATTTCTCTTTAGTAATGTCGTCCTCTGCTTTGTAACACTCGTTGGCCACCACAGGTGTTTTCACTCTGCAGACTCAAACAAACTGTATTTAGTCACTTTGCTTTTACACGAGTTCTTAGTACTTGTAACACAGGGGTTAAGATAAAGAGGGGGGGGGTGAGTTCTGATATATTCTGTTTCCAAATGATCCAAACTGAAACAGATTTAGTCTGTCGGTCTGAACGAGGCTCTACACTTAAGTTAATCAGCGTGAGGTTGTGATGTCATCCAGCGTGTAAACTACACCTGTAAGTCGACTTCAAGCAGCTTAAACAGGCTGATGCTCCTAAAGCCTGTGTTTACTGCAGCTTCTCTTTACTACTCTCTCTCCACCACTCACACATGTAGAGCTGCACACTGATCACATATCAGTGTTAGACATGCTACTAGACACATGTTGTAACCACGAGAGGGAGAGAGAGAAAGAGAGAGAGAGGGAGTCTGAGTTTTGGTTTGCTCCTAGAACAAAATGTAGAAATGTGTTTGATCTGAAATGGTTTTTCATCGTGTCAGTGGTTGGAGACGCGGCCCAGCAGGCAGCAGTGTCCCGTCTGTAAAGCGGGCATCAGCAGAGAGAAAGTCATCCCACTGTACGGCCGAGGGAGCTCCAGCCAAGAGGACCCCAGGTACCCCAGAGGAGTCCTGACACCGACTTCCATTTAATATGATTCTTTTTTTTTTGTTTTTGTCGCCTCATTTGGCTGACTGGTCTGTGTTGTTGACTGGTCTGTGTTGTTGACTGACTGGTCTGTGTTGTTGACTGACTGGTCTGTGTTGTTGACTGACTGGTCTGTGTTGTTGACTGACTGGTCTGTGTTGTTGACTGACTGGTCTGTGTTGTTGACTGATCTGTGTTGTTGACTGGTCTGTGTTGTTGACTGATCTGTGTTGTTGACTGGTCTGTGTTGTTGACTGGTCTGTGTTGTTGACTGACTGGTCTGTGTTGTTGACTGACTGATCTGTGTTGTTGACTGACTGGTCTGTGTTGTTGACTGATCTGTGTTGTTGACTGATCTGTGTTGTGTTGTTGACTGATCTGTGTTGTTGACTGGTCTGTGTTGTTGACTGATCTGTGTTGTTGACTGGTCTGTGTTGTTGACTGGTCTGTGTTGTTGACTGGTCTGTGTTGTTGACTGATCTGTGTTGTTGACTGATCTGTGTTGTGTTGTTGACTGGTCTGTGTTGTTGACTGATCTGTGTTGTTGACTGATCTGTGTTGTTGACTGGTCTGTGTTGTTGACTGATCTGTGTTGTTGAGTGATCTGTGTTGTTGTTGTTGACTGATCTGTGTTGTTGTTGTTGACTGGTCTGTGTTGTTGACTGGTCTGTGTTGTTGTTGTTGACTGGTCTGTGTTGTGTTGTGTTGTTGACTGGTCTGTGTTGTTGTTGACTGATCTGTGTTGTTGTTGTTGACTGGTCTGTGTTGTGTTGTGTTGTTGACTGGTCTGTGTTGTGTTGTGTTGTTGACTGATCTGTGTTGTGTTGTGTTGTTGACTGGTCTGTGTTGTTGTTGACTGATCTGTGTTGTTGTTGTTGACTGGTCTGTGTTGTGTTGTGTTGTTGACTGGTCTGTGTTGTGTTGTGTTGTTGACTGGTCTGTGTTGTGTTGTGTTGTTGACTGGTCTGTGTTGTTGACTGGTCTGTGTTGTTGTTGTTGACTGGTCTGTGTTGTGTTGTGTTGTTGACTGGTCTGTGTTGTGTTGTGTTGTTGACTGGTCTGTGTTGTTGACTGGTCTGTGTTGTTGTTGTTGACTGGTCTGTGTTGTGTTGTGTTGTTGACTGATCTGTGTTGTTGTTGTTGACTGATCTGTGTTGTTGTTGTTGACTGGTCTGTGTTGTTGACTGATCTGTGTTGTTGTTGTTGTTGACTGGTCTGTGTTGTTGTTGTTGACTGGTCTGTGTTGTTGTTGTTGTTGTTGACTGGTCTGTGTTGACTGGTCTGTGTTGTTGTTGTTGACTGGTCTGTGTTGTTGACTGGTCTGTGTTGTTGACTGGTCTGTGTTGTTGGCTGATCTGTGTTGTTGTTGTTGACTGGTCTGTGTTGTTGTTGTTGACTGGTCTGTGTTGTTGTTGACTGGTCTGTGTTGTTGTTGACTGGTCTGTGTTGTTGTTGACTGGTCTGTGTTGTTGTTGACTGGTCTGTGTTGTTGTTGTTGACTGGTCTGTGTTGTTGTTGACTGGTCTGTGTTGTTGTTGTTGACTGGTCTGTGTTGTTGTTGTTGACTGGTCTGTGTTGTTGTTGTTGACTGGTCTGTGTTGTTGTTGTTGACTGGTCTGTGTTGTTGTTGTTGACTGGTCTGTGTTGTTGTTGTTGACTGGTCTGTGTTGTTGTTGTTGACTGGTCTGTGTTGTTGTTGACTGGTCTGTGGTGTTGTTGTTGTTGTTGTTGACTGGTCTGTGTTGTTGTTGACTGGTCTGTGGTGTTGTTGTTGTTGTTGTTGACTGGTCTGTGTTGTTGTTGTTGACTGGTCTGTGTTGTTGTTGTTGACTGGTCTGTGTTGTTGTTGTTGACTGGTCTGTGTTGTTGTTGTTGACTGGTCTGTGTTGTTGTTGTTGTTGACTGATCTGTGTTGTTGTTGTTGTTGACTGGTCTGTGTTGTTGTTGTTGACTGGTCTGTGTTGTTGTTGTTGACTGGTCTGTGTTGTTGACTGGTCTGTGTTGTTGTTGTTGACTGGTCTGTGTTGTTGACTGGTCTGTGTTGTTGTTGTTGACTGGTCTGTGTTGTTGTTGCACAGGTTGAAAACTCCTCCGCGGCCTCAGGGACAGAGAACAGAGCCGGAGAGTCGAGGCGGGGTGAGGACTCACTCCCTTTAGAAATATTAATCACAGTTGTTTTGACTCTTCTGGCTTTGACTTGTTTTTAAACCCTCTCGCTGCGTCTATGTTTCCGTTTGTTCACAGATGTTTCAGGGTTTCGGGGACACCGGCTTCCACATGTCTTTCGGCATCGGTGCTTTCCCCTTCGGCTTCTTCACCACAGTCTTCAACACCAACGAGCCCTTTCACAGAACAGGTGGGTGCACAACAAATATGTCAGCGAGTGAGTGCCCATATTTGACTTTAGCAGATCAGACTTTGAGGTCACAGAGAGGATTCATGTACGATGTAGTTCCAGCTGTTTCCTCACTTTGAATCATAACAAACTCTTGAGCCCGGCGTACGCTGCGCCATCTCAGGCCGATTTCTGACGTCAAATTTCAGGCCGCTCACACATCGTAACACTGAGGGACGAGCTGCTGCCGACCGCTCGGAAGATCGTCTGCCATGTTTGATATTTAGTCAATAGACAGAAACACAATCACACAGTGTGAGTCGAGCCAACAGCTGATCATTGATAGTGTTTAGAAAAATCCCTCACTCTTCTTTTAGTAGTAGTAATCATTTATTTCGGTCAAAAGAAAAAACAAAAACATTTTGACTGAAAAGGTGAAGCTTTATCTTATTACACCTCCCCTTGTTATAAATCTGATTATTTAAGACTAGTTTGGTTACAAAAAACAAAACATATCAGAACAAAATTTCTTCCAAAAAAGAAAACAGAAAACAGAAGTCACAACCGACCTTTTATATTTGTGAAACATCATTTTTATAAAACAAAACTTTAAGTCTGGAAAGTGAACTACACATTGTTAATTTAAGTTAACCCCTTTTACTGAAATACACGTGTTCTTTACGGACAGTTTAATGATGGTTCCTTCATTTAGAGCTCTCAACAAACCAGTGCTTAATCCAACCTTCACTGACCATCATGTAAATGTTATGTCTCTCTGGTTTACCATCTTTCCCTCAATTAAAAAGTCATTCTTTATGATCTCACACACGTTTCAAACACTGATGAGCTCATTCTGATAATTAGAGCAGAATAAACGTCCATGTGAACACGGCTGTTTCCTTCATGTGAGGTAATCATTGGACTACAGATGGAAACACATTTTCCCACAAGACACTGCTCTAATAACCTCTCTCTCCCATCCATCCCCTCCCCTCCCCCCGTCCCTCTAACAGACCAGTATGCAGGTGATCACCAAGGCAACGCTAACCTCAACAATGGCAATAACAACTGGCAAGACTCCCTCTTCCTGTTCGTCGCCATCTTCTTCTTCTTCTGGCTGCTGAGCGTGTGACAGAGACCGGACGGGAAAACAAACAAAACACAAACTCTGACACACTTTAACCCGAACCACACACACACACACACACACACACTCATTTTTACATTTCCTAGCAGGTACTTAATTGGGAGAGAAAGCAGGGGGAAACAATATATATAGAAATGGGGGATTTTGGGGTAGTCTCCTCCTGACAAAAGGCAGATTCACTTTAGCCCCGCCCACCTGCTTTGACGTTTTGTTTATGCAAGTAACACACACTGGGAAGTAAAGTGGATGTGTCCCAAAATGAATGATGTAAGCACTCCATTTCTACATGCGTCTGTAGATATATGCACATGGAACAATACATAGTGTACAAGCTCACTGATTGGCTGAAGAGACAGTATTATGAGATGAAGGTGAGAGAAAAATCTTTTTGTTTTTTTAATCCATGCAGAAAAAAACAAGTGGAGGACATTTTGGGACAAATTTCTTATTGTTTTTTTTTTATTCCTCCTGAATGAGTCTCTGAATTATTCTTTAATAAAAAAAAGAGGAATGAAGTTTAAAGGCTTTATATGTGATTTTTCACACTTAAATATAGAAATCAAGTATCTCCTCTGAAAATAACTCTGTGAGTCATGACTGTCTACAATGGGTGTAACACCCGAGTCCCACTGTCTGTGATGCTTTCAGAGTTTTCAGAGTCCTATCTTCAGTTTGTTTACATCGCCCGGATGGCCGGCTGACTCCTCCCCTCGTGTATAAAAGTTGTTTAATTGAGGGACTAGAGAAAAGAAGAATAACATACTGTACTCACTGCTTAACTGTGTTTCTAGATCACGCTCATTTCAGGTAAATTTACACGCAGTGTGAAGATACCAGCATAATAAAGATCGCTAGCATTAGCATGCTAACGCAACAATGCAGCGCAAGTTCTTTTGGTTTCATGCTGGTGCTCAAGGGCGACATCTGCTGGATCAAAAAAAATCACATATAAAGCCTTTAAAGTGGGTTAAAACAGAATTTAAAAAAAAGGAGTGTGGAGAAAACGTCCTTTAAAAAGGCCAAAGAGTAGCAAATCAGTCAGATACAAAGAGGGGGCAAAACGATGTCATTGAATGAAGTTGCCGTTTACAGTTTGGGATGAAAAAGTACTAATTTTGAAGCCTAACTCTTGACAGTGGTAATAGCACAGCTGGATGCATTTTCTATACACTTGTCTTAACAAAAACTACCATTGCACTGTGAAGTCGTTTTGTAGACGGAGCTGTCCTGAAGGTGGAGCGTCGGCTGGGGTCGAACCCTCTCTCTCTCTCTGTGTCTCGTTTTGTTGGCCAGTGTGGGAGATTTTCACGAGCAATTTGGGAGACTTAAAAAAACAAACAAACAAAAAAAACCATCCTGACACAGATCGAAAAAAAGATCTTGCTCGTAAAGTAGCTCAAAGAGAGAAGGGTCCTTCAGCCGAGAGGTCAAAAGGTCAGCACACAGAAAAGCTCAATGAACTCTGTCACAGTTGATGTAGGGTCTTTTTTCTTCTTCTTCTGTCTGTTTGTGTCTGAGTGCGTGTGTATACATTATATATTTGTACATAATGAATATTGTAAATGCAGTTTTTAATGTGTTTTCTGAGTGGATGACCAACCATGTGAAACAAGAGAGGAACGAGATGTACAAAGTAAGTAGGCTTCGAAATGCTTTTTGTAAAGCAAGATCCGCTTCCTGGTTTTCATAAACTCCCTCCTTTAACCCATGTTAAGAACTCTTTCTGCCAACCCCCTCTCCTGTGAAGTTCAATAAATGTTATGAAAGAAAGTTGGTGCTTTCATGCGTCTGTGTCCACTATTTCCTGACATTTCACAAACCTTAAATTTATCTATAAAAATATAAACTGCCCGGGCGTGAAGAGCTGGATGATAAGTGTGCAGCCGTTAAGAATCTCACAGAGGGTTAGAGCGCACATTAAATCCTGATTTAAAGGATCTGTTGCCTACTTGAATGTAAATTCCTCAAATGGCTCCAGGATCATGAACTCTGCATCGTGTTGCTCAGTGAGTGATGTGTGCACAAAAGCTTGAACATGTGAGCTTTCACATGACGCCTGACTGTGTGGAGTCTCACTGAGGAGAAAAGGTCCGGCTTGTAGAGATCTCTTTCAGTCGACTCAAAGGTTTGAATGTTTTAATGACTGTAAGGATTAGAAACCATCGAGACACACATTTAAACATATTTACATCTTTATTACACTATTTTCAACATAATCAAAATATCTGTCATAAAAATGTTTATATTTAAAACATTTTTTTTTTTTACAAATGTTAACTAAAAATATAGTTTAGAGATCTTTGTGCTCGATCTGAAGAAGAAAAAAAACCTGCTACATTCATTATTTCAGTTTTAAAATGTCTGGAGTGTTTCCTGTTGTAACATTGAGTCATATGACCTGGAAATAATTATGGAGAATTTAAAGCTAAATTAACCTGCCTTCACATGATCAGTCCTTTCATGTGAGCAGTCATTAATACTACTTCTGCACATACAAAAAAATATTGTACAAAATCATTTTAAAAAAAAGTGCAAAATCAGCCGATTAGTTTCGGTAAACTGGGAGTAAACGATGCAGCGGTAAAGTGTAGAAAGATATTGTTGAAATCTGTGATTCACTGTTTGTGTGGATTCATGAACTCTGCAGGTCAAAAGGTCTTCATTCCTTTTTCCCTCTCTTCGGCGCTTTGTTGGATTTGCTGAGGATCTTCATGAGGTTTTTGGACATAAAGTACGGCTTCTGCAGAGACCCATCGTTACGCTCCAGATCTTCCACTGTGACGGAAAAATGAAATCAAACTGTGAGCTTGTTTCTGTGTCTGAGTTTTCAAATAATACTGATAAAAATCAGCCTTCATGTTTACATGCTTTTATAAAACACTCAGTGATCTGTAGATATTTACTCACAGAAGCAGAGGAAGAGCGTATCAACACACATGTTGTACACACTGAAGAATCCATGAGCTATGAGGTAGCTACCAAACACCACCGTCTGTCATCAAAAGAGAACCAGAATCAGAATCTGGTTTTATTGCCAACTACATTTACACATACAAGGAATTTGACTTGGTGTGTTGGTGCTAAACAATTAACAAGGAAATAAAGCAGAACTAGAAACAACTTAAATAATACAGAATAAGAAGATATTACAAGATATAAAATATAATTTAAAAATGTAAAATATAAAAAACACAAAATGTACAAAAGCTGTGCAGTGGACCAAAGAGCTTCAACCCAAATAAAAACTTAGTTTAATGTATCTGAGTGAATCTGTTTTCAGAGCGAGAGAGGGGCACGTTGTGACACTTACGATAATGGGCATCCAGTAGTAGTTGAGTGTTTCAGAGCGGAAGGTGTCGCCGGGCAGGAGTATTCGTCCAGAGAAGAAAAAGAAGGACAGCACAGCTGGAAACAGAAAGACATTAAAGAAACATTTCATCAAACAGGCTGCTTTCTAAAGACGTTCCTAGCTTGTGAATTAAAGGTCTTACGTCTCATGTGTTTCTTTAATTATTAACCTTTTTTTTAACATTCTGTAAATCAGTGTTGTAGAACTCGAATCCAGTACGCCACCTGTCTTATCATTAGAGAAGACCTATAATAATAATAATCAGGAATACTTTCTAAAATTATGATCTAAAAACATGTCCTACTGACAAAACTACACAAAAAGAAAACAACAACGTGAGGTCAGAAAATCAAGCTTTTCATCAGAGATGAAAGATCGTGTGTCACGTCTTGTTTTCTGTAACGACGGGCCGAAGGAGGGAGATCAGACTCGACAAAAAGAGGGTGCTCAGGTCTCAGTCTTACTGATGACATGCTTACAATGAATGTCCTTTAGTGTTCCTCAGCACGAGTATCAAATGAGTAAAAAGAAACTGCTCATACAGGTCTTACTGTAAGACACTGAATATCATTATCTCAGATTGTAGATCAATATTGTGGCTCTGATATCAAAGGAAACAGTTTAAGTTATTAACTACTCATCTCTCACTTCCTGTCTCACTTTATCCGTCTTTCCCGGCTCAGGTTGTCAGATGATGACTGTTCAAACTAATGTTTCCTACTCTGTGTTTCAAAGCGCTTCCTTATTATCGATGGTCTAGAAATGCTTTTTATATAAAGTGACAAGAGATACCGTTTTTTTTTTCTTTTTTTCTTTTTTTTACAATTTGGTGCCACTATGTAAACGTTGATTGATCAATTGAAATCGACTTGAATTGATCAAATCCACCACATGTACTTCATTTAAGTCCTCAAGCTTGAACTCACCCACTCCTCCGACCACCAGGAGCTTCCCAAAGAACAGCAGCAGGTCCGTCACTTTATCGAGCACCACCACCCTACAGGGAGCACAGAATCATCACTCTGTCTCTCTGAAACATGCTGATATTCTCATGTTTCAAACAGAGACTAAAACTCCTGAACAGGATTAATAGAAAAGAAGACTTCAGCACTAACCTTATTATATTCCTCATGAGCAGCTTGAAGGCATTTTTGGCAGAGACGCAGAAGTTTTTCCCATAAACAGCAATCTGTGAAGAAACAAAAAACTTGTTATTGACAGAAAAACAAACATTACTTTAGGAGTGATCTCTGAGCATCATACAAACTGTGCAGTGGTGGAAAAATGAGGTGTTGCTTATTCGATTTTTTTGTGAAGTTACCAGAAAATAGTTTTGTAATTCATAGGATTTCGAGACCACTTTTTGAACGTCTCTTTTGAAGGAATCAAAAAGCTTTTTTACTCGGTCTAGTCTTGGTCTCAGATGGGGCTGACTCCAGAAGACCAGGCAAGACCACCACTGATTATTTGTCTGATTGATTATATGTACTTACTGCCATAAGAAGCATAACACCCCTTTCTAAAAGAAGAAATAACTTCAATTAATTTGTAGTTTTTTTTATCCCCTGGTTACGGCTGCGACTTTCCCAGTGTTACGCACTAAATGAGCGACACACGCCTGCGCACAAGATGAGGATTTTTCTGTGATATTCATGGTCTTGGTCTCGATCCCTAAATGTCTTGGTCTTGTCTCGATCTCGGAGCACTCTGGTCCCCGCTGTCCAAAACTGTCCAATACCTACGTTATATATATTGACTCACCATAATGTAAGCGTTCCTGTTGAGAAACTTGATGAACTTCTCCAGACACCAGAAGCAGCACTTCAGGCAGCACATCAGGAAACGAGCCACCGGATTCTGAGCCGCTATAGGGGGAAAAGAAACAACATCAAAGTGTTTACTGTGATCAGACAGAACACCACATGACATGCTGCCAATACCCACAATAATGAGGGAAGTTTTCATGTTTTCATTCTCTCTCCTTCTAATGTTTCCTGTCTCTCCTCAGCTGTCCTATCTAATAAAAGAAGAAAAAAATGCCCCTCAAAGAATAACTAAAAGAAGTTGTTAGAGTTGCTCCGTCTCTATGTAAAGATCTCTTATAGGAAATAAAGCTGCTGTGATCCTAACAAACTAAAACAAAGGGAGCAGATAAAACATGATCAGAGACCTTCAGGGTAGCTCAGAAAGTGAAATGGTTGTATGTCACTCTTACATCTTGTTTTGTGGTCGATGTACTCCAGAATGATCCTCACTATCTGCACCAGGGTGAGGATCAAAGAACCAAATGCCAAGGAGCCCACGTGGAACCTGAAATAACAAAATGTCTTACTTGATTTTTTTATGGATATCAGAAAAATAATGGAAAAGGAGAAAGTAAATTCCAAAGGTTTCATCATTTAATGTGTCAAATGAAAACTGTCACTCAGAGATAGAGTGACTCTCACAGCAACAATCTCTATTGTTGAGCCGCTGAGCTCTGCTTCCCTTAGTGGTTATGTGAAGGCTTAGGGCGCCCTCTAGGAGCTGGAGAGGGAACTACAGTTTGAACTGAGCTTTAATGTTAACCCTCATGCATCACTTTGGACATTTTTGTCCATTTGGTCAAATGTTACCTCTTCTGTCTGCCAGAATCATGTAATCAAACTGGCATTTAAAGGGTTAAATTCCTGATAATTACTCAATATTTGATATTTTAGAGCAGGGCTGAAGTTGTTCAAGAGATTTATGCAAAAAGAAAAAAATATCAATCTGTTCTATTTTTATAGCAGTTTTTGTAAATTGGACATTTTCACCCTCCAATGTCCAATCAGGGAATTACATTTTAAATCTGATGCAACACAAAAACTAACAATGCACCAAAGTCAATATTTTGGATAATCTTTGACATATCCAAGACTGATTAAAAAAAAATCCCCCAGCCATTAAATATTTTTTTATATGGAAAATAACTAATTTTTGCGTTTTTTTTTCTTAAATAACAACAGTGACATCAAGTAATCAAACTGGCATTTAAAGGGTTAAATTCCTAAAAAATTACTGAATGTTTGGTAGTTTTGAGCAGGGCTGAAGTTGTTTAAGAGATTTATGCAGAAAAAAGTAGAAAAAAATATCAATCTGTTCTATTTTTATAGCAGTTTTTTGTAAGTGGACATTTTTGTCCTTAGTGACTTAAGAGGGTCGTAAATTAAACTGAAGCCTGAGGGTTAATCAGAAATACCTACCTGCAGGCAGCCGGTATGTGAGACACTTTGACATCATTTAATGTTGCAGATATTTAAAATGGTTTTTCGGCAGCTCATGAAACGTACCTGAGTGCGCGTAAAAAGCTGGCGGACAGGGGGAACGTGGGGATGTCGTGCGGTTTGGTGAAGGCCCAGTAGTAAGAGGCAAAGGCTCCCGCCAGCGTGCACTGTCCCAAAGCGATGACAAAGTTAACACACCAGAGGAAAGCCACAGCGTTGTAGATCTGCAGGTTGAAGAGATTTCTCTGGAAGAGACCCTCGTCGTTGTATTTGATGAAGAGGCAGCTCGCTGAGGGGCATTCTGGGTAAGCGGACAAGTTGAATTTCTGAGAGAGGAGAGAAAGAGTGAGTGGAGGATGTTAGAGTCGACCTTCTAAATGGCTAACAATTTGTGATATGGGGTCATTTATGATGAGACAAAAAAAGGGTCTCAAACTCATTAAAGTCTTTATATGTGATTTTTCACACTTTAATATAATATAAATCCACTATCTCCTCTGAAAATAACTCTGTGAGTCATGACTGTCTACAATGGGTGTAACACCCGAGTCCCACTTCAGAGTTTTCAGAGTCCTATCTTCAGTTTGTTTACATCGCCCGGACGGCCGGCTGACTCCTCCCCTCGTATATAAAAGTTGTTTAATTGAGGGACTAGAGAAAAGAAGAATAACATACTGTACTCACTGCTTAACTGTGTTTCTAGATCACGCTCATTTCAGGTAAATTTACATGCAGTGTGAAGATACCAGCAGAATAAAGATCGCTAGCATTAGCATGCTAACACAACAATGCACCGCGAGTTGTTTTGGTTTCATGCTGGTGCTCAAGGGCGACATCTGCTGGATCAAAACAATCACATATAAAGCCTTTAAAACTCGGGTTTGAGTTTTTAGCCAGTTATAAAACAAACTTAGATAAATACTGTTGCCTCTTTATGACCGACGAAAGCAAAGGGAAGGGAAGGATCGCCTTTATGATTTTTACAGCAAAGACTCGCAATAAATAAGAACTTAGAAATGTAAAAGACAGCAGGAGGACTACGCCTTGGGTTTACAGATGTCTCAAGGTTGGGGACTTCCCTTTTTAATGAACAAATCAATCAAAAGATTTATGTAATACATAGGGTCACTGACTCACCTGAGGGTCACAGTCCACTGTGCCGTTGAGGCTCTTACAGTCGCTCATAGTGGAGTTTAAGGCCACCACTCTGTAGATTGGGTTTCCTGAAGTTGCCAAATATCTACATCTAGTTCAGGAGAAGAACTCTGGACTATAGGTGTGATTATAAAGTTAAAAACAAACACTGAACAAGATGACTGTTAATATAAAATGAAGGTAAAAGGATACAAAGCAGTGGCACCCCAGTAAGCAACACACACCAGCAGGAGAACAAAGGTGACCAGAGGGTACAGCAGAGAGGACATCATGTGACCCACCGCCCTGTGGACACACATCATGAGGTTTTCACAATTACATCTGAAGACACACTAACTTATTTACACTTAAACCTGCTGTTAGAACATTTCCCTCAATTTCTTAATATCAGTGTTTCTCCTAATATGTAAATAACCTTTAACCTTCATGCATCACTATGGACATTTTTGTCCATTTGGTCAAATGTTTCCTCTTCATCTGGCCATCATTTTGTCCGTGTTAGTGCATATGGCACCATTTTTTCCAAGAAAGTCTCTCCCTTGACAAATTTTGTAATGCACATTTTATTTTTTTAATAGATCAATAGAACACTGAAACATGTTTACGACCTTCTTAAGTCACTAAGGACAAAAAATGTCCACTTACAAAAAACTGCTATAAAAATAGAACAGATTGATATTTTTTTCTACTTTTTTCTGCATACATCTCTTAAACAACTTCAGCCCTGCTCAAAACTACCAAACATTCAATAATTTTTAGGAATTTAACCCTTTAAATGCGAGTTTGATTACTTGATGTCACTGTTGTTATTTATGAAAAAAAAAACACAAAAATTAATTTGGTGGCTGGTGGATTTTTTTTTAAATCAGTCTTGGATATGTCAAAGATTATCCAAAATATTGACTTTGGTGCATTGTTAGTTTTTGTGTTGCATCAGATTTAAAATGTAATTCCCTGTTTGGATAATAGAGGGCGAAAATGTCCAATTTACAAAAACTGCTGTAAAAATAGAACAGATTGATATTTTTCCTTTTTTTTGCATAAATCTCTTGAACAACTCCAGTCCTGCTCAAAAATATCAAATATTGAATAATTATCAGGAATTTAACCCTTTAAATGCCAGAATCATGTCATAAAACTGGCATTTAAAGGGTTAAATTCCTAAAGATTATTGAATGTTTGGTAGTTTTGAGCAGGGCTGAAGTTGTTTCAGAGATGTATGCAGAAAAAAGTAGAAACAAAATATCAATCTGTTCTATTTTTATAGCAGTTTTTTGGCATGGACATGTTTGTCCTTAGTGACTGAAGAGGGTAGTAAATTAAACTGAAGCCTGAGGGTTAAGAGCAGGAATACATTTATATGGATACAAACATTAAGGTTAATTAGGAGTTTAAAAACAACTCTGAACAGTGTTTAACTGGATTCATGTCTCACTTGCTGGACTCCTGGATGAGGGCGATGGCTATGCGGATTCTGTTGCGCAGGAAGATGAGGGTCAGGAGAATGATCGCCTCAGCCACAGAAATGATGATCACTGCAGCGGGAGGAGAGAAAATTATGTTGTTTTTAAAAAATGTAATGACCCAAATGATGCATGTTGTGTGCAAACACAAAGGCATTCTTTGTTGAGTGTGAATATTTGACATATTTGGCATTTATAATATCAAAAGTTATTGCCATTTTATGTCCCTCCATTCCTCTGTACTGGTGACTGCCTGAGTAAAAGCTGCTGTGGTGAAAGATCACCATTATAACCTGATTTTGTGTTATTTTGCATGTGACCATATGTGAGTTCAACATCTGACCTTTTAACAAGTTTAAAGCACACTCACTTTCCCCTACAAAATGCTAATAAGACTCACAGAAGGCCAGCCAGGTCTCTTGTGTTTGCAGGTAAACGTTGAAGTTTGTTGTGAAGCCGACATCAGAGATGGACGCAGAGGCTTTCTTGTAGTTGTCATACTCCCAGTAGCAGTGCCAGATTCCTGCAAGAGAAACACTCCAACAACTCAGAGAGACATCTCATACTGAGACAAAAGAAAAAAAACACTGTCGTCACATCTGTCTGTGTTCAGAACTGAAATATAAAACCTCAAAACCACAACAAGGAGAACACAGGACCAGCAGCAGCCTGAATTTGTTGATATGATTAATTAATATGTGTTTTTTTTTTTTTTAATATACTTTGTTTTAATTTTTTTCAAAGAGTTGCTTCATTCATTTGGTTATTTCATTTCAACAAACACGTTTTCAACATAAGATGTTGAATGAATCAAAAAAATAAACTACCCCAAAGAAAAGAAGCAGCAACATCTCTAGAAATGGATACACAGACATACATACACATTAAAACATGAAATAAGAGAGAAAACATCAAACAATAAATAAAAAAAAAAAAAATGATAATAATAATAATAATAATAATAATAATAAATACATTTTTTAAAATTAAAAAATAAATAAAAATAAATAAATAATACAAATAAAATAATAATAAAATAAAATAGAAAACAAACAGACAAAACCAAAAAGCAAAAAATTGAGGTTTCTACCTTTCTACATTGGATTAATTTAAATATTTCATGGGTATTGTCACACAAATATGCACAAACAATTAATTTATTAATAAACAATTTATTAACAAAGTCATACATGCATTCTCTATCATGTGGCCTGCTCCTCATGTGCAAATGAATTAACAAGTTCAAAGGAATTTAGAAAAGATAAAGTATATTATCTTTCCATTCTAAAGCTGGTCGAGCCACAGATACACACTCGAACATATTACAAACACTGTTTACCGTATGCTCCGGCGCCCAGGACTCCTACGATGAGCACCCAAACCATGACTGGAGCGGTGAATCTCAGCAGCAACAGGAACAACATGCTGACCACCATGGCTATAACCAGACCGCTGAGAGGAGACGATTTGAAGAGGGAGCAAACAGTGAAAAATAAAACAAAGAGGGGAAAGAAGACAATTTTATTTGAAGTTGTAAATCATATCAGACATAAAAAATAAATAAAAGGATTATCTAATGATTGGGCAAAATAACCTGACACTTTGGAAAATGTGCTTAAAAAAAAGCCCTTTAAATCATGATTTGATGAAACCTTTAAGCTCTATACATTCAAACCTGCCATCCTTTCTGACCTCTGCCAATAGATGGCAGCGTGTGAGCAGTGTTGATTTCTGAGTAAACTCACAGGAGGATCCACTGCCATGACGACGCAAAATCCTCAAAGATTCGGAGGCCGATCTCTCTGGCATTGAATCCGTTCACAATGTCTCTAATGAAAACAAAAGGGAGGAGAAGCTGTGCTGGTGACTTTTCTCCTTCAGACAGGAAAGAGGATAGCAAAAGGGTTGAGAAAAACTAACAGGATGAGGAAACAAGGAAGATCTAATGACTATAATGAGAAAAAAAAGACGACTAATGTAAGTTTGCAGTGGTAAAAAAAAGCGGTGAATCAGATACAATCTTCAAAACAACCTCAACTCCTGCAAGGATTTCAGACACACTGAAAGGGTTACTACCAGGAAGTCCAAGAGATAAAATGCAAGCACTCAAACCAGGAAATAGAGGGTGTGTTTTACTGCAGGTTGTAGGAAAAAGTCACTTTATGCTTTATCTCTCCCAGTCCCCCAAAAAAAGTATTTTACACAACGATCTACGGCGGCTTTCTACAACTACACAGCAACAAGAGAACAGCTGCTAAACTACAAGTCGACACAAACACTCACGAGGCCACTGACCCTAAGCTGTGGGGAGAGAGAGGAAAAAGAAACACAGTTATTATCAGCATGTGTGTGTCTGTGTTAGTTATCAGTCAATGTACAGAAATGTTTCCTTTTATTTCAAAAATATAAAAAATATTCAGAATTTGATGTCGGTCATGGTAACAGAAAATTAAATATATCCCAAACTGTCTTCCAAATGCAACATTATCCAGTGAGGCCAGGTGGGATATGCTGATATCTCTCTTAAGCCAGTTCAATGTTATTGCCTTCTTGGCTGCTACGAGAAGTATATGTAATAAATAAATCTTATTTCTGCTTTTCAGTTTTTGGGTGTGTGTGTTTTTTTTTTGTTTTTTTTTAATGTGGGTTGCTTGTTTTTTGTTGTTTTATTTTTTCTCTATTACAAAACAAATTGGGCAAACTAAGATATTATTATAACCATTTTGTTTTCTTCTGCATTCTATTATTGTTTTGTATAATATTATAAAAAGAAATGAACTATGTTTGGATTGCCCAATAAAAACAAAGTTGAAAAAATAATAATAATAATAATTATGAAGCAATATCTATATGCTGATCTTTTTTTAAGGAAGTCATGTTGTTGATTAGAGATTGCATGCGTACACAGTTGTATGTAAACAGGAATTTAAGTGGAATTTATCCGTACATCAGACATGTAAACCGCTAGGAAGGAATATTCTCTCCTTTAGAATCAGTAAAGAAAAAAGTGTTTGATTTCACAGCAGGTTCTTCAGATGGTTTTGTTGAACATTTAATTCAGAATAGGACCCCTTGTTTCTTACCCGGTGCCATTCTTGATTATGTTGACTGTGGCGTTGACTGATGACGGTAAGCCTGGAATATCTGAAAATTCTCCAGGAATCTTCTCCAGTGTTGTGAAATCAGGCAAACATCTCCCCAGCACTAAATCAGAAAAAAACAACAACAGCATGCACATTAACAAAAAGTGTAAAGAATTTAAAGCCACAGTGCCAAATATATGTCATAACTCAAGTTGTTTAGACACCAATATCAGAGCCTCGGATGCTGCTTAAATTGTAGAATAGGAAATGTGCAGATATATCAAACAATTAAATAATTCAACACCATAACAATACGCCCCAAAGAATCAACTTGCTTTAGGTAAATTGTCATTGAACAATAACAAATAACAACAATACAGAGCTAGCAGGGAGAGCGGTGACGTTTTTTTTAAGCAGTATCTATCAAGAGGGGTTTAATCGATATCGACCAATATTCAAGACGTCTGAATCTGAATCAGGGTGGAAAAATGTGAATCTGAACATTCTAGTCCCAAATAAAGGAAAAAGAAAACAACGTAGTTTTAAAGGTCGTTACACTCACATGAGGTTGTGGGTGTGAAGAAAAAAGGACACAGCTCCTTTTCCACGATTTCATGAACGCTCTGGGGGAAAAATAAATAAATCTAAGTTACATGTAAATGGAGTAATGAGTCAGATTTTCACTTCTTAAAATTTGAGACCAAAGAAAATTAAAATTACTGCTTTGCAATTGTAAAACTTAACGGACAGAGATGTAACGCTACCTTGAAACATGATTAAAAATCAATAACAAAACAGGGACAATTCAAATCGATAAGACAAAAAATACATCGTGATTTTTTTTTTTTTTTACCAGCAGAACCAACTATACAATCAACAACTAAATTAACTAAATATAACTATTAAAGAAAAGTATAATTTATACATAAATAGATTTAATTAGAAAATTGAATCCTGATAAAATCATATTGTGAAATAAGCATTGTGACATCATGTGGGAGGATTGTAGCTGTTTGCCAGGAGGCGTCACTTTAGTCATTACAGACCATTAACTGTCAGCTTTGTTTTTGTTGTTTTTATTGTTTGTTGCTTAACAAGCTAGACGGGCGTGTTTCAGTGACCAAGATATTCAATCCCCCTCTATGCCTGCTTCCAGATTAGCCAGAAGTTAGGCAATTTCCATCATTGAGCTTTCAGAACACCTCGTCAGAAACCAATGAGAATACTTCCTTGTCATTTAAAGTCTATGATCTGAGCCTCATAATTGTGTAGAATCTGAAAAGACATTTGTGTGACTTGTTGTCATAATAATCAACAGTGTGAATTCTTGAGTTTTTGCCCCAAAAAATATATATTTTTGAGGTCACAGTGGCCTTGGCATTTGACCATCAAATTCTTCCCCTCGAGTCTAAATGGTTGTACGACTGAATATATTGTCTCTGAGCGTAGCTGGGCTGTTATGTGATATATGATAAGAGTCACATTTGAGAAGTGTATTAATGGACTTACCATGTCTGTTGTAGCCAGGTCTAAAGAAGGCACACAGTATTTTTGATCAAAAACGGCTGCTGGCTTCTTAGAGTAGTCCAGTATTCCCACAGCCTTAAAGTCAGTGGGACATGTCTCCACGCAAACCTAAAAGGTAGTGAAATAAGACGACTCTTTCAGGGACGCTGGGTCAGTGCAGTATCATCAGAAAACAAGTCAAATGAGCAGCCGTCTCTACCTGTGTGGTCGGACACTGGAAACCATTAAGAGCCGTTGCCATTACATTCACAGATGTGGCACATTTTAAAATGTTGTAGTAGAACAAGTTGGATTTGCCTCTGAGGGAGGGGAAAGAGAAAGAAGGAGTCACAATCATATTTTGTTAAATTTAGGAAAACTGTAATTATAAATAAAAACACATGAAGGGTTAAATTACTTGTTTGGTCCGATGCCACAGAACCATCCGGTGGAGTTTCTTGGATAGAGAACATGTCTTGGATCTCCATAGAGCCAAGCTGATGGTAAGATCACAAACACATTAAGAAGAGAACGCCACAACTTTAATCAACATAAAAGACAAAATCTAATTTGACACGGTCAATGAAGAAAAAAACAGTCTGGAGTAAAATAATAAAGTAAGAAGAAACCAATATCCTCTATTGAGGTCAAATGTCCTGTTGAAATGTGACTACATCACCTATCAGGAGTGTCTGTTGACTCTAGATAAGAGTGTTCAGAGTGTTGGAATGAGTTTGATGACAGAGCAATAAAGAGCTGCTGACGTGATGTTCACTGGAAATCAGCTGTTTGTACTATAACAAACTTATGGAGCTGACGAAAGATGAATAAGATGAATTTGATAAATAAATCAGTGTATTAGCTCTCGGTACAACTGTGAAGATCTTTCTTTGCACAGAACAAGGTGTAATAACAAACATGCAGGGTAGATGGAACAGATGTGGCTCAGTTGGTAGAGTCGTCGCCTCTCAACCGGAAGGTCGAGGGTTTGATCCCCAGCTGGGCAACATGTCTGATGTGTCCGATGTGTCCTTGGGCAAGACACTTAACCCCGAATTGCTCCCGCTACTTCGGTGTCAGTATATGATGGATGATACTACATAGCGACCACTACCATCAGTGTGTGAAAGGGTGTGAATGGGTGGGTGTGACATGTGGTGTAAAAGCGCTTTGAGTAGTCGGAAGACTAGAAAAGCGCTATATAAGCTCAAGGCCATTTACCATTTAACAGTAGCTGAGATGTACTACAAAACAAAACTATCTCTCTCTGCCTGTTTGTCAACTGAGCACGCTTCATAATAACATAAAGCGTGCATGTGTTGTATTACGACGTTATGTACAAGAGGTAATCGTGCTTAAGCACAGATAGTCCTTTGTAGTGTGACCGCAGATCGCGTGGGAGTGGCGCAGTGGGGGGCCAATCGTGCTTGAGTACGGCACGGTACAGATGGCCAGTGTGACCGCGCCCTAAAGTAAAGGAAACCAGTAGGGACTGGACAGAGAATGTGCTCTAGAGCCAGGACAGACTGGCCATTTTGTTGTTTCTGCTGCATAGGTTTTTTTTTTACATATAAAACAAACAAGATACAACATGAAACAAGCTTCACAGGTGCTAGCCAGTCGATTTTAGCCTTTCAGCCAGAGGCAGGCTTTTCCTTCTGTTACTGTTTATGCTCTATGCTAACAGGCTGCTAGCTTAATATTAACATCATATACATGTCGATTCAGCGTTAAATCTTTCAAAATGGGGCAATAATCAATGAAAAAAAAATACTGAGGTGAAGTTATAGGAAAAATCCATGTCCGCTTTGGTTTTTAGCCTGGATCGTGGAACAGCCAGCAGAGCTCTACCAGAGGATCTCAGACTGTGCACTAGCTCATGGGGGGATAAAAGCTCAGAAATATAGGAAGGGCCCAGCCCACGTTTGGCCTTAAAAGTAATGAAAATAATCTTCAAACCAATCCTAAAAGCAACAGGATGCCAGTGAAGGGATGCTAAAACCAGGGTGATGTGAGCACATTTATTGGTTCTTGTTAAAAGCCAGGCTGCTGAATTTTGGACTATTTGAAGGCAGTGGATTGCTTTTTAACTGGGACAGGTGTGTAATGAATCGCAGTAGTCGAGTTGGGAGGAAATAAAAGATGAATTAATTTTTCCAGATCCTTTACTGACATTAGGAAGTTGATCTTTGATACATATTTCCGAGTTGATAAAAACAGGACTGGACAACTCTCTTCACCTGGGGCCAAAAACAGAAGTCATGATCGTGAATAACCCCAAGGGTTCTGGCTGAGACTTTCAACACAATTTGTTAACTCAGTGACTTAATTTCTCTTTGCCAGGGGACCATTGAAAATGACTTTGCCAGGTGTAATCGGTACATAAAGCTGTGAGTCATCAGCATTACAATGAAAATTGTTATATTTCTGAATGATGTTTCTAAGAGGAATCAGGTAAATGGGAAACAGCGTTGGACCCAGAACTGAACCCTGGGGGACCCCATGGGACAGAAATGCAGTTGATGAAACTGAACCAGCGATTGACACAGAGAAAGATCTGTTATGTAAGTACGATTTTAACCAATTTAGGGCCACATCAATGATTCCTGCTCAGTGTTCCAGTCTGTCAATGAGAATATTGTGATCTATAGTGTCAAACGCAGAGTTGAGGTCAAGAAGAACAAGGATTGCACAGTAACCAGTATCTTCAGCCAATAAAAAGGTCATTGGAGACTTTAAGAAGAGCTATCTTAGTGCTGTGGAAAACCAGACTGGAATGTTTCAAATCAATTATTATCGGATATATGAGACTGAAGTTGTTTGAACAGTTACTTTCCAGGACCTTGAATAGGAGAGGGAGTTTTGAGACAGGTCTGTAATTCCAGTGTGGTGAGGTCTAAGTTAGGTTTTTTGAGGAGGGGCACAACTAGGGCAATGCTGAAATAAACAGGGATGGAGCCAGATGACAGAAAACTGTTTACAATAGCTAAATTGAAAAGGCTGATAATTGGCATGGTCTCCTTCAGAAGTTTTGTGGGTACCACATCAAAGGGGGGCAAGAACTTAGTGGACAAGACAGACAGTTAGAATAGAAAGGAATATGTAATTAATATACAAATGAGTGAGGTGGTGGGCTCAGAGGTTTGTGTTAGTGTTATCAAGGTCACTCTCACCTAAAGCTCCGACTCCAATGTAGCCAACAATGACAGCCATAAACAGGATACAGCAGATTATATCAGTGCACCCTCTGATGAAGAGCAACAAACAGAGACAGGAACAGGTTAAGTGAACGGGCTGAGCTTGGAATTGAGGTTTTGCCTTGGGGCTGCCAAAAGGGATTTCAGTCAGCAAACAAAATGTTAACTTTGAAAACACAAAGACTGACAGTCAATCAAAAACTCTACAGATAAAAGGAAAGGAATGAGGAATTAAGGAGTCAGTCAAAGTAAACAAAGAGGAATTCACCTTTTCTTTATGGGTCCATTGAAGCTTGGGTCAAACTGAGCCGGATCTCCTGGGAAATGAAAACAGTAACACAAGTGTCATAAATAACTTCACACTAACACATGTTAGCGTATCACGTATTGTTACATCAGTGATGGCACTGCAAGTCCACCTCGAGGAATTGCACGGCTTATTAAATCAGAAAGGTGCTGCTGTGCGTAAAAACGCTTTAGACTCTTAAGGGATTTTTGTTTTAGTGTGTTCCTACTTTGAACAGAGGCTGCAACTAACAATTGATGTCTTTCTTGATGAAACTGTGTTTTTTTGTGGCTCAATCGGTTAATCATCTGGTCTTAAGATTTTAATAAAATAAGAAAAAAATATACACAATCCAATTCTTCCCATGTGATGTCTTAAAATGCCTTGTATTGTCAATCCAAATTCAGTCGAAGGAAGGGGTGTGAACCCAGGTTGCCATGTCAAGGACTCTGAAGCTTCAGTGTTTATCCAGCTCTGCATGGGTCTGTAAACCTTTCTGTGTTCTAACCTCTCTCCATTTTTCAAAAGCATCTCCAATATTGATCCTAGTTTGAGCACGTTTCTGCTCGTGGAGCTTATTAGAAACATGCAGAGGCTTTTTAGGTCGGGTACAATCACTTCTATCTGAACCACTTCTCTTGCCCGCTTCCATCGCTGCAACACCTGTTGACCTGATAACTGCTCTCATATCTGGCAAATCGAGGGGCGTCCAAAACAGCCGTGTGGAGGTGCCTTGAAACCGCTTACCATCTATGGTCACAACAAAGACAAACCAGTCTGCAATGGACTCTAAAAGAAGGAGGACATACTGGCTGCTACATTGTTGTCAGATAATCCAGCACTTCAACAAAGCATGTGTCCTTTTGTCCAAAGATATAGCATTGGATCCTTTACTGACATTAGGAAGTTGACCTTTGATACATATTTCCCAGTTGATAAAAACAGGACTGGACAACTCTCTTCACCTGGGGCCAAAAACAGAAGTCATGATCGTGAATAACCCCAAGGGTTCTGGCTGAGACTTTCACACAATTTGTTAACTCAGTGAGTTAATTTCTCTTTGCCAGGGGACCATTGAAAATGACTTTGCCAGGTGTAATCGGTACATAAAGCTGTGAGTCGTCAGCATAACAATGAAAATTGTTTTGTTTCTGAATGATGTTTCCAAGCGGAATCATGGAAATGGGAAACAGAGTTGGACCCAGAATTGAACCCTGGGGGACCCCATGGGACAAAAATGTAGTTGATGAAACTGAACCAGCGATTGACACAGAGAAAGATCTGTGAATGATATAGTAAGGTAATTTTATAATTTAATTAATTAGATATCTTACATATTACTCATTAAAGCCTCAATGGCCATTAATTTTCTCTCAATCAACAAATCATTAAGTCAACGTCTCATCATTGTACTTCCACTTTAGAGATTAATCATTAAGAGAGCAAGTTTATAAAGTTTTATTTGCATACTTAACTATTTCTATTTTTGCCCCTATGACGCAGTGTGTTGTTTTATTGAGTAATAAGACGCCTTCATGTGTCCCTTTCTTAGAGTTAATAGATTACATTGTACGTCAATAAGGAAAAGGTCTTGTAGAAGTCATTTTTTATGGGTTAGTTGCTCAGGTGCTGTAACTCTGTGACAAAGGTGACTGTGTTACGGGAAAAAAATGTCTCAGGGTTGTTTCCTGGAACACGGGGAAAGATTGACAGCAAGAACAAGAAGAAGTTACTTAATGAGAAATCACACGGGCAGGAGTGAAGATAAAAGTATCTGAGTCGAGGCACCACATTGGCATGAAGCAGTTCAGGGTTATTTGAATAACATTTGAATCCAAATTAGAGACCTTGCTGGAAAGGCTTGTCACAGATGTTTCATCATTTTAAATATTCAAATTTGATCTGAAAACTTGTTTGGGCAAACTGAAAACATTGCTGTCATAGGAGTCAGATACATGAGCCTCAACAAGCTGCCATAATTTTATCCTGTTTGGCAGGAAAAACAAACAGGACTGCTTTGAGTATTTAAAAATGTGGAGAAGATGACAAATAGGCTGGAGATCAACATTTTTTGTGCTACATCGACATGAAAACTAACCGGGGTAAAAGGTTGTGATGAAGAGTTTTAACGGCCTATTGGATCTTCAGTGAAACATGCAAATAATAGCATGTCATGGTACTATGATCTGTCGTTGTTGATGCTCCTCACCACAATCATTTCTAATAGCAGTGAGAGCTAAATGATCTCCACTGGCTGTAATTTGCATAGGGCTGAATGCATGTGTCAACGCTGACGGCAGACTGCTGCATCACTGCTGAGAAGGATGCAAATCTTGAAACAGGAAACAAAAAGTTAGTAACTACTCATACTGCTCTGACACTGGCACATTGCAACACTGAAAGAGAATACCAAAAACTAAACTAAAGTGTTCATAAATGAGGTTTAAAACTGAGCCAGACTAATAAATATTCTATCGAGTAGTTTTACACAGGAGGGAGGTTTTTGTCAGAAAAAAAAAGGCCTCTGCAATGATATAAATTTGTGTGAACAAAGGAACCTGTTCATCGGCCTCTTGTAATGCAGCGAGTGTCAGATTTCAGCTCTGCTGTGAAGAGTGACTGACAACATGGAAAACAACGCTCTGTGTGACTGTGGAACACATGCAAACAGAGTTCACTTTTTATGTCCTCATTAAAAACTGGAGCAAGCTTCAAAACTTTGAACCCCAGACGGGCTAGTTGCTAGGCACGGCACGGTTATAGGGTTGGGTTTGCAAAATCAAAAAAAGTGTCAGGGTCATTGTTTGACCTTGGTAGGAAGAGGGAACGGCCGCTTTACATAAGATAGATAACACAGTGAAATACAAACATCCATCAGTGATTTGTGGCAGCAAATTAGGTATTTAAATAAGAATTACGTCTCTTAACTGAAGAGATATAAGACGTTATCTAAATAAATATTGTAAGCACTGTGTGGTTATTACGCAGCCTTGTCCTCACCCTTCTTAATGTTTTACTGCAGAAAGATGACAGCTCAGTTAATTGGTAACCTGTCGTGTAAACGAGACTTTCCCAGGAGAAAGTAGAGAAAGAAAAGAGTTCTGTTTACCAAGCAGTGAAAAATACAAGGATGTAAGGGGAAGGGGGAAACTGTGACATGAGTCCTGCATAATTGTTTAACTAACCACTAATGTACAGCAAACAAAGATTTATTTTGTTGTGATCATTCAGAGAGAACGAGGAGAACAGGTTCAAAGAAAAATATTTTCAGAATTGATTTATTAAAGTTAATCAGTTTAGTGGTTTAAATGTCAGAAAGAAGTGAAAAAATCCCAAAGATGGTGTTTACTTATTTTGTCCAATAATTGGTTCATACAGAAACATAATCAGTTTAGTGTCAAAGAAATGTGTCATTTTGATATTAAGGAAGCTGGAAGCAGAAGTTGTTATTAGTAAGTAAGTTATTCAGTCGATAAAGAGCTAATTGCTCAGCATACACTGACTCATTTTCTGCTTTAGCTTTAATAGAAAGAGTTTTTGCAATTGTTAAAATTCAGTAGTCCTCTGGATCAGTTCAAAATAAAACCAGCAGCATGGTAACAAAAAACTGATAAGCTGTGAACGGCTTCATATATTGCAAATAAATTCTTTATTTATCTATTTTCGACCACTGAAGACCAATCACAGATCAGTGGGTGGGAACTCACTCCCAGAATCAAAACTTAACGTCCGCCATATTGCTTGGAAGCTATGCTAACAGGCTCGATGGAGAAAGCTGATAATGGAGAAAAAAGTATAAATATAGCTGCGAGACGGCTGCTGCTGACAGGCCGGTCTTGTGTTTTGGTGAGGATGAGGAGCCCGGGCCGGCTCGAGCTGGGGCGGACTGTTAGTGTCAGTGCTCTCACTGTTTGCCTATGGACACAGGCATAGTGCATTCTGGGATTTGGTGTCTTTCATCCACATGAGCCAAAAAGACACTTTCTGCCTTTTCTCAGCCAAGAAGGCTCCAACTTCAAAATGTATTTCACATTTCTACATATATGACCCAATGTCAATACAGGTTCATGTTTCAACGGGTGAAGTATCCCTTTAATAGCTATGTGTGTTGTTGACAAATCAATAAATGTTGGGCTTTGAGAAATATGGGTTGTCATTTTTCACGATTTTCTAAGATTAGACAGACCCACACAAATAAATAAAAAAAATCAGGAAGATTTTAATTAAATGAATACTGCAAAACATATTTCCCTTCTTATGAGATTTACATTTCATTGAATATTAGACTTTATTTAATACAATCTAGAAGGAATTTTTATTTTTATGAACTTTAAACCTCAAAAACAGACCTACTGATTCCTATGTTTAAAATATTATCTGCTTTATGTATCTGGTTATTAAATTAGGCCGTATAGTCTTTGGCTGTTGCCTTCAGCTTTAAAAAAGAAATCCAGTCAATGATTTGCAGCAACAACCTCTTTGCAAGTCACTTATTTCTCCAATAACAGTGAGTGTCTGCAACTTTCTTAAGAGGAAACAAACTTTGAACAGGAATGTTCAAAATCAAAAAGAAAAAACCCAAACAAGTCGTGCAACAAAATCACTTCATTTAGCAACAACACACTGTTTAAAATCTGTGGTTTCAATAATAGTTTCTACTTCCTCGTGTCGTTCAGCAGTATGCGAGGAAGCAAGGTGATGAGTTTACATGTGTGGGTTTTTTACTAAAAACACAGGCTCTGCTTGTCACAATAAAGCTGCGATTAGTAAAGTGTCACCTGCGACACGTCCTGCACAAGCCTCTTTTGTCAGCACATTATCCTCTGAAGTTATTTGAGGAGTTATGGTTATTTACCACCAGGGAGGGGTTGTTTACCATCACTTTACAAAAACCTCCCGGACTGTCAACAGATGGGAGACTCTATGAATACATCAGATACCACAGAAAGCAAACAGGAGACAGAGCTCTGCTGAACACATGACACACAGGACTGAAAATCAAACACACAGGCTGATCTTAAATAAGGCCAGCATTTAGTTTAACATGAAACTGAAGATCTCCGTCATGATGTAAAGCTCGGCTAGGGCGGGAAATACACGACCAAACACCAGCCGCTTGACTGACAGATGGGGGGGGGGGGGATCACAGGTTATTCAATACCAATTCATATGCAAGTTATGGCCCACAATAAAGATAATATCACAGTTCAGTGACTCTGCAATAATGGATTTAATGCAGGACAATTATAAACATCCAGATATCTGATTATAGCTGAAGAATACAAAACACCTCTAAAAAGGTAAAGTGCAGGATCTCTCTACTTCTTTTCACCACTCTCCAGCATCCAAATATCTTATCGCTGTATTACCACTTCAACCTCTTCTTTGGCCAATTAACCCTCATTATAGTGTTGTAGTCAAGGCCACACTAACCGGGATCAAGACAGATCTGAGACCAGAGTGCTCAGAGACTAAAACCCTTTTTCACACATACGGAAATCTCCTGAAAAACTCCGGAGATTTGTCTACCCGGAGGGTCTTTAGGCCATGTGTGAATGCAAACATTCACGGGGACTTTACCCGGAGTTTCTCCTCCAGACCCCTCGTGTTTTAATCTGCAGAAAGTCCGAGTGAGCTGATGTCTGAACACGGCCGCATATACTCCGGAGATTTCAACTGGAGCCAATGAAAAGAGAATGACGTTTATATAGTGACTGTTTCTGCACGCGACCTCTACGATCTCCGTGCTCTAATTAAACGTCTGCATTCTGTTTTCTGTTCATCAGTATGTTGTTCTCCTCTCTTTTCTGGATGTTGTCATTCCATTGGATTACACATAGCATTGATATAAAGGCAAATATTGTCATTATAACGTCGTGTAGCGGACTCTGCTTTGCTTTGGCCGCTACTTCCGCGTTGTTTATTTACGTCACGTCTTACCTCAGGAAATCCCTAGATATATATCTAGATATTATCCAGAGTGCATGTGTGAAAAAGGCTTCAGGTTGCCAAACAAAAGATCGTCATGAGGGAAAACTTACTTCAAATTCAGAGAGGATGCAAATCTATAATCCTAATACATAAACAACAACAAACAAGAGCTGTAACTGAAATGAAATGACAGAGCATAAAAGAAACTATACATTCAGAAGAGGAAGCTTTTAGAGTGATCTAATTCAACAACAACTTCCTGTATCATCGATGACTTAAACAGATTGTTCTTGTTTTCTGTGGCTTTTGTAAAAATAGTAATAATAATATTATTAGGGGTTTCTGGACTGAAAGACATTTAAAGTTATAAGGAGTCAACTATACACAGAATAAAGAATAAAATGTGTTAATCAAAATACCCGCTTTACAGGTCTAATCTAGAGAAATGGTCACTGCTTTTAGCATCAACTTTACATGAACCATGTTCTTTCTTTAGCCGGGATGAATGAATCAAACTGATAATGACGTGAGATTTCACACCTTAAAGGCAGCTTATAACACAGATGTTTGCAGGTATAGCTTCCAAATAGCTTCAAACACGTTAACAAGAAACCTGGAGGGTGATATAAACAGGTAGCACAAGTTTCACAGACTCTCACCCACAAGTCGCTATAGGTGTTTTTACCACAACAAAGCACAAGCAGCGTTACACTTGACTTTGCTTTTTAACCAAAATACGGCTTTTTTTCATCCTAACATTTGTCTCATTTTAAGGACTTTTAGAAACTGGAAGAGATGAATTATAAAGACATGTAAGAAAAGAAATAATAGAAAAAACACTTTTTTTCAAATAATTGATTTATATACATTTTCTGAGATTCATTTGTGGCCAACTATAAATCTATTTTATTGAAAGCATTACCTTTGATCAGGTAATGTGTCTGACCTATAAAAGATGATGACATAAATTGATAAGTTCACAGTAACTTATTAAACAAAGTTATTGGTGCTAAGAAGCTCACACAGCTGTCCTGGTATTCCTTTGGTGAAGATTTAAGAAGAGAAAAGTTATTTATCAAATGTTAAAGAGGCAGACATTCATCTTTTATCTAGCCTATTTCTTATTTAGCCAACTTCACTTTAGGTCTAAGCTTTAAATGACATCAAAAGTCAAAAGTACGGAAGAGGATTAGGGTCATTAGACCTGACATAAATAATGATAGGAGGTAGATTTTTTTCATTCATGCACTTCGAGTGAAATGTCGCGAAAATAGTTTAAATACAATTTTGAGAATAAAGTCTAAATTTTGAGAAAAAAAAGTGAAAATGTGGAGAATAAAGTTCAAATAAGATTTCATTAATTTTTTTGACTTAATTCTCGATACTGAATTTCATATTTATTCACACATTTCTTCCTTTGCTCAAGTGCATAATGAATTTTTAAAAAATCCTCCTCCTATTATTCATAATTTCTTATTTCTGGCCCTATTCCTCTTCCGTACAGAAGATTGCGTAGGTTAATTAGAATCTCTGACTCTGTTAATTTTATTCAACAAATGTTACAGGAACATATTTAAGGAAGAAAGAATAAGACACAGTTAAAGTATTTCTAGTTAGTTGATGTTGGTTATCTTGAGCTTTGAGAGATACTCAGGTGAACAGGTGAACCCTCTGAGGTAACGGACGATGTTAACTCACCATACTCCGGTTTCTCCTGATCTGTCTCCTGTTTTTTACCCATTTCCCACCTGAACCGCCAACTTCCCCTCTTTCACTTTTCTTAACTTAACTTCTTTTGCTAAAAAGTATTCTTAAAACAAAACAGAAAACCGGTTAAAACTCTGTTAAAATGAGCTCGTCGTGTCCGAGCGAGTTGGAAAAAATCTTTCTTTTCTTCCTGCTGGGTATCGAGCACCTGCTGAAGATGCGTACCTGCACTTCTACCAAAGATGTTTTCATAGACAGGAGGCATCACTCCTTTTCTAATCTCCCGGCGGTGATGCCAAATGTAGTGCAAACTTTAGTTGAGGTTTTTGCACCTATATCCTTTTGTTGTATTACATGACAGCTTAAGGTACAACATTACTTAAATACAGTCATATGTAAATACTTTAATAATCTGTTCCTTCAGATTAGGATGATCAAATAAAATGATTTAGTACTTTTTCTTCTTAATTTTTTATACATTTTGTGTTTATTTTGGATGAAAAATATTAAAAGTAGTTGTGTTTTCTGATATTTGAATCCCAAAAAATAATATTACATCAGTTCAGGGTGGAGGATGTCCAAACTTATATTTAGCAACAACATCCTGATAAAAAACTCATTAATGTAATTTGCTCATGTACAAATGCTTCTAGTATTATTCTTGATTCATTATGTAGTTTTTATGTTAATTTTCTTCCCAAAATCTCAAGGAAAATGTACATCTTTCTGTAAGTGCTTTTGTTCAAATCAGATGTAGAGGGAATCAGTGGCAGAGTGGGACCTCTTGTTTTTCTTTGACTCTCTGACTGTGCATCTCTCTTGCTTTGAGTGGTGGCAAACGCCCCCTGCTGTCAATTACAATAATACCAACAGGCAACACTCTTCATGTGATCTGCCTGGTTACTAAAAAACCCAAAGCTTTACCACAAACACACACACAGAAAAAAGTGTAACTCTAACCTTAACAGAGAAGATTGTCACACTTAATTCAAGAGCTCAAAGATCAACTCATGAGCTTATTTATTACACTAAATGTCATAAAGAAAACTATACGTACAAAAATAAAAACAACAAAGCTAAAACAAGCATTCAAAAGACAACAAAATCTCTTTCATCATAATTGAATTACGGTAATTAGGGACTGACGGTTGACCCATTATTGTACTGTGTAAAAATACTTCCTGTTTGTTGGCATGACAGAGTAAATGGCATGTGGTAGTTCTTCCTACTAAACAGACAGTAAACATACTGTATGTAAAGAGAGGTGTAAGAATATGTTTAGGTCCATGTCTTCGACCATAAAGGGAAGAGCTAACCTTCAGGATGGAAACAAAAAGATACTTTAAGTAAAAAAAGGCAGCAACATGCATCATACAGAAATGTACAAGTGATAAAACACACATGGAGTATGTGCACATGTATAACAGATAATCCAAAGGCCTCATGTGTGAGTTTTTTTTTCTTCTTAGGAGTTTCCCATCATGCTCATCCCACAGTCAGCCCCCGATTCTGGGCAAGCCTCCATACGAGCCAGCCTGTTCTGCTCCAAGGCGATGGCCTCTGCCGAGTGTTTACATTTCTCTGATCCACACTGACAGGTGAAGTACTTGCTCTTAATGTCCCAGAAACGGTCTCCATAATCAAACCTAATGACACAAGACAAGGCCAGTCAGGTTTAAACACTTATGGTTGGATAGGGCTTCAAGCACATATGTTTTTTTTTAAAAATACTTTTATTGCAATACATTAACGTTTTCGATCATTACACATATTTGCAACATTTTTTTCATATTTTTAACACCCAGTGGTGAGAAGGAAACAATACATAGAAATATATATACACAGTATGCAAATTCAAAATGCATATAACAGAGGCAGCATCCAGAGCGAGGTTTGTGCCTCCTTTCTAAAAGGCATATAGATAGTCAGGTTAAGCATACTGTTAAAGAAATAAAAAAGCAGAAAAGGATTAAATGAAAAAAAAAAAAAAAACTTTAAATATCATGATACAACTAAGAAAATATCTCTTAAAAACAAGCTATAAATTAAAATGATAGGATCAAGAAAGTTAAAATGGAAATACTGGTGACTAAAAAAAAGAGAATAAGATGAAAATGTTTGTCTCTCACCCGAGCTCTTGTCCGCTGTGGATGTCCCTGGAGCTGAAGAAGGCTATGCGGGGGAATCTCAGGTCCTGGTGCAGCATGAACACACGCACAGGGATGAGGTTTGGGTCACACAGGTGGTTGATGAAGCGGCTGATGTTGCCATAGTAGCGGGCATCAATACAGTACACCTCCCCATCCTTTAAAGAAAACACAAATTGGTTGTTGACTCGCTCCTCAGTTGTTCTGTGTGTCAGAAATTTAAGATTAAAAACATGTTTAAAAAAAAAAATAAAGTTCACACCTTGTTGTCCAGGTCGAACAGGTAGGAGTCGTCTTCTCTGACATCGGCCTCTGCGTCAGAGATCAGCTCCCCGACATATCTGCATGGACACGGAAAAAACAGCATAATTTAGGAACCCTGACTTTCTCTGTACGAGAGCGACCTGTTGTAGGGTTTCTCTCTGTTCGCTCTTACTCGCAGATGAAGCTTCCCTGGGGAATATCCTGCAGAGCTCGAACTCCCCAGCCCATCTTCTCGGTCCTGTAGTGCTGAAGACGAACCCTGGGTGGTGGAAAACAAAGCTTTCATGTTTTCCCCCCATCGTTTTATTTTATGAATCATCACAGCAACTGAATTTCAGAGTGTAGTTAAAGTCCTTACTTGATGCCTGCTTGCACCACCCTGTTCTTGCACGTCCGGTAACAGGAGCACGCCATGTTGCACTCGAATATAAGTGGAGGCTCAATTTTGTTGAACTCCTGGAGCAGCCGCTGGTCCTGAAATATTAAAAACACAACTTGAGATTTGGTTCCTCTGTTAGTTTCTCCTTTAAATAATAAACCCTGGTTATAGACTTCAATTCAGGCATTCAAACCAAACCTAAAACAAAGTTGTAGAATATTAAGAACTCAAGCATTTTATCTTAAGATAAGATAAGATAAGATAATCCTTTATTTATTTATTGCACAATATCCAAACTAGGATTGAAATAACGTCCATTAAAGTTCTGTTTTCTGTTATGATGCGACTGTAAAACATTTGTATCTACCTTGTCGTACCAGCAGCGGATACTGAGCTGTCCACAGAGACAGTTACTGGACGAGCAGTCATCAGTGCAGCTGCAGTGCTGAAGTCAAAAAACAAAGAAAGGCAATGCTGTCATTTCTTTATGAGACTTTATAAACTATGGGTTTAACAGAACGAATACTAATAATAATAATAGCACCTTTAAAAACAAATGTTTACAAAGTGCTGTGACAGACAAAGAAAATACAGCAACACGACAACAGAACAGAGATCAACAGAGGGGCCAAACAAATCAACACAATGAAGGAAAATATGTTAAAATCAACCAGGAGAGAACAAAATGAAAATGGAGGGAGAGTGTGACGACATCACATCACAGGCTGTAAACACAGAATGAAGATAAAAAAGAAGGAATAAACTGGAGATTAAATGAATAAAGCAACAGAGAGCTGAAGAGTTAAACGATAAAAGGAATAGGAATTTAAAAAGACTAAGAGCAGTAAAATGAATACAGGAAGGGAAACATTTAAAGGCTAAAACATTTAAATAAGAGAAAGATAAAAAGGTTAAAATCAATAAAAGGAAGGGATAGATCTTTAAAGGAGAAATCACATAAAAGCAAGTCTATAAAAGTGAGTTTTAAGAAGCTGATGATGTTTTACCTGTAAATGTGTGATGTTGCGGTCTATGTTCATTGCTGAAGTTTCACAGTTTTCTGACACATATTTGTAGTCTGACGGACAACCTTCGTCGTCCACCGCGTTCACAGAGGGGATGGGTACGTTCTCGTAGCCCTGAGCGATGTCGCTGGAACAGAAAGCAAAGAAACAAATAAACAAAAGAAACACTAAGTCTCTTGCTAGACTCTCCTCTGTCGCCCCCCGGTGGTGGATCAAACCTGCAGAGTCCCTCTGCACCTTTAAGAAAAAGCTAAAGACCCATCTCTTTCATGAACACCAACACAATTCATGACTTTGAGGATATTTAAGATGCTGATAAGAACTCTCGAGAACAGCTGTCAGTGTAATTATATTAAAAAGGTGCTTTGCCTCTGGTCACTTCCTGTCAGCACCTGTGTGTCCCATCAGACTTAAAACTGATCCTTTGCACTTCCTGACGTTGTTTCCTCCTCTCTACACCCTTGCTTGTGTTGTTCTTACTCTCTGATGTTCATCACTTTGCTAAATAAATTATAGAAACTATTTTTCCCTCAAACTTGATTATTTGAAAACGAGGCTCTAAAAATACATTTCAGGACCTCTGGATTAAATGTGTCTCCTATATCTCCCCTAAACGCCCTTCTTTTGTTTCATCTGGTTTTATTTTAGTTATGAAACCCTGTATGCTTAGTTTTTGTATTTGTTTGGGAAAATCACCCCATGCCTTACAATTTGTCTTTTTATTTGATTTGTTCGGTTCTATTTTTATTATTTTTCTATTTGATTTATTTTGTTCTGTATAAATTTACAAAAATGTGAAAAGAGGAATCACTCTAATGTCTAACCACAAATGAACAATATGTACAAATGTCTGTGAATGTGTGATTCTAAATAAATAAATACAATTTAAAAAAGAAAAGAAAACGAGGCTCTTTTTTCAAACCTACCTGCAGATGATTCTTTCAGTCCGAAGCATGCGATTGGTTATTCCTCGCCTCAGCTTCCTGTTGATCTGGAGGGCGACCCAGACAGGAGTGTCCGCCCGCGCCAGTGTGAGCGGCGTGTCTCCTTCCCGGTTAATGATGTCAATGTCTGCGCCTCTGGAGAGAAACAACCTGCAGCAGAGACAGACAACGATATCACAACCATGTCCTACCTGTTGCATGTTCCAGTATCATTTCTAACTCTTTCCTCTTTAAAAGTGGCTTGTTTGATTTTTCAGTTTGTTGCCACACACCGGACGGGAAAATGTTTGAGATCAATTCTAAAAATTCTGGAATTTGTTGGCTTTATTTCTTTATTGACAGTGTGTTAAGTTGATATTTGTTGATGTGTATGGTGACAGGTGGAGGTGGGGGTCTTAAAAAATAATCTCATCCGCCAAACGGGGACCAGGCAAAAAAAAAGGTTTGGTGACCACTGAGCTAAGACACTAGAGGTACCACAGGGGGCGCCAGAATCACACAAACAAAAGATTTTGTTAGCGTCGTACCCATCAGTGTCCAGACGGTCACTTAAAAAAAAAAGAAAGAAAACAAGCACATCTCCAAACCAAAGCAACAAATGATGGCTACTTTAAAGGCTTTATATGCGATTTTTTGATCCAGCAGATGTCACCCTTGAGCACCAGCATGAAACCAAAACAACTCGCGCTGCATTGTTGCGTTAGCATTTTAAGTAAAAAACATCAAACTAGTAAAAAATAGAAAATAACGATCTGGTTAGTTCAGCGGGACGGATGGCTTCAGGTTAAAGTGACACATGTGACTAGTATATGAAAACTTGAGGTCTCAAGCGATCGATTTGACTCACGTAACACATTCCAGGTAGCCCTCTCTGGCGGCGATGTGGAGCGGCGTGTCTCCGTGCACGTTGACCGACGTCAGGGAGCAGCCGGCGTTCAACACCAGCTCCGCTATGTCCACGTTCCCTGCGTACGCCGCCCAGTGGAGACACACGTTCTGCTCCTGAGGGGAGAGACTGGACTGTTTAAAGTAATAACCTGAAATATTCTCATGCAAGTACATCCATGTAGACCCAGACTGTGACATAACTGGACAGGAACAGATAATGAAAATAATCCAGATGCTTCTCTGTGTTTTTTAAGAATGCACTTCCTACTTGAGGAAAAAAAAAAAGTGTTTAATTATTTATTTAGTTTTTCTAGATCACCAATTAAATGAGCATCAAGAGATCATAAGTGAGAAGAATCATAGAAATCAGACGAAGCGATTCACAGCATCCTGCCAACACCGCTTCAAAAAATAACATTTTCTGAGCAAAAATTCCAGGTAAGTGATGTTTGAGTTGCAGAATTAGTTTTTGTTGTTGTCAAAAAAACGGTTCATCAAAAAAGATGTGAAGGCTGCCATGTGTGTAGTTCTATGCATGCATTTATGTCTATCTGATGTAGGTATGAAGGAAAGCGTGAGTGTGTATACATGTATGGATATGGATGTGTAGTTGTTTTGGTAAAATGGCATGTTAGGATTTCATGAGAAAATGGATAAGAGTAAGTGAAAAGCATCGCCTGAAGTTGTATGTTTTATTTGTGTACTCAACATGTACAGGGCAGAATCAACAAAAATAGGTAAGCGGTATCGCTTTGTCCACAGGGGGGCGCCACAATTAAAACAAACCTAAATTTCCCAAAAGGAAAATTGAACGTTACAAACCTCAGAATTAGCAAGCGGAAAACTTACTTTATCATTAATGGTGACATCAGCTCCTCTGTTCAGCAGGGATCTGATCACGTCGACATGTTTGTGCTCTGCAGCCCAAATGATCGGCGTCCAGCCGCCGCTGTCCTGGAACAAACCCGACAGGAAGGATCAGTTTCTGATGCGTTTGTTTAAATGATTTCTTATCTAATGTATAGGATAGATTGTCAGACTTTTCAATAAATCTATTTTGACATTTAAAACCAAACACTTTGTTAAACTCTTTCCATCAGAAAGTTTGTTTGATGGCCGTAAAACACTAATAAAGACATTTTCTTTACCTGTGCGTTCACATCGACCTGCCCCGTTTCCAGCAGCATGTTGACGATCTCCTTGTTCCCCAGCTTGGCCGCGTGGTGGAGGCCGGTATATCCATCTTCCTCCTGAACAACAAGAACACCGAGGCTAAAAATCTGGATCAAACAACCTCAGGGAAGACTCTTAATTTAGTTTATTTATTTACTCACAACATGATAGACACAGGCGCCGTTCTGGACCAGGTAGTGAGCCACCTCGATGTGATTGTTGATGATCGCTTCCAACAGAGGAGTCTTCAGGTCCTTGTCTTGGGCGTCCACCTGAGCACCAGCCTGTCGTCAACAAACAAAACATTATCCTCAAACTGAAGCACAACGAGGAAATGTTTTAAATTAAATATACACACACTGAAGAATTCTGCTGACAATTCATTTTATCTCTGAAGCTCATTTTTCTAGTCACAAACTGTTCCTGCATTCATTAAAGTTGATGACAACAGCTGCCTTCCTTCTAAAAGCGTTGCTATGACAACAACAAAAGTGAACCAAAATAGTAAAGTTGTGGATATGGAGAGTTAAACCAGAAACTGAAATGTGCTCGTAAAGCTTTTAGGATACTTCTTCTGACATCACTGATTATTTTTTAATGTATTTTTAATATAAAATGATTAAATAGAGAACGTGTTCTGATCAAAGGAAGGACTCGACGAGACTGATAACAGATGGAAAACGTCACCTGTATGAGGATGTAGCAGACCTCCAGCAGACCTCTTTGAGCTGCCGCATGGAGAGCAGAGCGCCGGTTCTGTGAGTCAGGCTGGTACGTTGGATCTATTCCCTCCACTGGTGCAGACACAAACAGTTTAAGAAGAAGAAGAGGACATACTTTATTAATGCCCGAGGGGGAAAAAAAAAAAAATCTGTTTTCTCTCTCTGCTATTGGACAACACAAACACACACACAGGATCTCAGGGACACCAGTAACCAGTTCCATATTTTGGTCCTTACTAGGACTTGAAGTCATTACAGACTGAGCTGCTGCCGCCTCAAATAAACAAATCTATAAAAAAACGACAATGACTCTTTCTGTTTGAGCAGGAAGGAGGGAGTAAATAAACAATCATTCATCATAAAAACATAAACACTGAAACTTCTGTGATCAAATCCAGAGAGAGAGCTTCTAAAAAATAAAATCTACAAAAGATCTTATATCTACATGGAGAACACTTGTTCTTGTCTTTCTCCCACTCACTCAGCATGAGCAGAACCCTCTGAACCTCTCCTTGTTTGGCAGCGGGGTAAAGCTGGCGAGGATGGAACCTCAGTTTCTTTTTCCTAGAAAATGGAAAAAAATTTAATCACAAAATTGGCCTAAATGTTTCTATTGAACATCAGCTAACTTCACTGAAAAACAAAACAACACACACACAAAAAAAGAAATATTTTCTCTTTTGCTCTAATCCTCCCTCAAAAAACAAGTCTGTATTTTTTTTCTGCCGAGGCTGCAGATTTGAAACAAACTGTTCTTAAAGATTTTAAAACTTCTTTTATCACCCCCTGTAAATCTTATGGAAACACAACTTAACACTTCCATGCAGCCTAATCTGAAATAATCATGCTGTGGTTGTGGAATTTTGTTATTTTTATTTTTTATGTTTTTATTTATTTACATATATTTTAATTTAACTGAATTATAATTTTTGTTTGTCAGGTCTGTATTTTTTTTGTCTTGCATTGATAGTGTTTCCCTTGTTGGGTATTGTTCTATATCATTTATTGTCTGGTATTGCACTGTTGTAAAACATTTGAAAACAATAACAATGTTGGTCATAAAAAAAATAAAAAATAAACTTTTATGAAGAGAAATTAACTTATGTTGAAATAACTTTGGCTGCTGCAGATAAATCATATTCCAGTTTTGCTCATTTCTGAACTGTTAGCTTAAAGCTTTCTTCAAAACAAGTAGAAAATAAATAGCAGACACGACTCACACTTATTGTAAGGATAGTTACTAAACCGTTCAAAAGCATGGATAAAAAAATCAAAGTACTTCTGACCTCTCTGTGTCCTGAGTGAGGATAGCTTTCTGCAGCGACGCCCTGCTGGGCCCGGGCGGTAGTGCACTTGGACTGATGGGTTTCCCGTTAGGCATACAGAGAGAGGGACCCACGCTGTCCACGCCCTCCTCCACTGGGGGGACGGCGGTCGCAGGTGTTGCAGAGGCGACCGGCTGCGGGGGCTGCTGCTCCACCGCCGGCTTGACCAACCCGTGGCTACGCATACGAGCGCTGGAGGAGAAGAGAGGAATTCAATTTAAAAAGATATTTTAGGATTTAAAAAGGACGCTGAACTTCACTCACATCGTTCGGTCTTACCTGACCGGTCTCTCAGGCATCTTCCCGTCCTTCATCCCTCCCGTCGACGCCGTGAGTGAGGGCGCCGTGGGGACAGACGGGGGCAGGGACGGGGTCGTGGTGGAGGAGGCGGACATGGTGACGACGGTGGTGGCGGAGGCCGTGGCCGAGCTGAACGAGGGGATGGTGACCTCCTGGGCCTCTGAAGCGTCCTCGCCACAGTGAGGACAGAAGATCATACCGCCGCCTCCGTTTCCTCTGCTGCGCCCGCCGCTCAGCACCGTCACACAGCCGCGGTGGAAACGGTGAGCGATGCGCTGGTCCGGGCAGCACTCAAGAAAAGTGCCCTGAGAATGAAAGAAGAAAGAGAATGGAGGTTAGAGAGAAGGAGAGGTCAGAGGAAACAAGGAGACAAAAAGTAAAAGCTGAAATGTCAAGTTGAGCAGAAAGAGATTCAGACGAGAGACAGCATGAGGAAGTCGGATTAAATGGTGGAGAAGTGGGAAAAGAAAACAGGATATAATTGAGGAGAAAGTAAAGAAGAAAGATACTGAGTAAAAAGTGGAAAAATCAGAAAGATAGAGGAGAAGAAAGTAGGATTTTGTGGAGGAGGAAAAAGTAAACTGAGGGAGAGAAAAAAGTTATAGAACACAAGATATCAAGAGGGAGAAAGGAGGAGAAAGTGGGATTTTGAGGAGGAGAGGATATAAAAAGGAGAGAATAATGAAGAGAAGGAGAGAAGGACACCAAGAAGGAAAAAGATGAGGAGACTAGAAAGTTCAGAGGGTAGAATATCAAAGGAGAAAGAGGAGGTAGGATTTGTAGTCTGTGAAGGAGGAGAGGAAGGAAGGAGATCAAAGAGTTTATTTAGATGTTGACAGCAGCTTCTCACCGCGATGCAGAAGTACCCGCAGCCGGGACAGCAGTGGTGTTTGACCATGTGCGAGCGATGGACTTCACAGAGCACCATGAGGGGAACCCGGCTGGACGGACGCATCGTCTCCCCTTTGATGGTCCGGCTGATGCACGCCCTCAGCTCGCCGTTGACGCTCTCGGTGGCCATGCACTGTCTGCTGACGCGCTGGCTGCTGCACTCCACGCGAGGAGCCTCCATCCTGCAGCTGCAGAGGGGGAGCTCCTCCAGACGCTCCGTGTCTCCTGCATCGCTCCCTTCTGTACAGAGGAGGCAGGTTTCTGTATTCACTTCAAGATTCTGTTTTGGGGCTTTTATGACTTAAATGTAGAGTAGCACAGAGGGATGAGAGGGTGGATGGTCGAGTCTGGCAGCTACACTATAGGACTACTAAGGTCTAGCGCTAGAACTGGCACTTAAACGCCACACAACACTGACATTTACCCAAATCAAAAAAAGTGTAGAACAATAAAAATTACAACTTTATACCAACAACCTGTTTGAGAGTATTTAGTCTCCAGTGTTTCCCACACAAACACGATACCTGGGCCCAAGTATATTTCCGAGAGGGAGGGGGAGCGATAAGTTCAGCTGTCCGTACATGCATCAAAACTGAAGCTTCTCCTGGCTCCGTTTTAAAAATGTAAATGTACAGCTGCTTGCTAAACTCCAATAAACAACAGAATATCTGTTAATGTAGACCTACATTAACAGATATATTATATTCTGTTAATGTAGGCCTACAGCTGCTTGTGGAATATCGAGTGGAACTTTTCAAAACGGGAGGCGTACTCCTGTTGTTGTTTATGTGTGAACATAAATTGAGCAGATTAAAGTTGTTTGTTGCAAAAACTAGATTAATTTAGAGGGGAAAACACATTTGATATAAATACAACCCAATAGATACAAGACAGATAAGATAGGAGTATGACAACAACAAAAAAATTGTAGTTTTATGCTGAACTGGTTTTTTTTTTTTTAATATTGTGGAGATTTCTTTGCGTACCACCACAGGGAGCCCACGTACCATAGTTTGAGAACCACTGTGCTAGACTATCTGGCAACTGAGGAGAGAGAGAAAGACTTGAATGTTCATGATGTTAGTGCTGATGGAAATGTTTTTACTTAAATATTAAATTCATATCCTGTTAGACATTTTAGTTTGAAGTGAAACGTTAGCGCTCAAAAAGGTTCATCTTCCCTGTGAACACCAGATCACCTGTGTACCCAGGTTTGTTTTAGAATGACTTCCAATAAGATTCTCTTTTACAATAGCGATGTTGTCCTTGTGTCCTTGTGTTTCTTGTCTTCTGTGTGCTCCTGCTGCAACGCAAATTTCCCCTTGTGGGACAATAAAGAATCTGAATCTGTTTCCCTCTATTAGGAAAAGATTCATCCATAAACCCAAAAATAATCCATCATCTCTGCTTTTCATATCACAACAGAAAAACATCAGAGAAGCTCAAATTAGATTTTTTACAGATAAAGTTTCAATGCTTTGTTTAATTCAGCTATCGTTATCGAGGGGAAAAAAAGGTTCTGATTTTTTAACATATCGACATACGATACGTGCGTCGCTTCTAAACTCACCGTGGTGAGGAGAAAGTGTCAGACTGTCGGCTGCAGCGATGTCCAGAGCACCCAGGGGAACCTCGGTGTAATCAGACGACCTTTCAGCTGAAATGACAAACGACGACACTCGTCATGAGTCACACTACAGAGAGATGAACTACTGCTAGAATAGAACGCTGTTTGTTTGAGGTACAATCCTTGTGTGCCTTTAATATTTTTTTTTTACTTTCATGTAGATTTCTGTTCTAACAAAATCATACAAACATGTTTGCATTTATCTTTTGTTGTGTTGGCTTTTGTTGTGCTGAGCTGGTATCTCCTCTACTCTACCATTCTTACATTTTCCTCCTCTGCAAATGCACCCAAGAGTCATTTTTTGATGCCCTGAGGCAGGCGCAGCTTCACATCACCCTGACTTATAAATCACTGACAAACAATACATTAAAAAGAAAATTACAACACTGAAGCAAAATGTTTTTGCAGATAAACAAAAACAAAAACGTACCACAAAAAAATAGAAACCCATTCTTTCTCCTGAGTCAGTATCTGTAATCTTAGCCTTGTGAATTTCCAGAAAGTCTCTCTTCAGCTCCCGTCTGAACACAACAACACGCCCCTCTTCCAGGTGTGTCAGCTCATGCACAGACTGAGTGAACACCTTTCTGCAGCTCCTGCACAGTTCCTACAAACCTCACGGGGGTCTCCTTTAAAACCCTCTCTTTTGCATGCCTGCCCTGTTTTCGATGAAAGCCTTTTCTTGGAAGATTTACAGAGCTCCCTTGATGTTTCCTGTTTTGGATGATCACCCTAATCCTGCTCCGAGAGATACTAACCGCCCTGGAGATTCTCTTATAACCTCGCCCTGATTGGTACCTGTCAATAACCGTGTTCTGAGTTTTGTCTGAGAGTTTTCTCTTCATCATGTCCTTTTTTTTTTCTCCATGAAATCGGCACACTGGACGTGGAGGCTTCAAGGTGAAGTCATGTGTCACACCTTGATTCCACACAGCTGATATTAATATTAATTATTAATCACTACATGACTAAGAAAAGTGATTCATTAATTATATTAATCTCGTTATGTGACGGCCACCAGCTGCACCAGAGATGATTTAATCAAAAGGCTTTTTCATTTGAATACAGATTACGTTTCTTTCACTTTGACATTAAAAGAGACTCTTGTTTTGAAAATCTAACATGATTCAATGTCAGGAATCTTAATGGCAGACGGTCATGGGTTTGGATACAGATTAACTCACTCACCTGCGACCGGCTCGGCCACATCAGCCGTGTTTTTCTCTTTTTCTTGTGAAGACTCCTCGCTCTCGTTTCGACTCAGATCAGCTTTGTGCGTCTCAGACTCTGAGCTCTGCGAGGGACAAATTCTCTGTTAATGTAGCAAAAGAAAGGGAAACACTCTGGATGGTTTTTTTTTTTTAAATGATATTCCAGTAATATAAATATTTACTTGTTACAGGTTACGGCCTGGATGCATTATTCTGTTATTCTCTCTATTATGAACTTGCACACTCACCATTCCAGTGTTTTTATGCTTATCTTAAGTAGGAAAAAATGAGCTTAGCAAATGTTTTTCTAAAGAATAAATAACTCCTTTTTCTGAATGTAAACATAACTTTGTTCACAAAAAAAACCCCACAGGGCAACTTTCAAATGTTGCCTCAGCATGTCAGACAGAACTGTTGTGATTTCACTTTTCAACTCTTCACCCATTTGGTCTTTTTTTATTTTTCATCCATATTGCTCATTGTTTGTCTGTTTGTGGTTATTTAGAGAAAAGGTGTCTTAAAAGTGGGAGGGAAATAAGCAATGGCATATTTTATTTATTTTTTAAATAGGAACAATAGAATAATGAAAGTTCTTCCCGATCAGGCAGAAGAAGAATTGGAGTTGTCTATTTGGAGGGAGAGAATCATTCATCTTTTTAAAGTAAGCGCTGAGTGATACAGGAAGAATATGTTTTTGTTACATCCAAGCAGATAAATATTTGTGTGGAGTGTCATCGACTGTGTGAAGCTTTATCAGGTGAGGTATAAGATGACTCGACATGAAGGTGATGGTTTCACTCACATGATCCGATGTGTTCACAGAGTCCTCGATCTCTTTATTTCCTTCTTTCTCTCCGTCATCAAACTACAAAACAAACAAAAAGAAGAAAAGTTCAACAACAGAAGATAACGACCATAAACATGCTGTAACATCAAACTCAATCATATGGGTGTTTTTTTTACATTCGTTTACCTCCGACACCTTTCCTGACGCTCGCTTCGATGGGTTTGGAGTCTGAATTTTCTCGTCCTCCTCTGACTTTGATCCGACATCGATGTCGCTCTTCTCAGCTGCAGATTTGGTCGAAGGCTTTTTATGGACAAATGTTTCTTCCTGTTAATAAAAAAGAAAGAACAGACAAAGAGAAGAGATACAAATGAACCACTGAACCCTAAAAACTGAAACTAAACATGTCATTTCTGTTTTTTTTTATGTTTTTAAGCCATTATTTTAATCATCGATAGAAACTAAAAGTACAGGACAGGAAAAAAAATCACAAGATCTTCGGTTATAATCTGAACAGAAAGCTGCTGTGACCAAGGTGAGGGGAATTTCCACAAATAAACATTGTCGATGTAATTGTGCAGGAGTTTACCTGCAATTTTTTGGGATTTTAAAAAAAGAAAATAATCTATATTTGGTGCCCACTGGCCAGGACTTCTATTTGTGTCTCTGTGGTATAAAAACAGGTATCAACAGTGTGTGTGGTATCATATTGAAGGTTTAAATTCTGATGAATGAACCATCGTGCTGGAAACAGAAACTCTTACCACAGTTTGAGCGTTGTCTGGGATGTTTTCAGACGTCTCATGAGTGATGTCGGATAAAGGATCCGTTTTTCTCCTTTTTGCAGCTAATGGAAACACACATGCACGTGTCATAAATCAGGTCGCTCCAGCTTCTTTCCACTGATGTTAAATTGATTATTTCAGACAAACATTTAGTACAACAATATTCTAAAGCGACTAACCTGTTTCAGAGTCAGAGGAAAGGGAGACGGAGGGTCCCGAGGGTGCAACAGGCGACTCAAAGTTGTTCATCTGTTTAAAAAAAAAAAAAAAAAAAAAAAAGTTGCTGATTCAGAGAAACACATTTGATTACTAAAAAAGAAGATGAAGTTTGCTACAGGGGGATTGATGCTCACCTGGCCTAGCGGAGGCCTGTTCATGGTCTTGCGGGCCCGGTGGATCTTGGGTGGGCCGGGGGACACAGAGGGAGAGGAGGAAGCTGTGGCAGAGGAGGAGGAGGAAGAGGAAAGAGCGGGGCCTGGGATGGATTTACTGCTGCCAGGTCCGGAAACACTCATCTTTGCTCGGCCGGGGGAAAGCGCTGAAGAGGTGGACGGAGAGGAGGAAGACGATGACGAAGCCGACGCTGATGGAAAGGACTTTGCAGCCAATCCTGTAAGAAGGAGGATAAACCGATGACTGCCAACCGCTTCATGAAGCATTTAAAATCTTCATTTTTTTTTTTTTTAGTAAGACAATGTGAGGCATCAAGGATCATGAAGCTCTGCAGAAAACAAACATGACTATGCTTTGATGTTAAACCCCTGTTTCATGGTAATAATACTTTAAAAAAATATTAATAGCATAAGCTTTCTAAATTATCTAAGTTTATTCATTTATCTGATTTATAGTGTTTTTCTCTTTTGTCTTTAATGTAAAAATGTAAAATGGGTCTTACTGTTTAATTCAAAAAGAAGTCTGTAACTTTAACACATTTGAGAAGTGCATATTGTATTTGGCTTTTACCTGCAGCATGTTTCTTTGGAGAGGAAGCAGGTGACATCTTGTCTCCTTCCTCTCCTGCTCTTGAGGCGTCCTTCCCAGGCTGCTGAGGAAGCAACGTAGAGGCCATAGCACCCATGGGCTCCGTCTGTTTGGCAACAGCAGCTGTGGTGATGGCTGCATTATCTGGAAAGGTTTAGAGGTCTGTGTAAGCTCTGATTAACTAATACATCACATGAGTTATGTTTGTGTATCTGAAATGCACTGATTAAAAACACAGGTATCGTTTCCTGCCTTTAGACATACCGCCCTTCACATGACTTGGTCCAGCTTCTGAATTTGCTGGTGTTTCTGAGTCATTCCCTTCAGGAGGCTCCTGGCAGAAACAAAACAAATCACCAGGAAATAATATGTCAGAATAAAAATAAATGAAGTTAAACGTTAGGATTATAGACATCGAGGCATATTCATTCTGTGCAGTTTTTTTATTGATTTGTTAGGGACAGTGCATATTAATGAACAGCTGTAACAATGTCAGATCATAGCAGAAGTGTTAGTTTCCATCTGTTGTCCCTCGGCAGGTAACAGAGAAAGACAAATTAGAACTAAAAAGGCACAAGTGACACAAGACAGTACTAGAGGTTAAAGGTTAAAGGTGGTCACAGACTTGGTTTTCTTTTGTCCACTGTTTGAGGTGTTTTGAAGGTTGCATTCACAGTGTGCAGTACTTTAACTCCAGGAATAGAGTCTGAGTGATCGCGTATGTTTGAGAGTGATTCAAGTTTCAGAGAGCAGAGAGTGAATTCAGCTCGTGTGTTTTTGGCTTACAAAACCGTGAGGAAAATATTATCTATTGTGTATGTGCAATTACATTTACACACATTTCAGAACCAACACCTTCTTGTTTTTGAGTCTTCAAAGTGGCCAGCTGTCAGTGTACACATGACTCCCCAAACACAGATTACACACAACTTGTTGGTTTGCATACAATAAAATGTGAATGTCACATCAACACAGAAATGACTGACAACTTAATGTGAACACTAAACAAACCACATTAGTTTTGCATAACTACAAACTGTTCAAATATTAACACCAGCTCAGTCAATCCCTCTGACTGTGACTTCCGACTTTTCCTCCAAAATAAAACTCGTCAACCAATGGCTGATCGTTTCTACTGTGACGTCAGGTGCCGCCATCAGTCAATCAACTCATTCATGCTTTTTTTTTTTTTTAAACAAACAAAAGCGAGCAAAGAATGGCACGAAATGAAAGAAGAAATGTAGAGTAGGGAAATCTCTCCAGTCGTAAGTCTGCACAGGTAAAACCTTATAATAAATAAATGATGTAAAGGTGAAGTTAATCCAAACATTTGATTTAAAAACTAGTCTAAATAAAGCGTACTTTACAAACACCTCATAATGCAATGGAAGCAAGGCAGAAGACAATGATAAAAACAGTCAAAGTAGCGGGGAAATGGTAAAAGATAATCAAATTTCAGAGCTGTGCAGTTATTTCACAATGAACTGCTGAAGGCTAATGTGGCTAAACGTGTAGCACAGATTCCAACAAAGAGCTCTTCTAACAAACAACTAAACACATTATTCGTGGTTGCAGATTGCCGATTGGTCGCCAAGATTCTGCTGTGAAGGCTGCGATGTTTACAAAAGTCCAGGAGAAAAATTAACGGCATTAAAATGCAATTCTGTGTTGCACTTGGTTTTTTACCTTTGTCGTAGTCTCAGACGCCGACATGTTTCACGACACGCACTGACGTATATCAACGTGCTGCGTCATCAAACAAGCCCCGCCCCCGCCCCCCCTCAGTCCTGGATTTGTTTGACAACCGGCGCTGCTGGTTCCTCCACCGGATGTGTGGCAGGCAAGCAGCGGGGAGAGGCTCTCCACGGAAACAGTTTCACAGTCAGTTAAGTTTTACATGCGGTGTCACAAGACGGACTTCCTCCTAGAGAAAGGGACTAAAACGTAAACCGAGGTTTAGCTGTTAGTAGCTAATGTCATGGCAACAGGGATGCGGAAGTACTGCCAGCTAACTGACGTCGCCTCAGTCAACGGTCGTCCTGCGGAAATAAACTAACGGTTGATCTTTTTTTTTAAGAAACATATTCAACAAAAGCTCAGGTGAGTAAAAGAGCAAAGTTTAACGATTACTGTGACCTTTTGTTTGTTTCTGCTTTGGTCACAGCAGATTCCAGCAAGCTAACTCGAAGCTAACGTTTAGCGTATGAAAAGAAGGTGGTGTTATGAACGATTTGGACCCCCTGTGATTATCAGACCAGTCGACTAATACAGGAAATACAAGTTTAACACATTTTACCTAACATCCTGTAAGTAAAAACCGCCGGTTGATTGACATAACGGCAATAAACATTTATTTACATTTAATAAACATTATTTTACTAAACATTATTATTATTATTATTTTACTAAACATTATTTTACTAAACATTTATTTATCATTTAATAAACATTATTTTACTAAACATTATTACTATTTTAATAAACATTTATTTATATTTAATAAACATTATTATTATTATTATTTTAATAAACATTATTTTAATAAACATTTATTTACATTTAATAAACATTATTTTACTAAACATTATTATTATTTTACTAAACATTATTTTACTAAACATTTATTTACATTTAATAAACATTATTTTACTAAACATTATTTTAATAAACATTATTTTACTAAACATTATTACTATTTTAATAAACATTTATTTACATTTAATAAACATTATTTTACTAAACAAATTATTATTATTTTACTAAACATTTATTTACATTTAATAAACATTATTTTACTAAACATTTTTATTATTTTACTAAACATTATTTTAATAAACATTATTTTAATAAACATTATTATTATTATTTTACTAAACATTATTTACATTGCCTCTCTTCTCTGCTGTTTACATTACTTGCTGCTATTTATCATATCAAGTCACTTTAATCATCACTTGTCACTTTATCTTGTCTTTCTCCGCTAATACTGTCTCAATTCCATGCATAGTTAACTTCATTAATTTTGTACTTGTATATACCCCCATTTTTTTTTATTTATCTTACCTATTCTGTTTAATGTGTATTTTGAGCTTACTTGTCTGTGCTGCTACAACGCCCGAAGTTCCCCTCTGAGGATCAATAAAGTATTATCCTATCCTAAATTGGGATACAAGACTTGAACCATTAAGTATATTGACCTGAGTATACTTCACTGTAATTATAGATTTGTAATTAAACTCAAATTGGTCTTACAGCTCCATTACAAAGTGTCCTCCATGCTCAATTTAATGACCCACAACTGCTCATATGTGTAGCAGCACTAGCCCAATTTATGGCTTTTTTTAAAGAACTTAATGTAGCAACCAAGTTCGGAAATTGGTCTGGTAGCTTGAGAGGTGCCAGTCCACTTCCTGAGTACTGACGAGGTGCCCTTGAGCAAGGCACCGAACCCCAAAAACTGCTCTGGAGCGCTCGCTGTGGGCAGCCCCCCCTCACTCTGAGTCCTCTCCATTAGTGCATGTCCATAGGATCCTGTTTGTGCATGTTTGTGTATTTCAGCCTATGTTTGTGTAGCATGTTCATTAAAACAGAGTGTAAAAACGAATTTCCCCTCGATAAATGATTGTTGTAAATACTTTCCTTAATTTTTCTAATCAGACAAAATGGAGTTGCTGTGTTTCCGCTTACCAAGCCACGGGGACACGACCCTGAAGCACATGAATTCACTGAGGTCCCGTCAGCAATTCTGTGATGTCACCATAGTGACCGGCAACAACCAGACGTTCAGGGGTCATAAGGTGGTGCTTGCTGCCTGCTCGCCTTTCTTGAGGGACCAGTTTCTCCTCAACCCTTCATCCAAGCTTCAGGTAGGCAGATATGGTCAAAACACAATGTCAACGCTGTCATAGCGTCTGTCTGCTGTAAAAAATATATATATATCACTTTTCCCCCCAGGTGTCGATGCTGTACAGCTCCACAGTGATGTGTGATCTACTTCAGTCTTGTTACACTGGCATCCTGCAGTTTAACCCTGAGGAGATTGTCAACTACCTGACCGCTGCCAGCTACCTACAGATGGAGCACATTGTGGAGCGCTGCCGTGGAGCACTGAAGAAGTATGTGCAGCTGAAAAACCCCCACCCACCAAAGGTTAGTAATCCAAAACTTCTGTGTGTTTGTGCCAATTCATCCGCAGCTCATGTAAATACTTCAGACTTTTATTTAGGAGCTGGGATAAAGTTATTTCCCAAATTTCCACATACCCACCATGTCCATATTCTAAGCATTTTCACAGTTTTCACTGATACATCTATTTATCTTTTTCTTCCGATTCTTCCGTCAGATGACCTCGGAGGAAAGCCTGTCTCAACCAGTGATTGTTAGTGGGAGCGTTCATTCTTTCCCACCTGCGTCTCCTCCCACGAGCCGACCCTCCCCCGTGGAGCCGCACAGTCCTGTGCTGCGCTCAGGGGAAGAGAAAAATGTGTCAACTCAGGGTGGCAGTCAGAGCCACAATAACAGCCCCATGCTGGATGAGCCTTGTATTAAGGTTTGTGTAAATGAAGACCATGGAACCTTTTTTTTTAATCTACATTGAAAGCTGTGTGATCTAAGTGATTTCCCAGTATGCAGTCATACAGTGTGATAGAAGAGGGAACAAATGTGCCTGCTGGTCTCAACAGCCTCGATGCCATGACCTCAGATAAGGACACGCTTTTATCCTGGCTACTGTTTGGACAAACAGATGGTAGAAAGAGCTCTATTTCAGTCCTTTGTTCCTGAAGGACTTTGATATCGATTCATAAATACTCCCTGTAGGGGATCAGTGTTAAAAGAGGGCTGAACAGAGGACAGTGTGAGATGATTAAAAGGTGTAAAGAGGACAGAAACCACACTGCAGAGGCTTCTACAGGCTGTAAAGAGAAATCAAAAGGGTCAATTTTTATGTTTGTTTTGAAGGATCAAAGTGGGGCAGAATCACAAAGATATGTTCAGTGTTGACGACTGTAGGCACAAACAAGGGAGGGGACGAGTCTGTGGCGGTGGTGGGATCCACTTCAAGTGTGTCCGGGCCTGTGATCTGCGAGCACTGCGGCATGACGTTCCCCTCCCCTCACTCCCTGGCTCTCCACTCGCGCTCCACCCACCTGCTGTACGCCTGCCCCTGCTTCGCTGTTTTTCTGTTTAATATCAAACGAGGTTTACTGTTTTCACAGTAGATAGATGACGACATTGTATCGAAGTTCACTGCCAATTTTTCACTCTTTTTTTAAAGATATTTCATAGACCTGATCTGATCAGTTTCCATTTCTGTTCCAGGTTAGTGGATCAGACGAGGAGGAAGAGGCGAGACAGGAGGACTACGATGTGTTCAGAGTGTACATCTCTGAAGAGGAGCAGCTGAACAGAGACAGAGAAGAGGAGAGAGGAGCTCCCTCTGATGGAGCTCAGGATGTGTGTTACCCAGAGACGGACGGCGTCTTGATCGGAGGGGAGGGAGGAGAATTTGACTCGACTCCAACAGAAGATGATGTCGGTATCGGGGGGCTTTCAGTCGAGGGGCTCCGTGCTTTTAAGCGCAGGCTGCCAGACCCTTCTATTGGCCGGGGAAGAGGGAAAAGCAGGGGGCGGGGTTTTAAGAGGAGGAGGTGGATGTCATCACTGGAGAAAAGGGCTCCTGGTCTGGATCAGCACCAGGAGTTGTGGTATCTGGCAGCTGCAGGGATGGGGGGTAGTTTAGGGCTGGACTACAGCCTGGACGGGCTTAAAAAAGAAGGTTATGTATCAGTTGAACTCCCACAGTTAGACTTCGGAATCGGTGATAATCAAGGAGAGAAGCTGTCAGCAATGTGTGCCAACAGTTTGAGCCAGTATGCCCTGGAAGAGTCTAACTGTGGTGCTGGGGAGGGGGGTTCAGTGTTAACGACTGTAGGCACAAACGAGGGAGGGGACGAGTCTGTGGCGGTGGTGGGATCCACTTCAAGTGTGTCCGGGCCTGTGATCTGCGAGCACTGCGGCATGACGTTCCCCTCCCCTCACTCCCTGGCTCTCCACTCGCGCTCCACCCACCTGCTGTACGCCTGCCCCTGCTGCGGCAAACACTTCCACCACGCCGCCAACCTCACCCGACACATGGCCGTGCACAGGGGCGGCGGCAAAACCCACCAGTGCCCCCTGTGCTACAAGACGTTCACCCAGAAATCCACACTGATCGACCACATGAACCTCCACAGCGGCGAGCGGCCGCACCGCTGCGCGTACTGCCACGCCCGCTTCGCCCACAAGCCAGCTCTACGGCGCCACCTGAAGGAGCAGCACGGGAAGAACACGGGGCAGAACTCGCTACACGAGCAGGAGGAGAGGGAGAGAGCGAGGGGAGTCTCTGGAGCAGTACGAGAGGAAGAGCAGGAATGTCTGGTTACTCGACAGGTGCCTTAGAGGAAAGTAGGATCATCCCAAACTCCACCCTGAAACTCTGAACCCTCACAGACTGTGACAGTGTTTGAGTCCATGAGGGCTCAAGATGCTATAAAAAATGGTAATGACAAACTGTGGTGACTATATGTCGCCTGGAAACAAGATGCACCATTCTGTAAGGATAAAACCCACCTCCAGTTTGTATTTCTTTCATTGAAGTGTATCCTGTATCTAAAAGTCAGAAACACCATAAATATTAAACTAAAAACATAAACATGGACTAATCAATCAATCAATATATGTAGAGCACTAAATGATAACAAGTGTTCTCTCGAGACGCTTTACAAAAGAGCATATGTGATAATATGCAGGAAGGATTTCTCCTCTCGTTCCTGTTCTCCACACTTCCTTGCCGCTCGGAGGTCGGAGCAGGACGTGGATGAGGACGGCGATGGTTGTGGGGACGACACAGTCCGATGGCGGTGGCTGGGCGTCGGGCCTTTTGAAATCTGACCACAAGAATAAAAGCATTTTTACACAACTTGTGAGGGATTTGGGTAAAAATGACTTGGGGCGGTACGGTCCTAAACTCATTCTGACTCAGCAGAAAATCACAGGTGTTACTTGTGACATGGTTGATGGCTCTGTTGTATTCAGCACAATACAAGGAGACTGAAGCAGCTAAATGGAATTCAGCCCTCATCGTCTTGATTCTTCATCCCTGTGCTTCTCACACTGTGACGACGTCTTCATTGAGACCTGTTGGTTTCTGTTGTGTCCTTAAATCATTTGATTTTGAGTTCTGACTGTCAACTGTAATCTTACACTTGAATATATATTTAACATGTTGAGTAAGATAACTGAAGAAAAGTCATGTCAATAAAAACATCATTGGAAGTCCCTCCTGTAAAATGTGTGAAATCTTCAACCAGCTTCGTTGGACCTGTTGTGCATGTTGTTTTTAGAAGTCATGGATTACTGTTCGGGAACTTAATGGGGGGAATCTAAAATGTTCTTAACTCCTCTCTGCTTTATCTCATCCAGCGACTTTCTTTGTCTTGTTTGGAAAGGTTTTATGGAAAACACACAGGAAGTAGTAAGAACGTTTGGACACTTGTTTATTGAAGTTTTTAATTCTGTTTAATGAGCAGAGCTGCCACAGCATCACAGAATATAATGCAAACAGCCGTATGATCTAAGAGATAAAGGATAGTTCTGCATTCATCCTGTAACACAAAAAGATTGCTACTAACAATATGAAAAGATATATGCAAAAACAGAAGAAAAAAAAATCTCATTTGAGGAAATCTTCACTGTACACGACTTGATTCCTCTTGTCTCTGTAGGAGCCTTTCGTGCTGTTCTGCACAGCTGTAACACAAAGCAGACATTCAGAAGGTTAGTCCTCGCTGTACACACGCACACACACACACACACACAGTAAGAGCGCTGCGTTTATACCGAGTGAGGCCCAGACAGATTTGCCCGTGGCGGCGTCCAGCATGGGCTGCTTCCTGGCGATGCTGACTTTGATGTGAATGTCTCCCACCGTGCTCCCGTTCAGCTGAGAGATGAAACACAGCAAGGAGGGTTAAAAGTGCTGCTCTGTATAAACACGACACATTGAGACACACCTAAAACTTAATGCGGTTTTCAAGTCAAATATGAAAAAATACTTAATTAATTTGGAAAATGTCCGTTAAAAGTTCTACATTTAGCATGAAAATACCTTCAAGACCAAAAACAAACCTATGAATTTAATGGATTTCTAACTTTCTGCCCTGATGACCATGGCTTACGATGATGTGATAACTAATTTAATACCAGGTTGTCGAAATCAGTCTGCTGATGTAGGAAAGTATGTATTTAAAATGATAATTAAAATACATTAAATTATGGAAAAAATTATAGTAAATATTAAAAGAAATAATGTAAGCATATTAATAAAAATAAAAGCAGAGAAGTTGAATAAACGAAGGTAAGTCTGACCTACTTAATTTTATTATCAGGTCAATTAGACTCTCCTGAAACACCTGAGGAAACTATCTGCTGACTGAAAACATGATGCAGTGGGAAAGTTCTCTTACCTAAAAGTGACCTTTAGGTAAGAGTTTCTTTTTTTTTTTTTAACTCAAGAGTTTTATTATTTATCTGGCCATTTATGATACCTACACCCTCTCTCAATAACATATCTGCTCTAGAAATAAAAGTGTACTCAGATTTGTGTGGGTTTAGGACTCCAACTACTGTCCTAAACCAGTCAGATTTCTTACAATTTAAAAATGAATATGGGAAATGTTTAAAATCTAAACCTTTCTTGGACAGCTCTTTGTTCTGCTGCACTCATTTTCTCTCTTTTCTATTTATTCTCTTATATTAGGTAGATACAAACCTCAGCCACAGCCATGTCTGCAGACTCCATCTTCTCAAAAGTGATGAATGCACAACTAGTGGAACAAAACCAAAAATCACAATTTAACTGAAACAGGAGAAAGCAGTCTAATATGTGAACACAGTTAGAATGCATTTATAAGAGTAGGTAGAGATGTTGGCAGTGTGCACATTGAGTTGTTAAATGGTTCCATACTTGCGTGGGTTGTCCATGGAGAGGTCTATGATGTTTCCATGTTGAGAGAAAGCAGAGCGGAGGCTCTCCTCAGTGAGCCCGGAGCCGTAAACATAAACTGTGTTCCCCTTCCTCACACCTCTTCGCTCGGGGTAGGAATCTGACCCTGCAAGGGAAAACATTGGAAACGGCATTTTAGTTAGCCAGCCTGCTATTTGAAAACCCCAAACACATCTACTTTACAGCATGGCTCTGAAGCACAAAAGATACTACAGGAATAAAATAAGTGCATAGCCTTCTTTTAGAACAACACAGATTTGTTTTCTTACGTCTGAAGGGTCCGTCTCTCTCTCTTTCCCGATCCCTTTCACGGTCTCGATCCCTCTCTCTGCTTCGGTCTCTGTCTCTTTCTCGGTCCCTTTCCCGCTCTCGGTCCCTTCCCCTCTCTCTCTCTCTCTCCCTGTCCCGGTCTCTCTCTCTCTCCCTCTCCCTCTCTCTCTCTCTGTCCCGCTCTTTATCCACTTCAGGTTCTCGCTCTCGCTCTCGCTCTCTGTCCATCTCGCGGCTGGGTGGCAGACCACCACTTCCGCTGCCCCCGCTCCCTCCGTCGTCGTCATCTCGATAACGATCGCTCGAGCTGACGAAGCTGTAAGGTCATACGGGGATAATTCAGACACATTAATTCACAGCTTATTAAACATGTTGGTTGTGCTTATTCATCGTGGTGTGGAGACATTACCTCTCATACAGAGATTTCCTTTGGGCTCTCTTCCCAGACTAGGAGAAGCACAAATACAATTCCATCAAAAAAACATTTCCTATTTTCAATTCAAACCCTTATAAAGACTTTTTCAAACTTTAACATTTTTAAACAAAACTTCAATCTGTAAATGTGCATAAAAATATAAGATGTGTATTTATAAAAAGTTAATAAACAACTACAACATGAATGTGAACAACAGAAATCAGTCAATACAGAAAGACATGAACATGTAATAGACTTCAATCTCTGATGAATTGATGCTTTAGAAAAGAAAATATAACTGTGTTTCTTTATGTTTTGTATCCACTTTACCTCAGGTTGTTCTTCGTCTATAGAGACACTTCTTTGGAACGGTAAGAAAGCCGGCACCGAGCCTTTCTCGGGGTCCTGCGGCAAATTAAAAAACAGCATTTAAACAAATCAAGTCAAACAAAACAAGTCAACAAATGATTGTCAGGAGAATATCTCACCTTGAGTTTTATCTCCAGCATTCGAGAGCGTTTAAAGCCAGAGTTTTTGTTCTCTGATTTGATGGCACTGATGGCTCCCGACTTGATCAGCATCTTCGCCTGCTCTGTAGCTGTTGCCGTGTCAACAACAGGCTGGTCGGACAAAGCTTTAAGAAAGGTGAGTTTAAAGTTAATATGATGATGAGGAATTAACCGTATACATAGAAGGGGAGTTATATGCACTTACTGCGCTTCAAGCCACTCTGGTTTGTCTGGTTGGTTGAACTCTGCTTCTTCAAAGCCAGCAGCGCCTTTTTCTGAAAAAGATTGAAATCATTTTTGTTTTTTGTGAAATACAGAGAAGATCAAACAGAATGGGACTTCATGTCACAACAACGCATTTAACAGATTAATGTTAATACCATTATTCATCCGCATGTTATGGTCACTCACTTATCATCATCATGCATGTGTTGCTATCCTCCTCACCTCAATCTATGCACACTGCTTTAATGTAAATACTGTAAAAATGAACCCATCTTTTACATAATCACATAATTCATCATCTTTGTTTTCAGCATCGTTTGCACAACTCATCACGGCACTTTTGTCTCATGCAGGCTCGTACATATTAGTGTTTGTTCATTTGTCTGTTTAGAATAGAATAGAATAGAATAGAATAGAATAGAATAGAATAGAATAGAATAGAATGACTTTATTGATCCCAAACTGGGAAATTGTGGCGTTACAGCAGCAGGTTGTCCAAACTCACAATATGAGTAAAAAACACAATATTAGCAAATTTAAACACAATATAATATTAAATACGAAGTAAATAAGCACTAAAAATATCAAAACTAAGAATGAGAATATATCCAACCAGGATTTAACTTAGCATTACTAGTCTTAAATATGAAAGATTAAATGTAAATGTGCAAAAACAGAGTAGTGAATGGACAGTATTGACAGAAGTTAAAGTGCATGAGTGTAGACATATTATCAGCAGAAACTATACAATATAACAGTGAGTAGACAGACAAATGAAGTGAACATGAGTGTAGGGATAATTTGTAAATGTAACATGTGCAGAACAGATTACAGTATGACAGATATTATCATGATGACAGGTGAGCTGTTGTTCAGAGTTATGGACTTCAGTAAGAAAGATTTCCTGTATCAATATCTGATGTTACACTTTTGAACATTGACAGCCCAGTCAATCAAATGTCTTGTATGTGTGAGTAAACGAGGGGATGATGAAGGCAGCCAGCTGTCAATCATTTACCTTTTTCTTTAATTTCGCATATTTCTTTTGTAAAGCTTCTTCCTCCTCCGTCAGAGAACTCGGAAACACCACCATGACAGAAACACCTGAAACACACATTAATCCATCAATTCATCAATAAATATCAAGCTAAACATCACAGAAAAAAAGATAAATGATCTGGTTTACTGTTAAACCCCCGTGTGCCTCAGGTAGCCTCGATCAGGTAGCCTCGATCAGGTCGCCTCGATCAGGTCGCCTCGGTCAGGTCGCCTCGGTCAGGTCGCCTCGGTCAGCTAAGAGTCGCTTTCCTGAAACCAAAACAATATTTAATTCACTCTCAGAGCTTAAATATGTGAATAAATCATGCGAGGAAACTAAAAACTATCCTCTCAGTGTGATAAAACATGCACTTCCTGTTGCATTACTTGTTTATTCATTCGCTCACCAAAATGTGTGACGATCCTGTAGCGCAGCAACAACACAGACGCGGAGTGATGACGTAGGAGTGTACTCTGGCGCTTTCTAACAGCATGAACTGATAGCAAAGCAACAACAACAGCAGCCCTCCGTAAATATATATAACACATAACACTGTGTTTTTGGGGTAGTTTAGCGAAAATGGGAGACAAACAGAGTTTTTTCTGATTTATTTATTTATTTCTGATTTATCTAGTTAGCTTTTTTTTGTAGTAGCCACTTCCGCTTTTGTCAATTTTGGCAACTTCCGAGGCGACAGCAGCAGACAACTCGTTGGTGGCAACTTTTTTTTTTTAGCTTTTCAGTTGTGAGTGCTGACATGGACCGAATGAGTAAGTTTAAGTCTGTTGTTAAATTTCAAGACAGTTTTTGGTTTAAATAAGTGTCAAAGAGTTTCTTCTTCCTGTTAGCATGCTCCAATCCTGCAGCTTCTGTGATGATGTGGCTCCTTTCAGCTCCTCATGGGTCACACTAATCACACTAATCAGACTAATCACACTAATCACACTAATCAGACTAATCACACTAATCAGACTAATCACACTAATCAGACTAATCACACTAATCAGACTAATCACACTAATCTGGATTCTTGCTAAAGGCTGCAGTAATATGTTTTCGGTTTGTTTTGACCTCCTGCAGAAGTGTAAAACGTTGATAATGGTTCCTGGGGTGTGTCTTCATTCATAAGTTGTTTGTTTGTGTTGCGTTCAGGCTCTCTTTATTCATTTAGTTATTTCTGCTCCTCTCTGTGCAGATGTGCCTCCCGCGGGCCCCTTGGAGCTGCCCCTGTCCCTGCTGGAGATGGGATGCTCTGGCAGGTTTGAGGTCATCACACATCCCCTGGCTGGTCAGCCTTTACCTCCACAGAGCACGGTGAGTGAGCTGCACGGTGAGTGAGCTGCAGGGTCGGTGAGCTGCAGGGTCGGTGAGCTGCAGGGTCGGTGAGCTGCAGGGTGAGTGAGCTGCAGGGTCGGTGAGCTGCAGGGTCGGTGTGCTGCAGGGTCGGTGTGCTGCAGGGTCGGTGTGCTGCAGGGTCGGTGTGCTGCAGGGTCGGTGTGCTGCAGGGTCGGTGAGCTGCAGGGTCGGTGTGCTGCAGGGTGGGTGAGCTGCAGGGTCGGTGAGCTGCAGGGTCGGTGAGCTGCAGGGTGGGTGAGCTGCAGGGTGAGTGAGCTGCAGGGTCGGTGTGCTGCAGGGTGAGTGAGCTGCAGGGTCGGTGTGCTGCGGGGTCGGTGTGCTGCGGGGTCGGTGAGCTGCGGGGTCAGTGAGCTGCGGGGTCGGTGTGCTGCAGGGTCAAAGTGCTGCGGGGTCGGTGAGCTGCAGGGTCGGTGTGCTGCAGGGTCGGTGAGCTGCAGGGTCGGTGTGCTGCGGGGTCGGTGAGCTGCAGGGTCAGTGTGCTGCAGGGTCGGTGAGCTGCAGGGTCAGTGTGCTGCAGGGTCAAAGTGCTGCGGGGTCGGTGAGCTGCAGGGTCGGTGTGCTGCAGGGTCGGTGAGCTGCAGGGTCGGTGTGCTGCAGGGTCAAAGTGCTGCAGGGTCGGTGTGCTGCAGGGTCGGTGAGCTGCAGGGTCAAAGTGCTGCAGGGTCGGTGTGCTGCAGGGTCAGTGAGCTGCAGGGTCGGTGAGCTGCAGGGTCGGTGTGCTGCAGGGTCGGTGAGCTGCAGGATCACTGACATTACTTCACCTTTTAATTCAAGTCCCACAGATGTTCAAGATTCAAGATTTTTTATTTGTCACATGCTCATACAGATGTGCAGTGAAATGTAAAGACTGTAATGTAAACAGTGTGAAAGTGCAGATTGGACTGTGTGGTGTGTGTGAGCATCATCTTTATACCATTATTAAAATAATATTCAGAAACACAACGCATGGACAAAAACACAGAGATTAGAAAAGACGCAGTATTGATAAATAACTATAATACAGTCTGAATACATCTTGTATTTTTTGGATTCAGTCTGCTTTTTACTTCTTTCACTGCATTTCAAAGATAAACACTGAACGTCGCACTAGCCTATATTTTCTTATTACTCTAAATGTAATTAGTTAATAAAATGTGATATATTTTATACATTAAACTACCCAACAGTAAACTAGGTAGCATCAACAATATTATCATATAGATATAGAGATAGGTAGATACTTTATTGATCCTGAGGGAAATTCAAAGCATCCAGTAGCAGGTTACAAAGACATGACATGAAACATCTGTTACAAATTAAACCACAAAACTGACGCCCCCCCTCCCATACATATATATAAACCTGAAAAAAAGATTAAAGAATACCTCTAGATGAATCAAACTTAAACTGTGCAATTAAAAGTGCAGGGATAAAAATATATGTGCCATTTAAACAAGAACCAGTTGAAGAAAAAATCTGTAATTAGACCTGAATATAAAACATAAGAAAATAAAAAGTGTTGACCTCCTGAAGTTGAGTTGTTTATATATGTACAGCAATGTTTAAAAAGCAGAATGTGCAGAGTTATCAAAAACAGACATTAAATAACAGGCAGTGCAAACATTAAATTAAAGGTGCTATTTAACTATTTAAGTAATTGAGGTGATCATTAAAGTGTCCAACTAGAGGCTGACTCTTGGGACAGCTGTGCAGATGGGAAGTGGAAAAAGGAGGATTTAGTAAAGTAGTAGTATTGTAAAATACAGTTTTTATAGAGACACCCAATGCTGATATTTCCATTGCTCTATTTCTTTATGAAGTGTTTCATTGTAGGTGTTTAACATGTCGAGTTTTATGTAGCTTATTATGTAAAACATCCAAATGCTTGTTTCACCACTGCTTAGCTTTTACACCTCTTTTATTTATTTGTCAACATTGATGATTCTTCTCATTAATGTCCCCATCGGTCGAATGCTTCTTCTTATTGTTAAAGTAACAAATATGTGCTTTAGAAGTGAGCTGTGGTTAAAAAACACACCCGTAAACCTGTGCACTTTTTTGTGTTGTTTTATGATTTTTTTTGGGGGGGACTTTTTTCAGATTTACTGTAGTTGGAAGGGATCATTGTGGGGAGAAAACACAAACAAACATTAACATAGGAATCTAACCTTCACTTACTGAATGTTACTGAATATCTGACTGTATCTCCCCCCCCCCAGCTCCCCCACGGTCTACCTCCCACCAGCCTGAGCCTGGAGAAAGAAGTAGAGAAACAGTTTTTACAGGACCCGGCCTGGCTTCCTATACATGACACTAACTTTGCCTTCCAGAAGTTTCTCAAGTATGTGTTTCCTCTAAACAATTTAATGTTGTAACTTTTAAAGCTAGTGTTTTTCTGAGAATATGCAGAAGTATGATTATTTTAATGTCTTATTTGTTTGATAAAAACCCTTTTGTTTTGGTCTTGTCCTCATCAGGGTGACTCAGAGAGAAGTTAACGTCGACTCTTTACTCAAATGCACTCCGTCTACTCTTCACTCCGGTCTCTCTGTCGTCAGAGATCCAACCACAGGCATGCTGCTGGACTTCACAGAGGTACATCACAAACACTGTCTTTACTTCACTGTTGTTTAAGGCGGGATGTTACCTGGAGCTGAGCGACCTATGTCTCCAAAATAAAAGACGAGGAGGAAAAAAATAAGTTTAACATGTTTGAAGTCGTGTTTTTGGTCATTTTTCTGAGTAGAAATACATTAACGTGGTGCGCTGTGGTGGCGCAGTGGTTAGTTCGTGCGCCCCATGTATGGAGGCTACAGTCCTCCAAGCGGGCGGCCCAGGTTCAAATCCAGCCTGTGGCTCCTTTCCTGCATGTCCTACCTTTCTCTCTCCCTGATTTCCGACTCTATCCTCTGTCCTGTCTCTCAATTAAAGGCACAAAAAGCCCAAAAAGAAATCTTAAAAAAAAAAAAAAAAAGAAATTACAAAAACGTGCTCGTACCAGCTTCTAAAATGTGAATATATTTCCTGCTTTTCTTTATTTCCCATGTTGGTGCCTTTGCACTGTCTGTCAGATCAAAAAGGGGAATTAAAATGTAGACTTCAACTTTGGAAAAAAGTTTAGGATATTTTGACTCTTCTGATATTTCATGATAAAATGTATTTATATTTATATTTATCGAGAAATAAATCAGCAAACAAACAAAAAAAAAAACAGGTTACAGTCTGTGCTGTTTTAATAACTACACTAGATATGCATGCGACTGGAAGATGGGTGGTTCAATCCTCAGACTAACATTTCTTTATTCACCTTCAGGTGTTACTGGAGAACACCGGCATGTCAGCAAAGAATTCGCTTTCATTTCAACGACAACCTGGACCTCCGTCAGAGAGCCTCAGAGGAAGCAACACTAACTACCCTTTCCTCCCCGGTGAGACAGACGATAAGATACATGACCTGTCTTTTAATGGAGATGTTTTACAGCGTGGTATTCATCCTTTTCTAATCATGTTTCAATGTGTGCTCACAGGAGGAATGGAGGAGCTTAGTCTGGACCAAATCAAGAAGAAATCCGAGCTGGAGGAAGACATCGACTTTGAGAAAGGTGATCTTATAATTTTGATCTTAGTGTTGTGAAATGATGAGGCTTCTGTGTATTTCAGCTCCTAATAGTTGAATTTGACTTTATTCCTCTCATAGATTTACTTCAAGTCCCTCCTGGGTTTAAAGCTGGGATGGACTTCACTGACAAAAGTAAGCTGTCATAACTTCTTGTACTAAAAGAAATCCTACAGTGTGTATAAGATACGTTTTTAACTTTATGTTTTATTTGTGTCTGGAAGATGCCAAGCTAGCAAAAGCAGAGGTCAATCTCATGTCCCTCCTGTCTACATTTGATTACATCACTGATCTACAGCCTGAGGAGAAAGAGGAAGAGGAAGCCAAAGGGAGGGAAGACGCACCCAAACTACCAAGAACAAACAGCCTCGAAGAGCTGGGCATCAAGGTACTGCAGGAAGAAAAAACCTGCTTCATAATGTTCTCCTCTCTCTGAAAGAAAAGGTTTGAAAACAGAGTGCATGACGTCCAGGACTGTCTGTGTGGTGATCACAAAGGTCCAATAAAGAAAAAGAAACACAGTCCACATAGGCATCATCATGCTAAAATAAGATAGTTGATCTTTTTCTGTCCTAAATGTTTCAGATGAATCAGAATGTGTGTAGTTTATCATTGGATTGTTTTAATGAGATTCAGAGAGTCTGGTTTACTGAAATAAAACAGTTGACCAGACCGTTAATAAACTTAATAAACTTGTTTGAATTTGATCAAATAGTATACAAATAAAATACATACAAGCTGTGCTGTTTTCTCGGAGCTGAAATCTGGTTCTCCTTCTGTTCCGTCTTCAGGACGCCGTGTCATCCTCGTCTCCCTCAGAGAAAGGAAAAGAGGAGAAATCAAAGCCAAAAGAAAACTCGGAGGAAAATAAAAAGTGGGCGATCCCTGTCAACATTTCTTCCCCCTGTGATGATTTCTATAAACGCATCCCCAACCCAGCTTTCAAGGTTTGTATTCTAACATCATCCAGGTAGACTGGAGCAGTGTGTTGAATGCTACTCTCTCTCTCTCTCTCTCTCTCTCTCTCTCTCTCTCTCTCTCTCTCTCTCTCTCTCTCTCTCTCTCTCTCTCTCTCTCTCTCTCTCTCTCTCTCTCTCTCTCTCTCTCTCTCTCTCTCTGTCATTAATCATCACTTAATAATCACTTCCTGCAGTGCCTGACCTGTGTCTTTCCGCTCCTCCCTCTAGTGGCCGTTTGAGTTGGACACGTTCCAGAAGCAGGCTGTGCTCAGGCTGGAGAACCACGACTCTGTGTTTGTGGCCGCGCACACATCAGCTGGCAAAACAGTGGTGGCCGAGTACGCCATCGCGCTCTCCCAGAAACACATGACGAGGTGAGCGTTTGGTACTAATTGATTCTTCTTCTGCACAAACATGGGTTACAAGTTTTAACGATAGATAGATATGTACTTTATTGATCCAGAGGAAAATTCAAATACAAATACATACAGAGATACAACAAGCTTTAACACAGTTTCATAATCAAGAGAGAAGATTGTCTTTGGAGTTTCTAATGAATAAATTCAAAATAAAGTCAGTATTGGATAAAACACAGCTAAGTTACATTACAAGAAAAAGACTAATGGTATTCTTCTTCTTCTAGGAAGTTCTGGTCAAAAATGTAGCATAAGCAATTTCACATTTACAAAAATATTCAAAACATAAAAGCTACACACAGACAAGATCAGTGATACCCAGAACAAATACCACCTAAAGGGATATGAAGGACTGCAACATTTGTCCCTCTGTAACTTTTTCTGATTCTGTTTTTGTTGTTTTTGTTTTGATAGGACCATCTACACCTCTCCCATTAAAGCCCTGTCCAATCAGAAGTTCAGAGACTTTAAAAACACCTTCAGCGATGTGGGACTCTTAACAGGAGATGTCCAGCTCAGCCCTGAATCTTCATGTCTCATCATGACCACTGAGATCCTCAGGTACCTCAGCTGTTAGGTTATAAATGTCATCCATCTTTTTGGTTTTTTTTGTAACTCCAAAGAGTGAACGTCTTCCTGCTCTCTCTCAGGTCTATGCTTTACAACGGTTCAGAGGTCATCAGAGACTTGGAGTGGGTGATCTTTGACGAGGTTCATTACATCAACGATGCTGAGGTCAGAGACCGCTCTCCGTATCTCGATCATAACTTAATAAAAAAAGGACAGAGTGACAGTTCTCTTCTCCTCCTTTACCGTCTTTTTGTTTTCTTTCCTCAGAGAGGCGTCGTGTGGGAGGAGGTTTTGATTATGCTTCCCGATCACGTCAGTATCATCCTCCTGAGCGCCACAGTGCCAAACGCTCTGGAGTTCAGTGAATGGATCGGGTAAGAGAACCTTGAAGAGGATTTAAAAACCATGGTTTGATTTAATTCATTGCTTTTACAGTATTTCTGTCAGCGACGGTGACGTGTGTGAGAGGCGGGTCCTGAGTTTCTCTCTGTTTGATCCTTTAACCGTTCATATTTTCAACTCCTTATTGGATAATCATCTCCTTTTAAGTTAGCTGCATGTTGTTATACAAAGATAACACTTCCTGTATTGTTTTCAAACTAAAATTAGGGCTGCATGATTAAATCCTAATTCATCATTATCGCAATATGAGCCGAAGCCGATCCCAGCTGTCATGGGCATTTTCGCCGGAGTGCGCTGCAGGCACGCGTCAAGCTGGACAGAATATGACAGCCCGGGCAGGAAGTCAGACAAGGAAACGCACAGAGCATCCGGTCAATTTCAAAATAAAACACAATATACGGATTCGCGATCGTATTTTTCATCACTTTATCAACATGACGTCAAAACAGGCACCGAGTGAACAACAAAGCATCCTCAGAAAGACAAAGCAACGTGTTGTTTGCATGTTTTTCTCTTTATTCCCGCGGGATCTTGTCGTTCTCCTGTGATGTGTCATGGTTGAGCAACGCTGCGCTGACGTCCCAGAAACGGATCTGGACTGTGGGAGGAACCCAGAGCGAACCCACGCATGCACAGGAAGAACATGAATCTCCACAGAGAGGCTCCTGTTCAACAGGAAGCTTCTGGCCGTGACCACCACGCAGCCCCAGCTTTGACATGATGTGGATATTTATTTGTTCTTGTTTGAGGATTTACTCTTAATTGATTTATTGACTCCCCATCTTTCTGTTTCCTTAGTCGGATAAAGAAGAAGCACATTTACGTGATCAGCACGATGAAGAGACCCGTGCCTTTGGAGCATTATCTGTACACTGGGAACAGCACCAAGACTCAGAAAGAGATGTTCCTGCTGGTGGACGCTGTGGGCAACTTCCTCACTAAAGGGTGCAGCTTCCTCTCATCTGTAGCTTAAGTTACGCTGCGACTAAAACCTCACCAGAATGATCTTAAAACATTTTTTTGGGGTTTCCTTTTCAGGTACTATGCAGCTGTCGATGCAAAGAAGGACCGCACCAGCAAACATGCCCAATCATTTGGAACAAAAAACACATCTCACAACACCACAGCGAGTCAGGTGAAGACTCTTCTTTCTGTCCATGCCCTCGCTGTGTTTTTCTGTATTGCTCAAACCGCGTCCTTCTGCTTTAAATTCTCATTCCTATCTGCATTATTCTTTTTTTTTTCCCTCCAGGACCGATCGGTGTGGCTCACTCTCCTGCACTTCCTGTCCCAGAGGCAGCAGACGCCCGTCGTCGCCTTCACCTTCTCTCGGACACGCTGCGACGACAACGCCCGCTCACTCGACTCCATGGACATGACCACCTCTGTGGAGAAGGCTGAGATCCACTCCTTCTTCCAGAAGAGCATGAGTCGCCTCAGGGGAGGAGACAGACAGCTGCCTCAGGTAAAAGGCTTGGTGTGATGCGGTACAGTTATGTGAATCTAAACCAATGATGAATATTTCTCCACCAATGATTCACTCCTTGACTCAAAATGGATGTGTATCCTTAATGCTTTATGTATTTTCTCCTGTGTCTGCTTAATTACTGTCTTGATATTTATATTTTTGCAGCTTTTAGTGATGTTTGAATTTGTTTTTTTATAGGGTGCCTTTTATCAAATCTGGCCAGGGACAACAGATGAAAATTTGCCTTTTGGCTAACTCTGGCATATTTACTGAAATGTTTATTAATATGCAATGTCCCTGTAAAATAAAATAAAATAAATAAAATAAATAAAATAAATAAAATAAATAAAATAAATAAAATAAATAAAGTAAAATAAATAAATAAAATAAGTAAAATAAAATAAAATAAAATAAAATAAATAAAACTAGAGCTGGGTATTGTCCACAACCTTACAATTCAATTCGATTTCAGTTCTTTGGTTCACAGTTCGATATCGATTCGATTTGATATTGATCAATATGCTTCAATATCAATTTAATAAAACGCATAGATGATAGAAATACCCAGATAACTCATCACAATACCTTCTGATATTTGTTAAATAATGATGTGTGCATTATTTGTTATTTTGGTTTAGAACAAACTGACTCAAAAATGTATTTTATCGTTACATTATTCTTTAACAAACAAATAATACAACATTATAGTACAGTATGCAGAAGTACGACAGCACACACAGTGCCCCCAGTGGAGTGGGGCGTCATCGCATCAGAAATAATTGATCTCAGGATTTCCCTGAAGCCATATTGAATTGGAAAAAAAATGATTGCAATTCAATGACAAATCGATATTTTTAACCTGCAGCCCTACTTAAAACCATGTTCAGACTGGGTTCATTTTCAAACTGTTTGTTCCTCTCAGCTCGGAATCTTTTTCCTTTATTAAGATTCATCTTGGGGCAATTCAGACTGGAAATGTGATTTCTCTCTTAGCAAGTTTTTGAAAAGTATAAAAACGAGTCTCCCTGATGTGAGATCTTTCAGACTGATATGATATTTGAAGGAAAACTATTCACTGATTCCACATTTGGCTGCCAACAAAGAGAACTCTCGGCTTGAATGTAAAAAGACCTTTTCCATGTAGATGGTGCAGCACCTATTTCTGCATCAATATTACTATGAAACGTTACCTTGACAGCTGGTTTCTTCAACAAATAAACTCAGTTAAAGAATATTTAACATGATTAAACATTGTGAACCAAGCTAGTTAAAACCTCAACTGCTTCATGTGTAGGAGACTGTGCTGAGAGGTTTGAAAAAATAGGAGCCATGTACCGGCACATATCAGAAAATATACAGATATGTAAGTTATAAATCTGTATCAGCCTGATGGGGATCGATGACCTCCAAGGTTTACAATTCTGAAACATCCAACAATAATGTCAGGTCGTTATAATTCCCGTTCTCGTTTTGGAACATGCTATGCAAAATAATCACAGAAAAAAAAGTAGTCTGATATATTTACATGATTCTAACCGTTCTATATTTGACACTCACACTTCTGAACACCTCCTCGTTCAGATCTTGGTCATGAGGGATCTGCTGAAGAGGGGGATAGCGGTCCATCACAGCGGGATCCTGCCCATACTGAAGGAGGTCATCGAGATGCTCTTCTCACGGGGTCTCGTGAAGGTGAGTCAGACAAAGATACTTAACAATAATAATAATAATTCAAACATAGAATCAGAGAGTGTGATAGTCTCCATCACAAATACAGGTCATGAGTAGTTCACCTCGGGGTTCCTATACAGCAGCCTTTCCCAAACTTAAGACTGCAGCGGCCCACTTTGAAATACAAAATTACTCCGGGGCCCGTTATCAAAATGTTTTTATGACTACATCTATAACTTTCAGTTAGGGTTAAATTATTGGACAGGACAACATGATATAATGGCAAGATAGACACAAAAGTTTACCAAACATTATGTCCATGTATAGTCATGACACGTCTTACAAATCACTTAAAGGGCTGACTCATGGTGAATCATCAGTATTGTGATATTTATTTTATTTTTAAAATTGGTGGAGGGCTTTTTAACTAACTCTAACTCGAGTTATATCAAGGTCTGTGTAGAAGAATGTTTGTTTTAAGAATATTTCATATACATGTAAATATTAAGCTTGTCTGTACACTAATTAGTAATTCAGCGACAAAGTGAAGTGGGAATAAGTTTTCTTTTCCACCTTCAGAGGATGAAATTTAACCAGGATATACTTCTAGAAAAACATTTTTTTCCCCCCTGCTGCTTCAAGTATAATCTACAAACACATGTAGACTCACAGTAAAACAATCTGCTTCTTCCCCTTCATCCTCAAGGTGCTCTTTGCGACTGAGACGTTTGCGATGGGCGTGAACATGCCTGCTCGTACGGTGGTGTTCGACAGCATCAGGAAACACGACGGGACGGGCTTCAGGAATCTGCTGCCAGGTTTGTTTGTTTTTATCTCTGTCATCAGAACCTCCATGGATCATGATCTTTCATCTCCTCGTGTTGAATTAAGGGGAAACAACAATTTTTTAATCTCTCTTTCATGTTTTTTTTTTTTTCAGGTGAGTACATTCAGATGGCGGGCAGAGCGGGCAGGAGAGGCCTGGACGCCACGGGCACCGTCATCATTCTCTGTAAGGCCGGAGTCCATGAGATGGCAGATGTGCACGTCATGATGCTGGTGAGAAAATCCCTCAGAACAAAAAATACTCATTATGTTTCACACATCCAAAGAAAAAAGTACCATTACGTTGGATGATTCTGTTTGGGTTTTCTTTCTGTGTGTATGCTTGTGTGTGTGTGTGTGTGTGTGTGTTTTAAGTCCTGCAACTAAATACATCAATCAATTGAAGCAGAATAAATTCAGACAAAATGAAGTATAAGAAACCTCTCTAAATAGAAATGTAAGCGGTGCAGTCAGAGGTCAACAGATTCCTTTATCAGCGTCCTCTCGTCTGTTTCAGGGGAAACCCACGATCCTCCAGTCTCAGTTCAGACTCACCTACACGATGATCCTGAACCTGCTGCGAGTGGAAGCCCTGCGTGTGACCGACATGATGAGGAGGAGCTTCTCAGAGAGCCACAGGGACACTCAGGTAACCTACACCTGCACAACATGACACGTTTGATGACTTAAACAACACATAACAGAATATACAGAAAGAACTCCTCTAATCTCCCTCACTGAACTCCTCCTCTTCCCTGTTCTCTGTCCAGGAAACATTAAGAATGTGATGTTGTTTATTTTTATTTATTTATGAAATGCAGTGAAATGAAAAGTCATTTCCTGTCTTCTTCTTCTTCTTCTTCTTCTTCTTCAGGCCCACGAGAAGACGATCAGCCAGCTGAAGCAGTCGTTGTCGTCTCTGCCTCCTCTGGACACAGACGGCCAGCTGACCGACCTGCTGCCTTATTACCACACTGTGACGGAGCTACGAACCACCACTGAAGCCCTGCAGGTTCACACACACACACACACACACACACACACACACACACACACACACACACACACACACACACACACACACACACACATTAAACATTGTGTGTTAAAATAGAACATTTAAAAGAATCACTGAAATTATTAAATCTGGAAATATGTTCAAATAAAAATAATTAAAATGAAATTAATTGAAATAAATAAAGTAAAAATATAAAAAGAGTTAAACGTTACAGTGCAGAGTTAAAGTTTAAAATCTTATTAAAGCTGTTTAATGAAAGGCAGCTGTAAACAGGTGTGTCTTCAACCTGGATTTAAAAGAGCTGAGAGATTCAGCAGACCTGCAGTTTTCTGGGAGTTTGTTCCAGATATAAAGAGCATAGAAGCTGAACGCTGCTTCTCCATGTTTGGTTCTGACTCTGGGGACAGAGAGCAGACCTGTCCCAGACCACCTGAGCGGTCTGGATGGTTCGTAGTTAATCAGGAGGTCACTAATGTATTTTGGCCTTAAACCTTTAAGCGCTTTATAAACCAGCTGCAGGATTTTAAAGTCTATTCTCTGACAGACTGGGAGCCAGTGTAAAGACCTCAGAACTGGACTGATGTGATCCATTTTCTTGGTTTTGGTGAGGACTCTAGCAGCAGCGTTCTAGATCAGCTGCAGTTGTCTGACTGATGTTTTAGGCAGACCTGTAAAGACACTGTTACAGTAATCAAGACGACTGAAGATAGAAGTTTTCCAGGTCCTGCTGGGACATAAGTCCTCTAATTCTTGATATGTTCTTCAGGTGATAGTAGGCTGACTTTGTAATTGTCTTAATGTGGCTTTTAAAATTGAGGTCTGAGTCCATCAATACGCCCAGAGGTTTTAAGTCTTACTGACTGAAGCTGATTGCTGACTCCTTTGCTCCAAAAACAGCTTTTGTCTTTGTTTAGCTGGAGAACATTTTTGCACATCCCCTCATTGACTCATTGATAAAGACAAATGGTGATCCTTCAGGTGTCATGATGTCACATTTACCTCGCTGCTGTCTCTGGTTTCAGCGTGCGATTCTGGAGTCTCTGAACGGGCTCAAAGCTCTGTCTGTCGGTCGAGTGGTCGTGGTGAACAACAAACAGCATCTCAACGCTCTGGGAGTTCTGCTGCAGGTTGGTGTGTGTGACTGTGTGTGTGTGTGTACTTCATGGTTGCATCAGATAAAAGACTTTCTAATTACACTTTCTTATTCTTGAGCAAAAAGTGGAAAATGAAAGTAAGAAGGAATATTTGATTGAATGCAGCAGATTAGTGGTGATGAGATATCTCTTCTAACAATGTCGTTTTTTGCAGAGCCCGACCGATTAATCGTCCAGCCGATAATATCGACCGATATTATCATTCGCATAAGTGTTTGATAACTGCACAAAACACAGAGACAAATATGTAAAAGCTTGTGTATGTGTTCCTCTCAGGTTTCAAACGACGCGGTGAATCGCACCTTCACAGCGCTCATCATCTGTGAGAAAGGCAACGAGGAGGGCGAGGGGAAATGCAACAATTCCTTTCCTCACCTGGTCAACACAGCTCTCTTTATTCCTGAAGGTTGGTCGATGCGCACTCTTTTTCATTTTTCCTAAATCCTCCATGAGCCCTCGAGCCCCCCTGAGGCTTTCACCCAGGTGTGAGAGAAGTAACGGTGTGTGAGATGTTTCTGTTTCTTTCTTTGTTTTTGGTCAGGTCCTTGCAGCCACACGGTGCAGAAACTGAAGCTTCAGGACATCTCAGCCATCACAGTGAAAACCCTCAAAGTGATTCCAGACAGGATCATAGATAACTACAACAAGAGGCAGCAGCCACGATTCAGGTGTGTGTTTAAAATCATCTAACGTATTAATAAGTAACTTAATATTTATGTTCTGACCTCACAATCACCTTCAAAACCTGAACTTGTGACTACTCGTAGTGCCTTGAAGCAGATTTTTACAAGTGGATCTCCTGTTTTTTCTTTTTTTTTGTATCATCCATGTGCATAAAAAACATTTTATGAAGATTTCTATATCGCTGACTAACAGTTGATGGCAGTAAAGTGCCAAGAAACCACGCACGAGCCAACAAACTCAGAGAGGAACACACTGCCAGCCAGTAAACAAAGAGGGTACTTCATTTTAAACATGCAGGAAGAAAAACATCCATAAAAAAAAAAGTTATTTCTACAACAGTTGCCCTATGGGAAGTACAGGAGTTGAAAATGAGGATTTACAGATATCTGTGTTGTTGGGTTCTTGCGCTGCCTCGGTACTTATGATGGTTCCTTTGATGGGTCTTGTGATAGTTGGGTTAAATATGTTTGTTGTGTATTTTGCTGTTGGATTGTCTCTTGTTGTTCTGGTTATATCCTTTCTGTTTTTTATCTTCTTCTGTGTTTGAGTTCTTTTTCTTTTTTCTTTTTTATGCCTTTGCTCTTTGTCAAAGCACTTTGTAAACCCATGTTTTTAGAGGTGCTATATACATAAAGTTATTATTATTATTATTATTATTATTATTAGCTGTGTATGTTTAAAGTTTTTATATGTGATTTTTCACACTTAAATGTAGAAATCAAGTATATCCTCTGAAAATAACTCTGTGAGTCATGACTGTCTACAATGGGTGTAACACCCGAGTCCCACTGTCTGTGATGTTTTCAGAGTTTTCAGAGTCCTATCTTCAGTTTGTTTACATCGCCGGGACGGCCGGCTGACTCCTCCCCTCGTGTATAAAAGTTGTTTAATTGAGGGACTAGAGAAAAGAAGAATAACATACTGTACTCACTGCTTAACTGTGTTTCTAGATCACGCTCATTTCAGGTAAATTTACATGCAGTGTGAAGATACCAGCATAATAAAGATCGCTAGCATTAGCATGCTAACACAACAATGCAGCGCGAGTTGTTTTGGTTTCATGCTGGTGCTCAAGGGCGACATCTGCTGGATCAAAAAACTCACATATAAAGCCTTTAAACATTTGCATTGTAAGTGTTTTGGGGCTTAGTCAAGGTTTGGAGTTTGTTTGTAGCTTCTCATTTTAAAGCACATAAGATCCTCGCACCAGGCACAATGTTAATATGAGAATGTTTTGTTTGCAGTGCATTGTCTTTTCTCAAAATAGAACTGGTGTGTGAATTACTTTTTCACTGTTCCACATAAAGAGAGCGAGGATGTTTGCATTAGTTGTCTCACTTAAACTTTTCAATCAGACCACCAAGCCCGTTAAATTAAAAAAAACATCTTATCTATCGTCATCAATGTGCCCTACTCCTCCTCCTCCTCCTCCTCAGACTCGACCCTCCCGGCCAGGCCATCTCCACGGCAACCCAGGAGCTCCTGCGATTGGCCGAGGCCAACCCCAGCGGCATAGCGAGCCTGGACCCTGTGAACGACCTCCAGCTGAAGAGCGTGGACGTGGTGGAGGGCTCCATGAGGCGCCGAGTGCTGGAGGGGAGCCTCAAAGAGTTCAGCTGCATCCACTCGCCCACTTTTGCAGAGCAGGTGTGTGTGTGTGTGTGTGTGTGTGTGTGTGTGTGTGTGTGTGTGTGTGTGTGTGTGTGTGTGTGTGTGTGTGTGTGTGTGTGTGTGTGTGTGTGTGTGTGTGTGTGTGTGTGTGTGTGTGTGTGTGTGTGTGTGTGTGTGTGTGTGTGTGTGTGTGTGTGTGTGTGTGTGTGTGTGTGTGTGTGTGTGTGTGTGTGTGTGTGTGTGTGTGTGTGTGTGTGTGTGTGTGTGTGTGTGTGTGTGTGTGTGTGTGTGTGTTTTTAAATCCCTGATGCAGTTATTTATAGTCTGAGAAGAGGCCAGGCTTTATTACACTGTTTGCTAATAAATTCTTTTGTGCAGTGATTGCATATTTATGCGGCTAATTAACATCATGCCCGTACATAACACACTTCTGATGCCTCTCCTCGTTTGGCCCGTTTGTTCCAGCATCAGTTTCCTCTCAACCCCTCCATCATTCCTCCCTCTAGTTTCACTGTAATAACATCAAAGTCTTAACGCTACAAGATTTTTTGCGTGCGTGCTGCACATCCCGTCTCTCACTGGCAGCCTCGTCGAGAGGAGATAAGATGCGAGAATCTGGAGCCGGCTGTTTCTATAATTACACACATATAGGCTCCAGCTCATCACTGTCTCACAGGCGCAGCGTCTCACACACACACACACGTTCACACTCACACACACTCTGATTACATTACCGGATAACAAACTCTTGGTAGCAGTATCACTGTCTCCAGTCATCACTTCATTACACTTCATTTCTCTTAATGCTGCATTGTGGGTATTCTAAAATGAGTGTTAGCGTAGTGATGCGCTACACAGTAATTGGCCTCGCTGGTTTTATGTTACATGTTCACTTTACATGTTACAAGAGACTCCTCTGTACTATCAGTGTTCCATTTTTTTTTAAAGCACTGAAATCAGGTCAAGTGCAGCTCTACTGATGTTCTATATGTAAGTTAAGTAACCCTGTTGTGTGTGTGTGTGTGTGTGTGTGTGTGTGTGTTTCAGTTTGCTCGGGTTCAGGACAGGATGGGTGTGCAGGAGGAGCTGGACAGGCTGCTCTTCCTGGTGTCCGATCAGTCTCTGTCCCTGCTGCCTGAATACCACCAGAGGATCAAGGTCTGGATCAGACGTTTGAGTCACTCTTCTGATTTTCTGATCTGAAGTGTTTTTATTTTGGCTGTTGTCAGTTTGTTGTCAGTTTGAGTCCAGTATTTGAGACCACAGCCTTTAGCTTTACCCTCTGTAGCTTTAGGGGCAGCTGTGGCTAGAGTGGGACCTCTCTCAATTGGTCCCAGGTCCCAGGTCTACACGCCATTGGACAAGACTATTCCTGACATCTTAGCCAATGGCGTGTGAATGCGTATGGATGGGATTAGTTATTTGGTTAATGATGTGCATTTAACATAGAATCCTCTTCCATCGGTGTATGAATGTCTGTGTGTGAATTGGTGAGTGATTTGTACTCTAAAATCGCTTTGAAGATTTTAAAAGCGATGCATAAGTGTATTTAATTTATCGTATGCCTTCTAATTTTACGATAAGATAGTCCCCTAACCGACAGCTGAAATAATTCCCAAAAACATAACAGATCCCAGATGAGGCTTTAAGTAACTATTTCTTTCATTATTTATCATTTTTATTCCAGATTAAGTCTGAATTTATTTCATACCAGTCCCCATGAGCCCCAGGCAGTGCCTTTAGAGACAATTTTGTCTGTTCAAAGTCCTTTAAGAAGTGGTCAACCCAATGGTTTAAAGCCCCTGAGCCAACCAGCAAAAAAAAAGAGATTGTTGTTTAAAGCTTCTTTTTAAATAGCGATGAAAGAGACTGAAATTAATACTGAAGTCTCCTTGTGACTTACAACAGCAAACCAAAACATCAAGAAGATAACCGTCTTTCCATAGAGTCATTTCTAATGTCTGAGACTGCTGCTGCTGCAGGGTAGGTGTCAGACAAATGGATTTACAGGTTGCAGTAAAGGCCTTTTTTTTAATTTTTTTTACTTCATCCAAGTTCACAGCTAGTGAAACGACTGACACCTGAACAGTACAACACCCTAAAGGTCAATAAGACCCACCACTAGGGGGTGCAAAAACCACCAGAAACTGAAAGTCCTTCATAAGAGCTGTCATCAGTATTACGATCAAAGTGCCTCCATAAAATAAAACTTTTGAGACTTAACTTTATTTTAGTTATAGAATTTTTTTTTTTTTTAATGAATGTGTGTGAATTTAAACTGACAGTTTAATTGTGTTATTTCCATGAACATGTCATTTTTAAGAGAATAAGAATAGAACTTTAATTGAGTTCAGCTTGATGTAGATGTAACTAACCCGGAGTCTTCCTCCCTGCTGGTCCTCCTCAGGTGCTGCAGTCCCTCCAGTATGTGGACAGCGGCGGCGCGGTGCAGCTGAAAGGCCGCGTCGCTTGTCAGATCAGCAGCCACGAGCTGCTGCTGACCGAGCTGCTGTTCGAGAACGTCCTGAGCCCTCTCGCTCCGGAGGAGAGCGCCGCCCTGCTGTCCTGCCTGGTGTTCACACAGAACACGCAGGTGGAGCCGCACATCACCAACACACTACAAGAGGTGAGGAGACGGTGTTATTTAAAGTGACAGTCACTGTGACGTGTGTGTGTGCTGACATACTGTACAGACTCTGACTCCCCCATGGATGACTCAGACACACACACACACACACACACACACACACACACACACACACACACACACGAACACATTATAATTCATTTTACTTGTGCAGATTTTATGCATAACACTTCAGCCCTGAAGAAAGGACAGCAGGGGCACGTCACCTGAGTCAGCCCTGTCCCCTCACTCACTTAATAAATCACTCATGTCTTCAACTCTGTCCTCTGTGTGTGTGTGTGTGTGTGTGTGTGTGTGTGTGTGTGTGTGTGTGTGTGTGTGTGTGTGTGTGTGTGTGTGTGTGTGTGTGTGTGTGTGTGTGTGTGTGTGTGTGTGTGTGTGTGTGTGTGTGTGTGTGTGTGTGTGTGTCTCTCTGTTTCTGTGTGTGTGTGTGTGTGTGTGTGTGTGTGTGTGTGTGTGTGTGTGTGTGTGTGTGTGTGTGTGTGTGTGTGTGTGTGTGTGTGTGTGTGTGTGTGTGTGTGTGTGTCTCTCTGTTTCTGTGTGTGTGTGTGTGTGTGTGTGTGTGTGTGTGTGTGTGTGTGTGTGTCTTGAACTACATGAAAGTGCTTTACGAGTCTCTAAATTAGTGATGACCTGAGCGCTGCAGACCTGCGAGAGCGCTGCAGACGGTTTGTTAAACACATTTCCTTGAACGTAAATGGCGAGGTCATTCTGTTAACACTAAGAGGGAAGTGAGCGATGCATTTAAGGGCGGCGTGTAAACTTAAAATCTTTCAAGCTTTACTTACTCTTCTCAATCTTCCCACATCTGTCTCTCTTCATCTCTTGTCTTCCCTTTTTCCTGTTTTTCTTTCAGGGCATCGATCGGGTGCTGTCTGTGGCCAAGCGTATCGGAGAGCTGCAGAGGGAATGTGAGATACCTCAGACGGCCGAGGAGTTTGTCGGCCAGTTTAAGTTTGGCCTGACAGAGGTTGTGTACTGCTGGGCCAGAGGCATGGTGAGGTTTAACTCTCTGCTGTCCCACTCGATTTTCACCACTTTCACACCATGTATAAACATGCAATCTTTACCGTGATGAAAAGAAATGCATTACAAAGGTACAGCTGATAAATTTGACATATCTCAACTAGCTTGGAACCAAGGGGATAAAAAAGTCAGCTCTAATGTACTAATTACAAACAAAATGCAACTATTCAAGTTTAGGTGGATAGAAGCAGTGGGAAAAAAAGGGGAAAAAGAGCTTAAATAAATCTCCACTTCACTTTAGAGATTTCAAAACAGGATGTTGAAAGACATTTATATTTCTTATAAATAGAGAGTATTACAAATAGTGTTGTTGCTCTTCAAAGGAAGAAACACAAATAGGCATGACATTTGAACATTACATTCAGAGTTACAAACTGTAGAAACATAAATACATATAGAAAAAACATTGCAAATAAACCTGACCTGTAAAAAGAAAACAACAAATCCATAATTTCTGGAGCATTGTGACATCTCCAGCTCTGCTTCATCAATTTAACTTTTTAGTTGTTTTTTTACAATTCATGAGAGTCCAGTCTGGTTAGAGGTTTTGTTTTTAATGCAGGCGTATATGTGTGCAAAACATTGCAAATGTAATGCAAGAAAGTAAGGAAAATGTATTTGGTATAGCAGGTTTCACAGAGCAAGACCACAAAGTTCAAACTGTTATAAAAAATATATATATATATATATATAAAAAAATAATGGATTATAAAAGTAACACCAAAAACAATTATTAATACTTAAATAATAAAATATGTGTAACTTAATGTCATAACAGCAATATGATATTTTGATTTTCTGATTACACGACCTAAGCGAGACAAATAAATAGTAATTAATAAAGGACCCAGAACAGATCCCTGAGGAACGCCACAAGAAAGACCAGCACTCTTAGATATTTGAACAACTTCCATTTTAACATAAGAGGTAATAAAAATATCTCCTATTTCCCAATCAAGAACAGATCTGTTTTTGTATACTGTTCTTGCTTTAGGCTCTGTTCTTTTGGGTTGCAGAAGCATGATTATTTAAAAAAAAAAAAAAAACTAGATTAAAAAAAATAAGAGATTATAAAAGTAACACCAAAAAATACTTATTAATACTTAAATAATAAAATATGTGTATCTTAATATCATAACAGCAATATATGATATTTTAATTAGCTGATTACACGACCTAAGAGAGACAAATAAAAAGTAATAAAGGACCCAAGACAGATCCCTGAGGAACGCCACAAGCAGGAACAGATCTGTTTTTGTATACCGTTCTTGCTTTAGGCTCTGTTCTTTGGGTTTTTTGGTTCTTTTGGGTTGCAGAAGCATGATTTGTCATTTTCTATTTCCTTTAAATCATCTTGAATCCATCAGGTTTATCTTGTCCCCCCTTAGAAACCTGACTCACACAGTATCCTTACTTGTGAAACTGTCTGACATCTGAAAGCTTGATTGTAGGCTAGTTATGTTTGCATCGGTTATTATTATAATGCTTTCTAAGTAATACTAAATATCAGATTTTCCTTCATTTCAAGACACAGTGAAGCTATTTGACTTTCTTTGGTTGCATCACCTCCCTCTTATGTCTCGTTTCAACTCCAGCCATTCGCAGAGATCGCCATGCTGACAGACGTCCAGGAGGGCACGGTGGTCCGCTGCATCCAGCGCCTGGATGAGGTGCTGAAGGAGGTGCGTCAGGCCGCCCGCATCGTAGGGGACTCTGTCCTGGGGAGCAAAATGGAGAAGGCGTCCCTGGCCATCCGCAGGGACATCGTCTTCACAGCCTCCCTCTACACCCACTGAGAGACACCAGGAGAGAAAGTGTTTGTCTTAGTGAGAAAGACGTGAGAAAAAATGGGGGAGGTAACGAGATGGTGTAAATGAACACATAAGTGCTGTATGTGCCTATAAAACATGTTGATGTTTACATGAAGATCACTGGAAATGAAGAAGGGAATGATTTTAGTCCACAGACCAAAGTACAGACAACATGAAATCTGCATTGTAATTTATTGTACAGTAATAAAATCTGTATTAAACAAAAACATACATTTTGTTTTTTTTCCTCTGATACATGAAGAAATGTAAGATTACTGGTTTCCTGCTTCTTCTCTGACATTCTGAGTAGAAACTCCTCTGACGGAGAAATCATTTGAGGACAACATACAAGAGAGGAACAAAAATGTTGTAATGTCATGCATGGGTGGACAGAAATCCACATTTTTTTTCTTCTTTTGTTGAGCTGTAGACAATAATGGGATGTTCCAGCACAGTGCACTGTGCATTTTCTATCAGTCCGGGCTGTCGCTTTAAGACAACGATAGCTTTGTGTCTGATTAATTCAATGTACGGCGACGCGTTAGTGGAGAAACCTTATTAGACTCGCAGCCACACAGAGAGAGAGAGAGAGAGAGAGGAGAGAGAGGAGAAGCACAAGCAGCCCTGCGCGCTGGAAGGATAATTAGGTTTATTTTAAAGTTGCCATTGAATCGGGGGCGGTTTTTTTTTTCTCAAGATGAAGACATCTTGAGGATTGGTTTTGGAGGAATAAAAAAAAACTCTGCATCAACGTGCACAAGATCGGAGCGTTTTTATTTTTAATCACAACACATCCGATCAGAGGAGGAGGACAGAAGATCGGGAGGCATGTCGTCGGAAAAACACGGTAAGGGGGCTTTTTCTTAAACGTGCATCATTGTGAAGCTTAGTTCTGCCACTTCTGATTGAGATGTGATCATTTCTTCCAAATGTCTTTGATCCACGGTAACACATCAGGATTTGGATATCTTCTTGTCCGCGTCATCAGCAGCATCTCCATCCGCTGGTGATGTGCACACACCGCTGTTTCTGTAGGATGATGCACCGCTGTGTGGGTGCAGCTGAAGGAGGGTGTTGAGGGGAGGGGGGTGAAAAGCCCCCATTTAGGGCCCCATATTATATCAGACGGTTTTAAGTGGTAATATGAGACTTTGTGTTGTTATATTTGGATCTAAAGTCGCCTGTTTGTCTTTATTTCTGAATGAAATGCCTTTAAACTACACCAGCACAATGACGTATAACCTGTCTAAGGTCAACTTTATGATGGCCTAATGCTCATTTTCCTTTTCTGTCTATGTGTCATTATTATCATTACGCACTGGCCTACGTAGGCCTACATCTCTCCTCACTGTAGACAGGAGTGTGGGTGTCCTCTGCGCGTCTGCTGCTGCTGCTGCTGCTGCTCTTACATTTCACTACCACAGTGTTTTGGGTTTACTCTTTAATTCCTTCACGATGGTAGAGGGAGAAATGTTGATGACGCAGCTTTAAGGTCATAATGAGACACATTAAGTTGTTAAAGAAACTGTAAAGGACACAGTGAGCCACACAATGCAGTTTGAGATAAAACTGTGATGTGGCTATGAGAATGATTAAACACTACCAATCTTATAAAGTATAAAACATTGCTTTCATTGTAATGGCTATAAGTATAAAGCACTAAATGGGGATTGGTCTGTGTAAATACAGCAAAGCTCTGTGACATGATTTTGAAAAAGGTCTAATTAGAGTCAGCTATAATAGACAAGAATGATGTTTTTTATTTAACACTTTATCAACCTATCAGCAACACTCCTCCATGTATTATGCTGAAATTTGCTAAATGTAATTGTCCTTAGGCATGAAGGCCTACTTACTGATAAAATAAAATAATTTTAGCAATTACAGGACAGTCACAGAAAAGCTCTCAATCAGTTTGACAAACGAAATGGACACAACATCCCTTAGATCCATTCCCAATGTCAATCAATCAATCAATTTGTATTTGTGTTGCGCCAATTCATAACAAATGTTCTCTGAAGACACGGAGCAGGTCTATACTTACTCTTAGTTGTATTATTTATGAAGACTGAATATTAATCCACCACGAGCACAGCACTATGAGCAACATTTAAGTTACAGCTGCCTTTAAGAGGCTGAAAACCTCGAGCAGAACCAGACTCATGTTGAACAGCTATCTGCAGAAACAACAACAACAACAATTGATACAGATTCACAATGCCAGTTATGCCATTTTGAAGCTCTTGATTAAGTATGAAGAAAACTGGTTTGAAAACGTTCTGTCCAAGTCAAAACTAAGGACATACAGTATATACAGATCAAAAATCATTTTATGCCTGAGTTATCTGTAACGTGTTGTTTATCTAGAGGCCAAAGATCCTCGGTCGCACAGTTAAGATCTGATATTCTCCCTCTGGCCGTTGAAGTTGCTCGATTCAAAAACATTCCAGTAGAAAACAGACTTTGTGAGATGTGTGAGTTGGACGAAGTTGGAACGGAGTCCCATTTTCTTTTGCATTGTACAAAATCTGATGATCTGAGAATTATTGTTTCATGAAGTAAAATCAGAAATATTGGAGCGGACAGATGTGCAGAAACTTTAAGTTTGATGTGTTTAAACTTTGCTCATTTTGTTTCAAAATCTTGTAAGAGGACAGGATATTCTGTTTGATTAGTTTGACTTCTTGCTTTCTCTTTTTGTTTCTTGAGAATGAATATAGTTTACCTAGTGCACTCTGATCAGGGAAGGTTTTTAATTTATGGTGCCATGCATGACACAATAATAAAATAAAAAACTAAACTATAATGGTTACAGTGCATGTTTTATTAGCAGGAACAACTGATAATTCTAAAATAAACATCAGCAACTATAATGATGAAATGTGGAGGACTCATAATGTTGATTATAGAAGGTAAAGTCGAGCATCGCTCTTAGATTCACTTGTGTAGGATAAGACTGAAAAGCACATTTTGGGTTCAAAACAACTGCACTAAATTAGAAAAACCACTAGCATACTAACATTAGCATATTTCCAGAAAGGTGCAGTGTGATATCCTTAAAAATAAATAAAGATTTCTAAGTGATTTACTTATTAATGAGACTCAGAGACTTCCTGAACCATCCAAACTTTGCAGTAAATAAGGTACCACAGCACTATAGCCTTTTATTGCTTGTGTCAATGTGGTTTTCTTTTCTGGGTGTTTTAAAAACGTTGTTAACAGCCATGTTTCAGACATTTTATGTTAAGATATTTTGAGTTAAAAAACACAAAAATCCTGAGCTTCTTTCTCCAGACTTTGGATTTCTCACACATTAAAATTAAGAAACCCACACGTCTTGCGTCTCTAATGTTTGTCACATCATGACCTTTTTCTTTTTTCTTTTTTTTACCAGTACCAGTCCCTCTCTCTCTCGCTCGCTCCTCTTTCTCTCCTCCGTCTGTTTCTGGTCCACTTCCTGCCTGTGACAGAGTTTGGGGTCTGTTACGTAAAGCCATGGTCCCCGAGCACAAGTCGTCATCCCTCATCACTCACTCCGCTTCCTCCTCCCTCCTTCCCTCCCTCTCTCCTCCTCCTCCTTCTCCTCCTTCTCCCCTCCCTCATCATGTCCCTGTCAAAATACATCAACAAACCTTGACCTCCTACCTGCTGTGAAAACATGACACCCCATCACTCCATTCTTTTGTTAACTAAACACCAGGGGAGCAGAAGTGAGAGCATGAAATATTAAGATGTCCAAATCAGACTGATGTGTCATCTGGACTTTATCACTCTTGCACCAAATTCTTGGTTTCCAGGTCTAATCTTCAAACTAGAATCTCCAACACTCTGGGATGATTTCCAAAGTGTTGTTAGACACTAAGAAAAACAATCTGAGCACTTCAGATGAACAACTAAGCATCATAAATTGACTTACTTATCCTGTAATTGCCCCCATTGGATTACTCGTAGCCATTAGGCTAGAGTAAGCCACTCATTAGAGGCGGCTGTGGCTCAGTGGTAGAGTCGGTGGTCTCTCAACCGGAAAGTTCAGCAGCTCCGTCTCCAGCTCCTGCACATGACCCTTAACCCCAAGTTTCTCCCACTTCTTCATCAACGGTGTATTTAAAAGAAACAGAAACAAGTGTGTGTTTAGGCAGAGAGACTGTCAGCGTGGAAACATACATTTTTACCCCTCATCACCTCAAGTGCCGCCAAAGTCAGCAAAAAGGAAATCTCCATTATCACACCAAACTACTGGAAGCCGAATCCCCAATAGCCTTCAATTTTTGTCGTTCAGTTTGTAATTATTTGCATCTAAAAAATATGAGAAACTAGTTTGAATGGACAATATTTCATATTTGCTTTGAGTTAGTCTAAACATTACTGATAAGGGGGTTACATTGGGAATGGTTAAGTTTGATAATTATTGCAAATGTTAGCTTTCATGGAAAGAAAAAGGAAGAAGCAGCTACATCAAGCGTTTGTGTTTTCAGCGGGCGAAGAGTCTGCTGTGAGCTGGGTTTAATGTGTGCGGTTAATGATGGTTTTAAACCAGTGGATGTTGAACATAGGCAGATAGCATCAAGTTCGTAAAACATATAACTATCTAACACGATAGAGTAACCATCTAGCGTAGCATATTTCAGCTAACGTCGACGATGTATGCAAGCTAATCATTTTTTTTCGTCTTTATTGACAAATTTAAAACATACAAAAAATGTTGAAACCAAATCTTATAGAGGATGAACATACAACAGCAAAATACACAGGAACAAGTTAATGCTAGCTGACTATGACATAGCAAAGTATTTTAGTTACTCACACACCAGTTTGAAAACAATATTTTATGATAACAAGGGGTCTGTTTCCTAATCTGATTATTAGTTTGACGACTCAAACTTTTGAAGCCACACTAACCCAAGTGTCACATGTGACTCTGAAAAGGAGTTTGGCATTCCTCCAGTCTTAAAAAATGCTTCAAACAGCAAAATTAGATTTTTATCCAGGTTTTTTTTGTGTGATGAAAATGTTTTGTCACTCAGATTTTGTGGATGCTTCATTAGACTCTAAACCATGATATCACACATGCATATTTACATTTCCAGAGGTCATACATACTGTACATGAGTAAAACAGCCTTCCAGCCACTGTGTGCTTCTGACAGTCCATCACATGAAGTTCTCCGTCTCTGAAATGTCACATTTCTGAACCGCTAATTACATCTTTTTGAAAGCAGACAGGGAGAGAAAGGTCTCGGTTCTTCTGGTGAAAATGTCAATCTCAGTCTTCATTAGCACTCAGGCAGCGCAGGGTTTTCTCTCTCTTTGAAGTCTTGGTGAGAAGATGTGGTTTGTCTTAATTGTTTTTCGTCTTTTCCATCGGTGAAATAAGCACATTCAACATGCGGACAGGATGTAGTCGACCAGTGTTGAGTTAGATAACGTGCCCTCTGTTCTTCCTCTGCTTTTTCTATTTGTGATTTCTTCCTACATTCTTCTTTTTTTTTTCTTTTTTTTTTAAATCTGTCCTTCCTCTTCTTTCTCTTCCTTTTTCTTTTCTCTCAGGTCTTGATGAGTCCGGCCGTCAGACCATGCAGCCTCCTCCGTACCTCCCCGGCCCACAAGACCCCAACGTCCCCCAACATCCCCAACAACACCCCCAACAACACCCCCAACAACACCCCCAACACCCTCAACAACACCCCAACATGCAGCCAGCGCCGGGCACCCAACCCAACTACCCTCCTCCTCCACCGCCTCCAGGATCGGAGGGATACCTCCAAGAGACCCAGTTCCACTGCGGCCCGATGGGACCTCAGGGAGCTCCGCAGGGCTACACGGTCCAGACGCAGGGACCCGGAGGCACCATGCCTCACCCGCCTGTAGGATACCTCCATCCTGGTTACCCACTGCAGCTGCAGCCCTGCACAGCCTACGTACCCGTCTACCCCATGGCATCGGTGAGTCAGAGACAAACAAAGATTTCACAGGGCTGACATCAGTCTGCGGCAGGATTACACCAGACTCTATTTTAATTTATTGTACAGATGAGAGTGCTTTAGTTTTATCTTTTCACAATTACAGATTTGAGGGATTTAATACGTTTAATTCAATGATGTTTCCTTTCACTTTTTGAGGATGTTTCTTGGAAAGAAGTACGTTATTTGATCCGAACTAAAAGAAGGATATAGACATAGTTGTTACTTCCTTTAAAGAAGAGCTTCTGCATGTTAATCTGACATTACTTGATGCCTTTCACAGGTTGATGTCGTGTTATTTACTTGTTTGGAGCATTTTTATAGACAGATTTAAGCAAAAAATATCCAATATCAAATCATATGAAATGTCAAACAAATCAAGTTTCACATTTTACTCAATTGCTAAATTGCATTTGTTGTTTTAAGACAGGCTTCCATACATTTTCATTTAAAATATTGTATGTCAGTGCATCAAGCTTTTGGTCCACAGATGCATTGCTTCATAGTTTTCTGTCATGTAGCAGGAAAAGGTATTTGTACAACAGATTTTTTACAAAGAGTGTAATGCAAAGTGGTTTACATTTGCTTATTGAATCTTTGAGTTGTGCTCCTGAATTGACAAAGATATGTTTTTGTATTTTTTCCTTTTGCAGTCAATCAGAGGTTTCAAACCGAGTCCTTATTGGTGTTTTAAAATCTGACGGGGTTGTGAAGGAAAGAGTAAAAACAATAGTGCAACACAGGGTCACATTTTCTTTTTTCTTTCATGAAAGTTTGACCTCTCCAAGACTCTCAAAAAATATCAACGGGTTGAATATGGAGCTGGACATTCCTGTTCCTCTCATTTCTTGTCACATCTTTATTTTTGCCTGTCAATTTTAAATGCATAGACATTTTAAAAAACTAATGTTTTAACACAGGTCACAGTTTCACAAACATCATTGTGTATTACCAATTTGTTCATCCTATTTATTTATGACTTTTCTTATACAAAGTTGTTGTTTTTTTTAAGTTAAGCTGTGTACGCTTACACATGAGAGGATGAAACTGTTCATCCATGTTTCATCTGCACAGCTGTCAGCCTCTTGTCGGACACTTTCATGATAACCTCAATTATTTAAATCGCACCTTTAATGTTTACACTGACTTCGCTAAAATTTTTTGACTCATCTCAGGGTATTCTTTAAATCTTTTTCTCAGGTTAATATATATGTATGGGGGGGGGGGTCAGTTTTGTGGTTAATTTTTAACAAATGTTTCATGTCATGTCTTGGTAACCTGCTGCTGGATGCTTTGAATTTCCCTCAGGATCAATAAAGTATCTATCTATCTATCTATCTATCTATCTATCTATCTGTCTATCTATCTATCTATCTATCTATCTATCTATCTATCTATCTATCTATCTATCTATCTATCTATCTATCTATCTATCCATAACACAGAAGTTAACCAGAAGTTGTGACATTTGGCCCCAAAATGTGACTGTGAGTCACTGAAAAACTTGAAGTGTCTCTTTTTTTCTGCTGCCGTCTTTAACAGCTGAATTATAAATAAATGTTAACCAAGAACAAATCTTCACAGCAGCATGCTCACCTTGCCAGCGCCAATCTCGCAAATAAATCTTTCTCTTTTCCTGCCACTTATAATCCTCCTTTTTCTATCGTGTTCCCTTGTTCTTGAGTATTCTGTGAGAGGGTAGTCCTTTGGAAGCTGTTGTTCTCACTTCCTGTCCTCTTCTCTCTCTCTCTCTCTTCGCTCAGGGTCAGCCCTACATGCCCGCCGCGGGAGGCCACCCAGGGATCCCAGCGGGTCAGATTCATCCCATGCAGATGCCCCCCACCATCACCCTGATGGACCGCCGGCCGCCTCACGACTACCTGCCCATCGCCGTGCTCACCACCGTCTGCTGCTTCTGGCCCACAGGCATCATCGCCATCATCAAAGCCGTGCAGGTTAATCACTCTTCAAGACATCTTTTCATCTTTTGAGCTCCATTTACATAATGTCGCCTTCACTTTGTGACTTTGTGGTGTAAATGAACCCAAAGGTGACTTTACCCCTCATTTCATCTTTAGAAATGATCTTCCCTTTCAGAAGGAAATTCCAGCCTGCAGTTAGTTTATATACCTCTGGTCTGAAATCCTGATGGAGTGGTCATTAATGTATGGATTTGTTCAGACTCAGAATCAGACTCAGAATCAGAATCAGAATCAGAATCTGGGTTTATTGGCAACTACATTTACACATACAAGGAATTTGACTTGGTGTATTGGTGCTAAACACTTAACAAGGAAATAAAGCAGAACTAGCAACAACTTAAATAATACAGTATAAGAAGATATTACAATATATAAAATACAATTTAAAAATGTAGAATATAAAATATAAAAATAAAAAACACAAAATGTACAAAAGGTGTAATGTAGGAGCTGTGCAGTGGACTATGAGAAAAAAAAATCTTAGTGTGTGTAACTTCTCACAGAGTGCACGTAAGGAAGATACATTTTTAAAATCCAGTGGGCGTTAATTCTTTATAATATTTCAACAACTTATGGATGGATTGCAAGGATATTTTGCACAGACATTTATGGATCCCTGGAGAGGAAAATTACTTGTTTAACCCTTTACCTTTTCTCTAGTGCTGCCATGACCCCAACAGTTTTGTAAAAAAAAGGTAAAAATAGCCCCCAAATTAAATGTATTATTATATAATAATAATACATTTAATTTGCACTTTACTTTTTTAGCAAAAAAATCTTAAAGTGCTACAGAAAAAAAAAGGTGGTTAAAACATTCATATCAAAATGAAATAACTAAAGAGATTTTACTTTACAGCTCGTTCTTACTCCAAAGAGGCAGCAGTTATATTGTTCTGTGGCCCAACACTTAGGTACCCACATTTCTGAATCATTTCCTCTAGCTTGTTGTTCTCATGCTGCTTTCTGCTCAGGTTACGTCGAGTAAAGTGCACAAACATCCACTCAGAGTGGCTTCTGGGATCGCTCACACAAACTCAGCTCAGGTTTTCATTACCCTGTGAAACACACTGTCAATGTCTTTTAATTTAAGAAGCTAACTCATTTCAGGATTTCTATGTAGCAAATGTTTGCTTTGTGCACTTTTCATGCAGTGCTTTGAAAGTTTGCTTCCTTTTCCTATTCAGAATGAATTCTCTGGTTGAACAAAGCAAGGATTTTTTTAAATGTATTTTTCACTCTATCTTCACGACTTTAATATTTTTCTTGATCAGGAAAAATTTCAATTACATCAGAAAACTGGCACAGCAGAAGTCAGGTTTTTCCTTCACATTTGGAGATAATTGAGCGTGCACTCATTGTTAAGCTGCGCTGACATTTCACCTACACAAGCTGCTCTTTTACAAGCCCTTTTAAAAATGCAATTTCTTTAACACACAGGTGAAGTCGAGCGTGATGCCAGACATGTTAAAGGCTCAGTCTCGAGGCTCTCATGCCTGTTTGCCGCTGTGACATCAGACTGCGCTGACCAACATGCTCGCAACATACCACATTACGTAACTGCACCATTGTCGCTGCAACGGGGATGGAATGGATTTTTTTCCTCTGGGGCTCGCTCAGCTGGCTTTGAGCTGAGTTGAGCTGACAAGGCATGGACCCACCGGTCTGAGCTGTGTGTGTGTGTGTGTTGTGTGTGTGTGTTGTGTGTGTGTTGTGTGTGTTAATGCTGTGCGGAGTGGCCTCTTTCTGCACATCGGGCCTGTGCTGCAGAGAAATCGATCCATTCATTGTGTTTTAGACTCTCCCCACTGCTCCCACTCGTGCATCTTCTTGTTACATAACATCTAATTTTCTCCTCTCTCTCTCTCTCTCTCTCTCTCTCTCTCTCTCTCTCCCTCTCTCACACCAATCCCCCTCACTCCTGCATCACTCAGGTGCGCACAGCGATAGCCAGAGGGGACATGGTGACGGCGGAGATAGCCTCCCGTGAGGCGCGCAACTTCTCCTTCATCAGCCTGGCTGTCGGCATCGCCTCCATCGTGCTGTGCACCATACTCACCGTGGTTGTCATCATCGCCTCGCAGCACCACGACGACGAATGGGAGCCGTAACTCCAACGCAGACGGGGGAAATCACGGCACATAGCCAACTACTCTCGATCGTTTTTGAGGATATACCGTAGGAGCACTGACAAATGCAACACAAACTGCTAAGGCGTTTCCTGCCCTCTGTGACCAACTACACACACACACACACACACAGCTCTGAGTTAACCTGCTGTCACACAACACACACCAACAACCAAACACAGCGTATATGATGAAACACCAAATACAAGAGCTGTTTAATGAGGTCCAGAATTTCCCTTTGCACTCAAATATGAGCTGCAAGAGGGAAACAATGCTCCACACATTAACAATTAATTTGATGCTGATTATAATAAGTTTTGATTATTTCACCAGATCAGAGGATAGGTGGCTGTGTGTTACAACAACATCTGCTAAATGCGCCCACACAGATGTATTTTTTTTGAGTAGTTAAATGCACATTTAGTCTTAAAATTATACATCTTCTTTAAAAACATTTTTAAAAAGTGCCATGCTTAGTGACAAGTGTTGATCAGGTGTTAGTGCTGATTGCCCGGGTTAGAGGCGCTGCTCAATACACATTCTTACACACCAAATCGAGACTGGATGGACGAAGCGTCTAATGTAACCAAACAAGATTATTTATTTGAGATTGGATGTTTGTGAATTATTTGGGTTTTTTTTTCATTTATTTAAAACTCTTATTTATTAATTTATTCAATATCTACCCATGCACTGACGTTGTCTGCTATAATTTACAGTATATCAATCATTTTTCTTGCAGCTATCTGACACTTTGCAATTGGCTTAAATTTGATATCTGAAGATGTTGATTTTGCACTTTGTAGTGACCACATGAGATGATGCAGCTGCTTACATTCATAGTTCTTATAGTGCATGCTAAATATGAATTTAAGCTATTGGGCGTCTGGTGCAAAAAAAAAAAAAAAAAAAAAAGCTTTTCTCCCAGCTGCTGGTGGGAATATTTCCTTAAAAATGTCTAAAAAAAAAAAAATGTTGTGTGAAATAGTATTTTTCAAAACGTTTAAAAACGGCTGCTGTAATAACAAGAATATCAAGGAGACAATTTAGATGATAAGTATTTGAATTTAATATTTGCGAATATTTGTTTTTTGCAAGTATTTTCAAAGTAGTGTATTGGCCTATTTTTTGTGTTGCACATCTCTTAGCTATTTATTCAATCAGACACTGTATATGAAACTTTTGTGCAACGTTAGACTAATGAGGTATCATAACCCTGCATGTGATCCCTCACTTTGTTTCCATTTGTCTTAAATATCAAGGCTGCGTGACGGCTCAGAGCCTTTTTCACTGTTGTGTACACAAAGCGTCAGACGGGGTTCACTCCATGTGAGTTTCCATGATGTAGCGTTTAGCTCTGAGCAGTAGGTGTGCTACTGTTTGTATGAGCCGTGACAATACAGCGTGAATATTATTTGGTGTTTCTGGGGTTACGGGAGAACAGAAAATGAATGTTTCCAATAGAAGAGAGAAAGAGAGAGAGAGAGAAAATAATAATGCCTATACAGTATTGTAGCACTTTCTGCTATCTGAAATCTGTCCCCTGGTTCCCATTCTCTCTCTTTTTGTCTCCCCACATGAGTTATTGGACCTATTAATACCTCCCTCTTCCCCTTTCTCTTTTGCTCTGTTGTTTTTTTTTAAGAATAATAGAGAGATATTGAAAAAATATATTGTTTGTGGACAATGAACACAAAAAGAGACAGTATAAATACAGTTTATTCTGTAGTTTATGTTATTATCAAAGTCATTATTATTATTTATTGCTATTGATGATCACTTACGTATAATATAAGGTACAGTGGACACATCCTGGCCTGTATTTATCAATTGTCATTTACTTATTATACATTTACAGTTAGTCGTTATGCTGGGCGATGAGTTTTTTTCTGTACAAATTGTTGATGATTTTCATTTAAAGAAAATATTATGGTCTGAAATATGTAAATTAACTTAAATTAAACAATATTTGAGATATTTAAAGAGTATGAAAATATAAATATAGACAAAAAAAAAGATGTATGATGTTAAAGCTGGACACAAAGAACAAGCTGGAGAACGGAGGAGCGTCTCCTACCATCAGAGATAACAGCTCATATAAGAGGCTCAAAAATATATATAAATCTAATGTCTATGTCTAAAAGCACTTTACCCTGAGTTATTATTCTGAATTTATAATTCATATCAGATGATAATATTTGGTAAAATCTCTTCATAATGTCCCGAAAATGCTACGATTAGATTTTACTACTCCATCTAAACACTAAAATAGAGTTTCAATAAATAGATTTGAATCTACAAGCAACTTTTTTAAATTTAAAAAGATATTGTCTCCTTTTAGCTAAGACAAAGACTAACCCCTAATCAAATCTATAGCCCACCTAGCACCATTCAATTCTTGTGTTTCCTCTTTGGGCTTAAAAGAAATCTCATCAGGGTGTGACAGGTGGTTGTTGTTACTTTTGGACAAAGTAGGCTATCCCTTTTTTTTCAAAAATTGCAGAGCTAAACTAACTAGCTTCAGACTGTAGCTAGATTAGCCTAGCGTACACATATGAGAGTAGTCTTAATCTTCTCATCTGTGTCTTTGCAAGTACAAATAAATAAGCAGGCTGAATCATTTATTTAAGATGAGGATGAAAAGTCAAAGATGTTTTACTTCTATCCAACACTTAACCCAAAAAATGTACTTTTATCAGTTTGATAAATACAGGCCGTGTCCTTCTGATGACACGTTGATATTTCAGTGTTTAAAGAGTTAATGAAGCACAGTGCTGTTTAGTATTATTATTGTAGTTAATATCTAGTTAATATGACGCTATAGGCTCCCTGTGTGCTTTCTATTGGGACCTCTCTGTGACATGAACCGCAGCTGTTTACCTGAACAGCTGACAGATTTATTCATCATTTCCCTTTTTATTTCTTTTTTTTTTTACGTTTTGTTTTTTATTTATGAGCCTGTACATGCGATGATTGGATGCTTGTTCAAAGAGCCAAAAAAAAAAAAAAAAACCTGTGTACATGTGGTTCTCTTTGGGGTTTATCTTTATAATAGGCTGATTTTCATGGCTGTGTTGCACATGCATTGGTTGTTTCTGACTTCAGTTGTTTGAGCGACGAATAAAAGAATAATTTTTTGTTGATGCATTAGTGAAGGCAGCCTCTCAGTCTCTCCCACATCCTCTCAGTCTCTCTGTGGCCTTTCCGCTCTCCCCCCATCACTAAGGTGCTATTTATAGTTGCCCCGGTTTTTTTCTCACTCTGTCTCTCTTTTTCCTCTCTCTGTCAGATCTACACTATCTCTCACTATCATGTGTTTTTTATCATGTGACATTTTTGGTTTCACAGCCGATTTTGTCTACACGATGACGGCAAGTGTTTAGAGCACAGAAACAAAGACAAAGATGATGCCTTCTTATCCACCCTAATGTAGACATACTACAACGTTTACCCAAAGGATATGCCATTATGTCTTTTAGGTTCCCCTGACCTTCCCCTCTGCGCCACTATGTGGTATTGAAAGGAATCTCAAAAGTCATCAGCATAAAGAGATCTCAGCTACATGTTTTGTGCTAATTCATGAACGTTAAATTAAGATTGTGAACAGTTAACTGGTGGATGTATTTTGAAGGCTTGCTTTACATGAATCTTACCTTAAAGTCAACATCCTGCAAACATCGTCAATGGGGTTATGTGAGTCTGCTTACATTTAGCTCAAAGTTGTGCTCTACTCAGTTACCTTAATTGTAAGAAAATATATTTGTAGAATTACAATTTAATAAAATGTTATAAGCTTGTGGAATAAGATGCAAGCTTCGGCAAACTTCTATGGACTCTGCCATTTTTGAAAATGTCCGCAAACCAATATCCCAATAAATAAGCTTGGGGCTTAAAAAAGAATTCCTAGGCTGAGGTTTAAATACAAAAAGATAAGAGCATTTAAATGACTATTCACATAAACATGATATATACAACCACATTTAAAGGGAGTATATCAAATAATAATGACTCATTCTTTAACGTTAGAATGCTAATTAAATGCTTTTGGAAAATGTTTGCCTTCTTTCATGCAATCCAAGTCATTAAACAAATTGTTAGATACATCAAAGGGTTAACCACATTGAAGCTAACATGAGCATGTTAGCCTGATGACGTTATCTATGAGGTCAAAGAACAGCTTAAATGCTTTATATGCGATTTTTTGATCCAGCAGATGTCGCCCTTCAGCACCAGCATGGAACCAAAACAACTTGCGCTGCATTGTTGTGTTAGCATGCTAATGCTAGCGATCTTTATTATGCTGGTATCTTCACACTGCATGTAAATTTACCTGAAATGAGCGTGATCTAGAAACACAGTTAAGCAGTGAGTACAGTATGTTATTCTTCTTTTCTCTAGTCCCTCAATTAAACAACTTTTATACTCGAGGGGAGGAGTCAGCCGGCCGTCCCGGCGATGTAAACAAAGTGAAGATAGGACTCTGAAAACTCTGAAAGCATCACAGACAGTGGGATTTATATTACATTTAAGTGCGAAAAATCACATATAAAGACTTTTAAACTTGAGTTTAGCCTCACAGAACAGATTTGATTTCTTTGTTTGACACAACAGGAAGTTATTTACTTGCTTCATTGTTAGTTTTTTTTGTCCCATGAAGGTTGAATATAATTGTTCCCTATCTGAGCAGAGTATACTTTAACCTGGTTTCAATCTACTTGGAAAATTATAGTAAAATCTTAACTGTCTTATAACTCTGTGTTTGGTCCCTACATACTTCTTAGGGGTCTTCAGCTGCTAAATGCTAACTGCTAACAGTGTCTGTTTGCAGTGGCAGCTCTGGTTGAAAATGCCTTTGTATAAAAGTGATGTTTTTATCGGTTGGAGGTAACCATACAGTAAAGTTGTGACAGCACTGCATTAAGCTTTGTCTGTATGATAGAGCTGTCATTAATGTAGAATAGCTGCAGGTTTACTTGTAATAACTAACCTCTTTCACAGCCACGTCGTTTCCACTCTGTCATTTGATAAATTAAATGAAATTATTATTAAAAGTAGGATATTAAAAAAGATCATGTTAGCCTCTATATACAATACATTTTAAATCAGGCCCATAGAAAAAGAGGTTGAGGGAGAAGCGTGGTTGGAGCTCAGCCAGCCTGTGTGTGTGCAGGATCACAGATGGTCATTTAGCCTCCTGAGGAGAAGCAGCATCTCTGAGATCATTTGACTTGGCCTCACACTGCACGCCTCTCTCCTCCATCACACGGTCCCAGAGTCGCCCCGGGTCGCCCACGCTGGCTGTGTCTCTGCATGTGTTTGTGTCATCATGCAGCTTCCTCGCTGGACTGTCATCTCGGCCGCAGCGTCTGGACTGATCACTGATGGCTGTATCATGAGGGAAATAAAACTCAGAGTCCTGCAAACATAAAACCAGAGGTGTGAGAACAAACACACATGGCTCTGCTCTGCCGCTGACATTTGAGATTAAATAGCAGGAAAACCTAAAGCCAGTGAATGGTGTCAGCCCTCCTTTCAGCATCATTACACGCCTGCATCGAGGGGAAGCTCTTCTTTTCGCTTCATGCTTCGGCTGTCTTTGTCTACACGAACCCCAAACAATGGTGGACGAAGAATTTACATCCTTTACTTAAAAAAATGAAAAATACAAGTACAAGAACGAAAAAAATATACATGACAAAAAACTTTTATATCTTAAGTTCTAATTTAAGTGATGGAAAGTATATTCACTTAAATACAGTATTAAAGTGAACATGTTGTTGTACTCTGGATTTCTATCATTTATAATTAATTAACAGCTAGAAATGTAATCTTTACTCCACATCTGTCAGACATGTTTAATTAGTTTTTCCTTTTAAATGTAGACTTTAAAAAATAAAACAATATCAGTTTATTGATCAATCATTTCAGAAATGTATATGAAGTACCTCCAGCAACTGGAAAATTAGGATTTACATGAACACTGCTTCACCTGATATAAAACTCTCATACCATGATGTATCTGAAAAATAAATACTTTTACCTTTAAGGTTTAAAATGTAATGAATACATTTTACACACTATACACACACACACACACACACTATACCCACACACACACACTATACCCACACACACACACACACACACACACACACACACACACACACTATACCCACACACACACACACACACACACACACACACACACACACACACACACACTATACCCACACACACACACATGCACACACACACACACACACACACACACACACACACACTATACCCACACACAAACACACACACACTATACCCACACACACACACACACACACACTATACCCACACACAAACACACACACACTATACCCACACACACACACACACACACACACTATACCCACACACACACACACACACACTATACCCACACACAAACACACACACACTATACCCACACACACACACACACACACACACACTATACCCACACACACACACACACACACACACTATACCCACACACACACACACACACACACACACACACACACACACACACACACACACACTATACCCACACACAAACACACACACACTATACCCACACACACACACACACACACATACTATACCCACACACACACACATGCACACACACACACACACACACACACTATACCCACACACACACACACACACACACACACACACACACACACTATACCCACACACAAACACGCATACATACACACACACATATGCATACATACACGCACACACGCACACACACACACACGCATGCATACATACACGCACACGCACACACACACACACACACACACACACACACACACACACTATACCCACACAAACACACACACATGCACACGCATATATATATTTGTAAAATTCATTTTCTGTTAAATGTTGATCTCGGGTGCAGACATGTATTGAAGTGCTTCTGGGAACAAGTGCAAATCAAACAAGGTCGTAACTAAAACATATTTTGATATCACTGTTTCATCTTTAACAACATAAAGATAGTAAATTAAATTATACAATCATGTTTTTAATGGAAAATATTTATCTGAAAAGTAACAGCAGCTGTCACACAGCTGTACTGGAGTAAAAAAAGGTTTTCACATTTTCCTCTCAAATGAAGTGGAGGGGTCGTATTATGTGGAGTAAACATAAAGGACATAATCAAGAAAAGCACAGAACTTGTTTGGTACAAAGATAAACACAGAAGAATCGACTGAAAAATAAAAGTCATTACAATGAATAATAAATATTTGTGAGAATAATTTAAAGAGCAGTAATTAAGGCTGTGATTGTCATGTGTGCAAAATGTACAAATATTGTTTTACAGCAGCTGGAATAGACCTCAGCATGTTTCCAGTTTGGCAGGGTGACAGAGTTTGTTGGGACCAAATGGACGAGGGTCCAGGTGGTGCAAACACAGAGCTGGCATGAGAACAGAAGTGCAGCGGCCTGGCTGCTGTAGGAACAGTGAAACACTGAAATGAAGAGTGTGAAGCTCCAAACAGGTCCTTTGTTTGGTCAAAATGTCCCCAAAGATGTAACATAAACCAAGTGTCTCCTCCAGAGGAAAAACAGCTCCGTCAGTTTATGTGATAATGAGCAAAGGCTGCAGATTAAAAGTCCATCAGCTCAGTGCAGCGGCTTCCTGGTTTGACCCCGGTTGTCTCTGTCACTGAAGGATCTTCTTCTTGATGTACTGACAGAGGCAGAGCGGGGCGGTGCTGCAGTGATTTCTCCGGGGACGCAGGCGGTGATGTGACGGTCCTGACAGCCTCTCAGACACCAGCAGCTTCACATACGCTGCACTGTAGGTCATGAGAAGCTGGTAGGCCTTAGCCTGCAACAATAACATAAAAACAAACAAGTTAAAGAAACCTACTTCAACCCAAAGACCAAAGAGAGCAAGATCGGCTCTGAAGCTGATATTGTGTAAGTGTAAGTAACCGGAGCAAAAGAGTTCATTTACAGGCTCTGAGAGTGTAGAGAGTGGAGTTGATAATTGGATTAATTTTGGTATCAGCATTCCTTAAATAACAATCTGTCTGTCTTTTCAATATCCAATCAGAACAGAGACTGCATCAAACAGATTTATGAACTAGCTCATGCAAAACTTTCAGCGCAAAAGCTTAACTTCTCAGAAGCGTTTTATGTCCAGCATTAGTGAGAATATGAACGACATACAGTAAGTGCCTTATGCTACTTAGAAGAAAAAAAACTTAAAGTGACTTTAGTCTGTTCATATTCATGTGAATTCATTCATATGGACTTTCAAATGTGAGCCAAACACTGGCTGAAAACATACCTATACTGTAAATCAAGATCTCACAACACACTTTTATTGAATTAAAAATAACAGTATTAAGGTTTAAATTATAGAAATATATTTAAAATGTTTTTTTTTTAAAGTTGGTAAAAATGGTTTAAATCATTTAATTTAAAAAATGAGTAAATACAAACTATTTTAATTTGTATAGAAACTAAGAAGTCTTCATGTGTGTTTACCTGAGCAGGCAGAGAGACATCAGGGAGCAGGCTGTAGCTGGTGGTAACTTTGGTGTCCTCCCGCTGGCTGGATGAGGTACTGCAGCTCATCGCCTCGTCTCCTAGCAGAGGCCTCTGTTCATCTAAATCCTGCTCGATATCTGACCCACTGACCTCATCGTTGACCTCCGTCACCAGGACGAGATGAGACATTCTCTTCTTCAGTTTTTTCTGGTGAAAGTGTGACATAAAATCGGACCACTTTACCTCCCTTCACACTAAACAGTTGAGTGAAGTCCAGAAATAAATGTCCTTAAAATAGCATCTGGAATTATGTTTCTATTGATCTCCGGGGAGGACAAACATGGAAGCAGAAGACAAATCGATGTAGCAGCAGGAGAACAAACACAGCGACAGATGTACTCGTCTCACTCACCTGGGTGTCATTTGTCACAAAGTTGTGCTCCTCTAAAGTTTCAGTCAGTTCCCTTAGACAGCAGGACAAGTCCCAATACACAAAGTACAGCTGCAGACAAACAGGGAGCATCAGTATCTGCATGTTCTAAATTCATTTTGTTGTTCTGTCAGGATGTTTCGTGATCCAGAGCAAACCACCAAACCACATACCTTCATGTTTCCTTTGCAGTTCTGCACCCAGTCGGCCACGGCAACCAGCAGCTTGTGTTTCACCATCCTCTCATTCACCTGAATCAACCGAACGTCCAAGTTCATGTTGATCTGAAACACACACAGACACACACACATACATTTTTAAATATGTATTCCTGTAATATGGATGTATATAGAAGCCTGATAGTTCTTCTTACGTCCTTGTTGCTGAGGTGGAGGATGAAGATGACGGCTGTGGTGATGAAGATGGCGACCAGGCTGACAGAGAGGCAGAGGACCCAGTAATCACTCACAGTGATGAAGATGTCGGAGGGTGGAGAACACGGCGCACCAAATCACCAAATACAGGATCTGGTGAAAGCGAGCAGAGAGAGTATGACACTGATGGAAAAGTGGTAAGAGAGTGAAAAGAAAGCAGAGACACAGAGATAGAAGGACATGGGGAGTGTTAAATAATAACGTACCGGTGCAAATATAAAGTGGAAAAGCGCAGAGTGAAAAATCAAATATCTCCTGACAGGAGAAGCGTTCAGAGCTGTGTTCAGAGGAATCTCCATGTCTCTGACCGGAATCTAAGATCACAGGACATAAAGCCTTAAGTTATATAAAAACTTATGATAAAGATATAAATCAATATTCAGTGCCACATTCGTGGATGTGTTCGCTGACCTCGAAGCCATCATCCTCCAGTTTGGCCCGACACAGTGAAGATCAAAACTGGGGTTTAGGGTTGAAGAGGTCGGCACTGCAAGAACACACTGACCTGAGAGAGAGAGAGAGAGGGGGGGGGGGGGGGGGGAGAGGGAGAGAGAGAGAGAGAGAGAGGGAGAGAGTATGAATGTGTGTTTGTGTGTGTGTGTGTGTGTGTATGTGTGTGTGTGAGTGTGTGAGAGAGAGAGAGAGAAAGAGAGAGAGAGAGAGAGAGCGAGAGAGAAAGAGAGAGGGAGAGAGAATTAGAGGGAGAGAAAGAGAAAGAGAGAAAGAGAGAGAGAAAGAGAGAGAGAGAGAGTATGAATGTGTTTGTGTGAGAGAGAGAGAGAGAAAGAGAGGGAGAGAGAGTATGAATGTGTGTGTGTGTGTGTGTGTGTGTGTGTGTGTGTGTGTGTGTGAGAGAGAGAGAGAGAGAGAGAGAGAGAGAGAGAGAGAGAAAAAGCTGTAACCACTTCTACATCTTTTAAAATAGTTTCTGTGATTTTCAAAAAGAACTACAGAAATCGAGGAAAAAAAAGAGCAAAAAACTGTTGAACGTTTGTTGACATGTGAAACTGTGACAATGAAAAAGGAAGTAAAGTCAACACAAAAGCAGACTGGTCAAATATAAATAACTTCACATATCACTCTGACCTGAGGTCAGCCAGACTGTACAAAGTCGAGCTGCGCAGACAAGCAACATCTTGAAATACACATTTAATCCTGATTTTTATATTACAGAGATTTGTTGTAAGCTCTATTGGGAGGAATGTCTATAAAATAAAACCAAATGTACTCAAAGTACTTGATAGGATGTGTGCAAGTATTCTCTGAGTCTTTGTTGGAGACATTTCACTTCCTGGAAACATCTTCCTTTTTTAACCAATGCTCCAATCTCAAAGCTGAAGAGGGAATAACTTAAATTAAGGAGTTAATTTATTTGCATCTCAGAAGATCCTTTCCCATCCTGATTTTTTGTTTGCATTTTTGTGACCAAATAAATAAGAATATAGAAGTAGCCGTTACCATTGGACCATTTTGGATTGTTTTGCACATCCTCCTCATCCTCCTCCATCGCATGATCATCTCCGTTCTTCTCCTCCATCATCTCAGAAGTCACCACGTCCTACAGAGAAATCAATCATCTTTTATGTCCGAGAATAACAGAGAACACTTAGATAGCTAATGTTAAAGTCGGCTACAGACATTTCTTGGTATGAATCAACAAAAAATGGAATTGTATAAGTTCCTCCTGCTGATATCTGTCATCATCCTCAGAACGAGGAAACAAAGTCAGCATGAAAGCGGATCCATGTGACTGAAATTATGCATCACTCAGCATTATATTACAAACCACTGAATCATAAAAACATGACCAAAAGTCAGCAGTTTGAGAAGATGATTGATGAAGGAAACCGACAAATTAATTATAAGAGAAGGAATTATTTTAGTTTAAAAAAAGGCAGAATATACAATCATCATGTTTATTGATCTAGAAGTGTCAAATCTCAGTATGCCAGACGGTACTTAATAGAGAAGATTTGAAAAAGCTTATAAACTAATGGATAAACCGCTCAATGTTAGAAACAAAGTAATGGATTAAAAGTTAGTTAGTGCATTGGAAAAAGTTCGCTATTGGCTGTTAATAGATGTAAGCTAATGGATAAACAGTTAGCCAAAAGTATTCATACTATGCTTAAAGTAGGCTTATGGATAATCTACAGAAAATTAGCTAATTATAACAGTTGATATATCCTAGTAGTTATAACATAAACAAAAGGATAAAGAGTTGATGGCTGGCTAAAACCTGGCGAATGACTTAACTGTGAAACGGCTTACTTCGTATTAAAAGTAAGTTAGCTACAGGGATTGGGTAAACACTTATTATGTACTGTTAGCTTTTAAATTATGGGAAAAACTGTCTACAAGAGAATAGATGGCTTTACAGTGAGATAGCTTAGCTTGTTGTAATAGATAAATATTTTATTTAAGCTTAAAGTCGTGAATAAACACTAAAATACTAATGCTAAAAGTTGGCTAATGGCTAGCTAGCTAGCATAGAATTTGTTTGAAAAAAGGTGAAGAAAAGAGGATGTTTATTAAACGCAGTAGATAAAAAGTTTAAAAAGTTAGTCAAAGTTAAAAATGTCTTTGTGGTTTAAATAGTAAACTTTAAAGGCTTTATATGCGATTTTTTGATCCAGCAGATGTCGCCCTTGAGCACCAGCATGAAACCAAAACAACTGGCGCTGCATTGTTGTGTTAGCATGCTAATGCTAGCGATCTTTATTATGCTGGTATCTTCACACTGCATGTAAATTTACCTGAAATGAGCGTGATCTAGAAACACAGTTAAGCAGTGAGTACAATATGTTATTCTTCTTTTCTCTAGTCCCTCAATTAAACAACTTTTATACACGAGGGGAGGAGTCAGCCGGCCGTCCGGGCGATGTAAACAAAGTGAAGATAGGACTCTGAAAACTCTGAAAGTATCACAGACAGTGGGATTCGGGTGTTACACCCATTGTAGACAGTCATGACTCACAGAGTTATTTTCAGAGGAGATACTTAATTTATATTACATTTAAGTGTGAACAATCACATATAAAGCCTAAGTTGTGAATAAACACTAAAATACTATGCTAAAAGTTGCCTAATGGCTAGCTAGTGTAGAATTTGTTTGAAAAAAGGTAAAGACAAGAGGATGTTTATTAAATGCAGTAGGTAAAAAGTTTAAAAAGTTAGTCAGAGTTTAAAAAATGTCGTTGTGGTTTAAATAGTAAAAACTTATACAATGAAAGGGTAGATATAAGTACAGCTCCAATATATAACAAGTGTGACTACAGCAGTCTTAACCCTGATGAATCAGTTGTACATAAACATACTCACTTCACTTCTACATGGCGTGTTGTGTAACATCCACTGTTATAATCCATCCATGATGAATGGCACCAATGAAGAGAAGGCCTTTCACTGTTGTCCCGGTCATGTAAGGGTTTGCAGCCACATTCCTGATCTGATACAACAGTTAAACATGTCAGGCTTTAACTAGACGACTGGAATCTATTTCTGCACATCCTCTAGATAAGCCACAGCTTTTTTTTTTTTTTATCACTGATTACAATCCCTGATTATTTTTAAGTGACTATAGAAAGACGATAAGGCTCGACCAAACCAGAGCCTTCCTGCTCAGATGCTGAAGAAAAGAATAGCACCCTCCATGACATGTAAAAGGTATATGCATCAAGTTATTAAGTAACCAAAGGTGAAAAAGTGTGAGCAGCAAAACACACTTCATAAAAAACAATAATATATATATTTTTTTATTTGTAAATTTTATTTCATTCAAACAAACAATAAAGTTAAGAAAACAAACATAAAATCTCAAATTTTTAATGAAAAGGAGCAGAAAGAAGACTAATCTTATAATATCTGCCCCTCTTTCACAAAAAATCAATTAAAACAAAACAAAACACTTAATTCAAAAACAATAAAAATAAAAATAAATTGGCTGCAGGCAAACACAGCCACTGGCATCCCCATCGTAGATCCTCCTGACCAATTCATTTTACACCGTACAAAGCATATCACAATACAGCATCACGAAACAGAACAGTACATCTCACTGACATATTTCCTAATGTTTCTTTTAAATATCATGTTTGATTTAGATTCTTTAGTTTCTCTGTTGAGATTGTTCCATAAGCTGATTCCTTTCACAGTAAAACAACAACAATAATAGAGTTATTAATCATGAAGGGAATCTTCCTTTCAGATTCTCGTTGTTGTAAAACATTTTGTATTGATTGTATCATTGGATATGTCCTTTCAAATGTGAGTTTACATATACACTGTACTGCTTAATGGAACAGTAGAGTACTGCATTATGTATGAATGTATGTAATAGACTTATCCTCATGCACTGGATTTCAGGGCTGTTGCCTTTTACTGTAATGAAAAAGAGCTGATCTCATCTGCTGTCAAAGATTATGACCCCCATAGTTAGAGGACCAAATGTATTTTTTTTTGTCTTTATAGCTGCTTATACTTAAAATGTCCAGAATGCTATTTGTTATCACAGCGGCGTATGCATGCTCTGTTCATGGAAGATAAGAGGCAGCTTAAACCGATGCACTGCACCAGAACAGGGACCCTTCACAGACCACATCCTGTGATGTTTTTAACGGCTCTTGTGTCTGTGACATAATGAAAGGAAGGTGATAAAAATGAAATAAAAATAAATGCCGATTAGAGGCACAACCAGCTCTCTGTAGATGTCCTTCTACCCCCACTCTCTCGCCTGCCCGTCTGTGACGCTGCCACATTTCACCACTGAAGTGTGAAAACACTGCTGCAGCTGTAAAGTCAACTCTTTACCTCTTTCTCAGCCTCGCTCTTTTGGCGTTACTCCTCTCTGCTTTCATCTACTGTCTCATTCTCACTCCCTTGAATGTTAAGAAAGTCAAACTAACTCTGGGCAGAGTTATCATTTACTGCTAACTTTGCAGCTTTACACAAGAGGAGACCAAATCATAATATTGTTCACACAGCACAGGCAGAAATGGTACTTTTTGTTCAGTGTTGGAAAGAGGAAACAGCATGATTATTATCATGAGCGTGGTGAAAAACTGAACATACATTCTGTTATCTTAAAGCTTCATCTTATCTATTTTTAAACCCATGTGTGTTGAAAGTTACTTTTATATATTCAGCGGGTTGTGTCAGGTCGAAGAGCGATTCATATTCATCATTTTAAGTCAATTTTAAGTGTTCTGGGATGATTTTTCTCAAAAAGTTGGAAAGTTCAACGTTGCATCATTGTCATGTTTCTTCTTTTTAATTCTGCACTTTTTCTTTTTTTGCTACTACATTTTTTTTATTGTTTTTTCAACAGAAAAAACATCAACAACATAACATCAGAATGACTGCCAACATTTAGACATGTTCAATTTTAGGTCATAACCTAAGTAGTGCAGTTCACAAGGGGTCTTTAAATAGCTTCTCATAATTGACATGATCAAATAAAATGAAGAATAAAATAAAAAATAAATCAGTGAAAGGGAGGCAAACGACATAAAGTTGTCAGAATGAGTGGGGCAAACCACCTAGCACCTTATCTATTGATCTGTCAAATATTGTCTCCATTTTGACCAAGTCCTTTCTTACTCTCAATAAGAAAGTCAGTCTTTCCATCTCATGAATCCCTTTCATAATTTCGAACCAGTTATCTACTGTGGGCGGATCAGTCTGTAACCATTTACGGGTGATCGCTTTTTTTGCTGCTACTGAAAATATTTTCAGAAGGTATCTATCACCTCCTTTTATTTTGTCAGGCAGATCACCCAAATAAAATGAGATAAAAGTTAATGGTAACAGTTGTCCAAGAATCTGCACATATACCTTTAAATGTTTGCTGTCACTCCTTGAAAACAAAACAAAACATCATCGAGCACGTCTTACCTGTATTTTAGATGAAAGTCCATCATGTCAACAAAAGTGTGATCATTATAATCCTCTGTCGTCTAGTATTTGTTTCCAGATGTCCACATGTATGGTGATAGATTGATTTAATGCAGAGCTGCTACTGCACCCTCAGACTGTGGCGTATGTTACTTTCACGCTCAGATGAGACTCAGCAGTTTCCCTCCTACTTCTCCTTCTCTTGGTTTCTCTCCTTCCTTCTCTCTCTCTCTCTCTTGTTCTTTCTCTAAGCGTGTGACTCAGATCAGCCGGCCTCATGACTGCAGGAATGTGGTTGTTGGTTCTCAGCTCACACAACACTATGATTAGTTCAGCCAATTTTTTTTTAATACTGTGTGTATGCAGAGGCCAATTAAGAAAGCCTCAAGCCTTTATTAAAAGTGACACCTTTGATCTCAGTTGGATTTTTGTGAGTTTAAGTCTGGCTTCTCTTGAGGAAAATGTTTCATGATTAATGAAAATATATGCTAAAGTCCTCAGCATTTCTGTTTGTTTTCAGTGGCATTATGTCAAACTTTTCACAGAACTTTTCATTAACTCATGAAGTCTGAGGATATTTGTGGGGCAATGCAGGATTTAATTCAATGCAGCTAATTCACACGGTGATAACATAGGGAATAATAGTGGGGAATTTTAGGCATACAGCTGTTTAAACACATTATAAAGAGAAAGGTTAAACTAATAGTACATTAAAAATAAGAAGGTCGATTTGCCCTAAACAACATCAGGAAGATCAGACTTCACCTGTCAGAACATGCTCCTCTTTGCTTTCATCTACTGTCTCATTCTCACTCCCTTGAATGTTAAGAAACTAACTCTGAGCAGAGTTATCATTTACTGCTAACTTTGCAGCTTTACACAAGAGGAGACCAAATTATAATATTGTTCACACAGCACAGGCAGAAATTGTACTCTTTTATCAGTGTTGGAAAGAGGAAACAGCATGATTATTATCATGAGCACGAGCATGCATTCTGTTATCTTAAAGCTGCATCTTATCTATTTTTAAACCCCTGTGTGTTGTGTTTAGGGTTCATGCCATAACCCTAAAACAAAAGCTTAAACAACAAAAACTGAGTTTGCACACTTGAAATGAAAAAACTGCTGATTTGCACTAACATTTCAGAGTATGTTTTAACTTCAGGAGGTAAATGCCATTTCTTTTTTACTGCTTTGTCAACAGATAAACTGAAAAGTTTTTAATGATAAATTAATTGAATAATACTCATTATTATAAAAACTCCAATAACTGAATGAAAATCAAAGTATAAACCATATAGCTGAAAGTGCTATTCAAAACTCTGTATTTTGCAATCTTGTTTTATGATTTAACTATGGCCTACAGGATTTCACAATTACACACTTTAACGGTGGCAGTATGTTCTGTTTTTTTTTTTTTAAGAAAAGCCTGCCCCCTAGTGGATACAATAACTTAGTGGAATGAATAAATGATATTGAGCTGCAGAGATAAATAAAGAAATTTACTGGAAAAGTATATTCATGAAGGGAAATTGATAACATGCAGTCTTATTACCATCTGTCTGCTTGCAGCATTTATCTATGACTACACATTTATTTAACAATATTGTGAAAAATGACATCAAGATCTACCACCTCATAGTAGAAATATGTGCAACAATTCTTATGAAAACAACAAATCTACTCAGGATATGGTAGGATACTTGATGAATATGTAGGCTATATCCATAAAAACATTTTTTTTTTTTTTTTTTTATAAAAATGCATCAACCAAAAAGTTTACATCACTGGGAAGCTGTGTGAGCTCAGTTATTTAAAGAAGACGCTGTCACCTGTAAGTGTGAATTAAATTCAGAAGGTAGTTCTGTGAAGTCCCATGTCTATTGTCCAATCAGATTGCTTGGTTTCCATTTCATCCACTTGTTGTAAAAAATAAACTAATAGTAAATAGCTAACTATTCTGACGATATAATTTAAAATAATAATAACACCGTGAGAGAAAAGTAGGCTACGACGGTGGATTAGGGCCATGTTAATTTTTTTTTACGACTTTATTCTCGTAAATTTACGACTTTATTCATGTTAATTTACGACTTTATTCTCGTAAATTTACGACTTTATTCTCGTTAATTTACGACTTTATTCACGTAAATTTACGACTTTAATCTCGTTAATTTACGACTTTATTCTCTAAATTTACGACTTTAATCTCGTTAATTTACGACTTTATTCTCTAAATTTACGACTTTAATCTTGTTAATTTACGACTTTATTCTCTAAATTTACGACTTTATTCTCGTAAATTTACGACTTTATTCACGTAAATTTACGACTTTATTCTCGTTAATTTACGACTTTATTCTCGTAAATTTACGACTTTATTCTTGTTAATTTACGACTTTATTCTCGAATTTTTTATTTTTTATTTTTTTAACGTGGCCCTAATCCTCCGTCGTATAAAAGCTAGGACATTATTATAAAAATATTGTTGTTTTATTACAAGACATATTTTAATCTTTATTCAGCTCATAGACTAATCGATATGTAACTTTTATTTTGGTGGGTACAGTAGTCATGTGACCGCCCTCTCAGGTCATATGACCCACACAGTGAGTCGCTGAGCAGTTTGCACATCTCCGTGTAGATGAGCTGAGGACAACGCTTCCGGGTTTCTCTCTTTTGTTTCATTTGAAGATTCATTTTTATAAGACGACTTCTCGTCAAACCTTTTGATCAGCTGCTCTGACATGGAGACAAGAAGCCGGCTCGCTGCTCTGTCGCTGCTTCTCTCCGCAGTGTTTTCCTCCTGTGTCCTTTTGATAAACCCCAAAGAGGTACAGTAACTAAAACTATCCAACAGAAGCCTCACGACAACATACAGCAGCGCTGCTTTGAGTGCACATCAGGCTTAAGTTTAAAAAGTGTTTCAGTAGAGAGGTGGTAAAAGTGTTAACAGAGCTTCATTTAAACTGAACTTTTTATTTTTATTTTCGTTTTAGCTCAACACAGCTTTTTAAAAATGTGTTTTTATTTATTCTGTGCAAACCACATCATAATTATTTATAAGAGATAATAAGTGTGTAGACTTGTTTTGAGATTTTCTTATAATAAAATAAAACTCTGATTAAAAGAATTGATTCCCAATGTGGTGATCACATGCTCGTCTTACCTGTCAGCTGATTCAGGTAAACCTGCCAGAACTGGTTTATGACCCTGTCTACATCTGCTTGTCTCTGTGTGTGTGTGTGTGTGTGCGCAGATTGATCCGCTGCTGTATGAGGAGCAGCTGCTGTGGGTGAGCGGGGCTCAGGGGGAGGTCAGCGCCTTCAGGATCCCACTGCTCAGCTTCACCCCTAACGGAAGCCTGCTGGCCTTCACAGAGGGCAGGAAGTCCTCGTCCAGCGATTATGGAGCGAAGTTCATCGCGATGCGGCGGTCCACAGACAAAGGTAGGACCACCGGAACACGACCACCCAGTCAGATACACACATGATGACACACCGGCTGTAAACAAATTCAGTACTCCACAATCACATCACCTAACCACAGTTTGCTGATCATAATTGTTTTTTATATTTTTATAAAGTTACTTATTTTCTGGAGCTCTCAGCTTCATCTTCAGGCCCTCATGAGGGGTTGGAGTTTACTCACAGAGGAAGAGGATGTTGTGAAAAATGTCTTCAACATCGTGCTCTTAACAAAGTCAAGACTGAACCGCTGAAACGGGCTCTGAGCTGAGAGACAGGAAACATTTATGTAAGACTACAGAGGAACTACACTGACTTGAAAATCTCCTTATTTCAGTTTTTTTCATTTCTCAATCATCCTTTTAATTTGCTAAACAGTGAGGGCAAATACTCACAACAACACTCGTAAAAAAAAAAGCCCATAACTTGCTTTAAATCCTCAGTTCATCTCATAATAAGGAAATGAAAATGTCAGTGAGCAGGTTAGTTATTTTTAGAGAAGTAAGAAATAATGTCGTCTGTGTGGGCCACTAAAAAGCAGGACTGGCGGTTCTGGAGGTAACTAAAGGGTTAACTCTGGGTTCTCAGTCGGCCTGCTACAAAAGTGGATCACTTCTTACCGGGGTGAACTTAACCACGGTACCTCACGCTGAACACCTGACCTGCTCCGGAGCGGGTTCTGGATGTTTTACTGGCTCCACATCGATCTGTTTGTTACCGTCAGGCTGCAGAGAGAAATTTAAAATAACTGTCATCTGAGAATAAAATGGATTTAAGGAAACAACGAGGAGTTATTATAGTCATTTCTTACATGTACTAAACATGGGAAAGAGTTATGATCAACCTTTTATTTGTTCTTTGACTTTGATATGTCAAGACAACAAAATTCAATGGAAAAAAAACAAAACTTTCTTCTGCACCAGCGTATCAAATCCTGTACTAATGTGCAAAAACATTCACATTTCAGTGTCATCACTGTACGGTTATTACAAGAGTGGACGTCTGCATTGTCTGACACAAATGTTTACATCATCAGATATACTGTGTGATGACAGAAACTCTACTATGAGACATATGCGGGCATTATTAACATGAAAGAAATTGATTGACCTAACAGGAGGATGCTCAATATGCATCAGAAGGCCGAGTTTAGAGAAGCCCTGATGTGAGATGTGGTGGTCTGCACGCATGGTGCACAGGTGTTTTTATCGTCTCCTCCGTCCCTGCAGGTTCCACCTGGTCCCCCACCACCTTCATCGTGGACGACGGCATGACGCCGGACGGCCTGAACCTGGGCTCGGTGGTGGTGGACGAGGAGGTGGGCTCGGTGATCCTGGTCTACTCCATCTGCTTCCACCTGTACCACTGCCACCCGGCCAGCACCATGATGGTGGAGAGCAGGGACGACGGCCTCAGCTGGGGCCCGCCCAGAAACCTCTCCGTCCAGCTCGGCGTCAAGAACTTCGCTCCCGGGCCGGGCTTTGGAATCCAGGTGAGAGGACGAGGAAAAAACAAACTGAATCATGGGAAGTCTTGAGCTGTTCTGTGGTTGGAGAGGGAGATTTCATTTGGGCTGAATGACTTTTAATGCCTTGTGGAAGTCAAATTGGGAGTGTTGTAGTCAAGACCACACTAACCGAGACCAAGACATGCCCGAGACCAGAACACTCCGAGACCAAGACCGAGACATTTAGGGATCGAGACCGAGTCAAGACTAAAGCAGGGCGAGACTGAGACAAGACCAGGACCATAAATATCAAAGAAAAATCTTCATCTTGTGCTGCAGGCGGGTCACTAACTTAGACCGTAACACTCGGAAGTTTCTGGATGTAACCAGGGGGGGAAAAAATCAAAGTATTTATGAATTGAAGTAATTTGTCCTTTAACAAAGAGGTGTTTTCGGGGCGCTGGTGGCGCAGTGGTTTGTGTACGCGCCCCATGTATGGAGGCTGTAGTCTTCCAAGCAGTCGGCCCAGGTTCAAATCCCACCTGAGGCTCCTTTCCTGCAGGTCATTCCCCACTCTCTCTCTCCCTCATTTCCAACTCTATCCACTGTCCTATCTCTCAAATAGACGCACAAAAAGCCCTAAAATAAAATAAAATAAAATATAAAGAAAGAAAAAAAAGAAAGAGGTGTTTTCCTTCTAATCAAAGTAATGATGTGGAAAAATAAAACTATCAATAGAGGTCTTGACCAGTCTTGATTTAAAATCCGGAGTCCCCCAAGACCGAGTAAAAATGCTTTCGATTCCGAGACGAGGCGTTCAAAAAGTGGTCTCCAGACCAAGACCGATTTCCAGTACGACAACACTACAAATCTACCAGTTTGAATAAGATAGCTGCAGGTAAGTAAACACCTGTTCTGATTTGAGGTGTTAAATTGAGACTTTATACTTGAAGTAAAATCACGTCAGGAAAAACCTCCGCTAGTGTAAACTTAGATTTTATTTTATAAACTTTTACAACAGAGAAAAGTCAATTATTTATACTCCAGTTAGAATTATACATTATTCAGTGTTCAAACTGGCTGAGCTTTAATTATAATGCAGATGAATTTTTCTGTATTTAAATGAAAGAGGAAGTTTTGAGGGACATTTTCTTTAAAGAAGTGAAATTCTCTGTGTCTGTGAAACTGGGGATATTATCTGATCTGTTCCTCTTGTAATGTCTGTATAAAAGTGGTTTATTCTTTGGGTTGTGACTCAATGCTATGTTCAACCTGTACAATATAATAATGCCATGTTTCTATAGTAGCAAGCTCAACAATGTTTGTATTAATCCCATTTATTCTCCAAAATGAGAGCGCTGGTTAAGATTAGATTTCCCAGATTTGGGCTTTTTGTAAGCCTGCATGTTAGCTGCATTAAAAGCTGACTGTGTGGGATTTGATAGCTTTGTAAAAGAGTCAACAGATTCATTATGTCATTTGAGGAGACTTGTGTAATTGTGTAAATGAGTGGCTTGTGATTCCTCATGCTCAGTCTGAGCCGAGCATCTGTCCAGTTATTGTTTTTGCCCATGCCACTTTTTATGACACTAAACCTTCTGTTGTCCTGCAGCAGATCAGTCACTCTGGATAATAAATATGGTTCATATTATGATATATTAGTGGGATGAATAACCTTCCTGTGTCATACATCTCTTTGTTTCTCATCGATTGCAGCAACCTCCTTTTTTATTTATTTTTGCTCACATTTGCATAAACTAGTCTCTGTTTGCATCATTTCCTCATTGTGTGTGTGTGTGTGTGTGTGTGTGTGTGTGTGTGTGTGTGTGTCTACATCTTCGTTTAACAGAAGCACTTCCAGCCAGCTAAGGGGAGGTTAGTGGTGTGTGGTCACGGGACGCTGGAGGGAGACGGAGTGTTCTGCATCCTGAGCGATGACCACGGGAAGAAATGGTACAACGGTGCCGCGCTGAAAAGCATTCCTTACAACCAGAAGAAGAAAGCGCAGGACTTCAACCCTGACGAGTGCCAGGTACAAGAACATCTGCTTGTTTGTGAAAATCACACATATGACTGTAGCTTGAATACCAGACGGTGATACAATGAAATATTTTTAAAGAAAATGGTTAGAACTTCTTACAAAAGCGACAGTCTAAATTCTCAATATTAAAGTACTGACTTGTCTCTCTCAGTGATCCAGTGTTGTGCTCACATGTCTACAACCTGATGGTTGTAGACATGTGAGACATCAGTGACTGAGAAGCTAAATGATCTCTCTTCCTTCTTTTTGATGTCCTTACACTATAGATGTGTCATTTCCTTTTTTTCAAATTGGAGATATTTTAACAGCAAATTCATCACCCTCTGAAACGTGTTTCCTCAAAGACTCACATTTCTGACTGAGAATTATCACCCAGCTCTGCAGCTCTATTAACCCTTGAAGCCTCTATGTTCAGTGTTAGATCTCTATTGACCTGTAGAGTCAGCAGGTTTTGTTTCTACAAATTAAAGGCTTTATATGTGATTTGCTAGCGATCTTTATTATGCTGGTATCTTCACACTGCATGTACATTTACCTGAAATGAGCGTGATCTAGAAACACAGTTAAGCAGTGAGTACAGTATGTTATTCTTCTTTTCTCTAGTCCCTCAATTAAACAACTTTTATACACGAGGGGAGGAGTCAGCCGGCCGTCCGGGCGATGTAAACAAACTGAAGATAGGACTCTGAAAACATCACAGACAGTGGGACTCGGGTGTTACACCCATTGTAGACAGTCATGACTCACAGAGTTATTTTCAGAGGATAAACTTGATTTATATTATATTTAAGAGTGAAAAATCACATATAGACTTTAATAGAAGAAGACAAAAGTCTGCTCCTATGAAGAGTTTTTTAGCTGGTAATGAAACTGAAATGAATAATGATGCCTCCTATATGACAAAAAAGACCAACAGTGAAAATACAGTTGAGTCATTTTAACGCTAGTAACCACAGTGTAGGTGTCAAAGTGAGATCCAGCACAGCAAAGATTCACAGTGAGTGAAATGTTTGAGCGTCAAAAACATCAAATGTGTTCTTTTAGTTTACAGGAAGAGCATCTCCTAATGCATGCTAGTGTTGTATTGTATCCTCAGAATGTGTGAATGGGTAATCACTATAGTGTGGTCTGTCTGCTTTTTATGGAGGTCACTGCCCCCTAGTGGAAAAAATCAATATAAATGTGTATTTTTAAACACTGAATTTACCTGAACTGTTGTCATGCTTTTGCTGCAATAATAGCAATGTGTCATAATATTAAAAACATTGTCAATTGCTGAGCATTAGTAAAGTACACCCCCCCCTCCCCCCCCCTCTGTGCCCCCCTGCAGCCGGTCGAGATGACAGACGGCAGCATCGTCATCAATGTGCGGAACCAGAACAACTATCACTGTCAGTGTCGTCTGGTGGTCCGCAGCCTCGATGGAGGATTGTCTCTTCCTGTAGAAGAGCTCTACTTCGACTACACGCTGGTGGATCCCGCTGTAGCGGCCGGAGCTCTGCAGAAAGACGGCGTGCTCTACTTCACCAACCCCGCCAACAAGCAACACAGTAAGACCAGCAAAACATTAAGAGTCGATATGTATCTCCTTCACTGCACATTTCTCTCATGGATGCTGAGTACTGGAAGTAAAAGTTAGTTTGAGAAGTGTGTTAATCTTTGTTTCACACTCACAGTAATCGAAATGCATCGGTCTCAGGATCTTAAGATTATTACTTTGTTGGACCTGGATAACTATGTTGGTTTTCATAATGATCATGTATTTCGTTATCTCAAGAAAACAAAAGACAGACGGTGTCTACTGTGCTCAGTGTTGCCATGGCACTACTTATCTATGATGAAATCTAAAAGTACCAAGTTAAAAACGGTATTTAGTTTTATGTGATACCGGGTTGATTGTCTGGAGATTACAAAGCTTGTTTCCTCCAGATAAGAAAACAATTAACCTGATGATAGAAGAGAAGAGAATTGAACTAATAATTTCAAGCCAACAATTCTTAGCCTTGTTCTTTGTTATATCCAGCTTCATGTACTTCACTTTAGTCTCACTGGAATATTTCTTCATGTTTGAAATATTTGTCTGGTCCAGCTCTTTGACCTCCTCCAGTCTTGATGGCTCTGCTGCTTGTTGAATCACATCAAAGTCCCTTCACATGCAATTTGACATTTTCTGTTTTTTTATTTATTCATTTTTAGTCAAAATCTTTTTAATAAAATACAATAAAAAGCGTATATGAAGCGCAGTGCTAATCAGTCACTGATTTTAGAGGATGTTATAAATAAACACCAAACGTAGTTAACAGTCACAACTACATAGGAAGAGTAAGAGACACGCACAAAAATAAAGCTATTAACTGCACATGGTAAATAAGTAAAGCCTGGACCTACAACAACAGCCTGCGTTACCGTCTTACTTTTTGGGTTAATGAAAATAACAATGTAAACAAAAACAATAAACAAAATATCGTTGTTTTTTTGTTTTAGTTTAGTGGTCAACAACTCCTTTTTTAAATCTTTTTATTGATTTGTTTAAAACATCCTGTGTTTGGTTTATCATTTTGCTGCTACAACAACAAGTTTAGACTTCCAGGGATCAATAGAGGTTTATCTTTTCATTATATATTACTGTTACAGTAACAGGTACCTGAACGCTGTAGAGGATAGCTGATACTGTCAGCTGCTTGCTTTGGGGATAAAAATGTAATTATGTATTCATTGAAGTAATTTGTTCTTTTAGAAAGGGGCGTTTTCCTTCTAATCACAGTAATGATGTGGGAAAATAACCTGTCAATAGAGGTCTTGACTGGTTTTTTTGGGACAGATAATGCAGAAAAAAAGAGGGTTTGGGTGAATGTAAATTGTTGATGTCATGTTGTGTGTCTAGCAGATACTCCATAGTCTCTGACCCCAAGAGTTTACAATCCTCTTGCCTCTGTTAGCAGTGCAAAGTGCATGTTGCAGAGCATCACAGCTGATCTAAAGAGGGTCAGCGCACACACACACAAAAAAAAGAACACATTCCAAATACAGTTATGTTTCAGCAAATCATCTTTCTGAAAAGATTTGCTTATTATCATTGGTTCAAAATAGTTTCATAATCCATTCAGGTGTATTTTCATTTCAGCCACCATATCTGCAGTCTGTATATCTGTCCACCACTGGATGAGTAAAGGTCAGTAAAAAAGGATTTGAACTTCATGTCATGTCTGCCCTCAGGAGTCAACCTGACTCTCCGCTGGTCTGTGACGGATGGTAAAACATGGGATGATAAAGCTGTGCAGATATGGGCGGGGCCAAGCGGTTACTCTTGCATCACATCACTGGACAGCGGTTCTGCAGAGGACCGGAAGTTCATCTATGTTATCTACGAGAAGGGACACAAGGACTATGTTGAGACTGTGTCGTTCGCAAAGATCCACCTGTTTGGAGGGCAGTAGAGCTGGTGGATCATGGGAGGTGAGCAGACGTCGAAGCATGCCAGGCTGATTTGTCTAAACAGACTCAGTACAAGAACTACCTGACAATGAAACTTTGTGTTTTAATTTCATCTTAGGTTTGTCTCCCAGATTCAGCTGAGTGGACGGAAAAGGGAAATGGAAAGATGCTCACTACTCCCACAACTTTCTCAGGAAGATAAAAGACTTTTAATCACTTTATCACATTGAACCAGGAATGTCAAATGTCAATGTTTGTGATCTGAAAAACTCAAAAGTTCTCCTTAATTAAATCACTGTCTTCCTACAGGTGATTGAATTGCAAATATCATGTCTGTCTTTTTGCCCTAATTGGTTAATAAGATGTGTTTGTCACACTCCCTGTTGGTAAGCAAAAAAAAAAAAATGTAAATCATTCCTTTGTGTAAATATCTGAAGTGTAAACATCTTTAAAGTGTAAATCAACATATATTTTGTACAGAATAATGAGAATACTGCATCGTCTCAAAATCACAGCCCAATGTCTTTCAGTGGTTTTCTGGAGGTCTGCAGTGTTTCCCCTACCATTATATTAGGGGGGTGGCCCGGCCCGGCCCACCTTGAAGGTCAAGTTAATACAAATTATTTAATTTTTTTTAATTTTTTGCTTTTCATTTTATTTTTTAAAATGTTTTAATTTAAATTTTAAATTTTCAGATTCATTTTTGGGCTGTCTGTCCCTTTATTGTAGAGAGAGGATAGATGGATAGAGTCTGAAATCAGGGAGAGAAGTCATTTAAGGATACCTTTCCAATAGAACAGGACAGCTGTCATTAAAAGTAACACATGAACACCAAGATTCCTTCAAGTGTTCGTGTCTGCGTCCGTCTGCCCCCCCCCATCTGACACTAATTCACCTCACATATAGGTGGATTCACTGTATTCTTGGCGTTGGTGGGAACATGGATCTAATTGGTTTAATTGAAAAGCTCTTTTCTGAAAATTAAACTCTCAAATATGATCTGTGCTTGGAATTTTAACAAGGACTTTTTTGTTGCCTTCATTAAGATCTGAATGTGCCAAGAATACATGCTGATTGTAAGGTCAGCTCCGCCTCTGTAAATGCAGAACGAGTTATAATTTAAGATCTTTTAGAAATTTAAGAAATGTATGTGTGTGTGTGTGTGTGCGTGCGCGTGTGATTAAATGCAAGAGGGGATAGGGTGAGGATATTATGTGACCAAGGTTTCCTTTCTTTTGATGTTTTGTAATCTGAACTCAGCCCAGCATTGTACATGAGTAAACAATGCTTTGATGAAGGAACCTATTTGATCTGTGCAACCTGAAGAATAATAAATGATTTCTAACATTAATATGTTTCCTTTTATTTGTTCTGAGCACAGCTGATCTGTTTTGCAGTGTCATTTCTTGAATAAAGGGGGAGAGCAAAAAAAAAATATTTTCCTTTTGGAGAATGACATGAATGCAGCATATGAAGGTGTTTTTAATCTGATGTGGAAGGACATTTTCTCATTTGAAAGTTATATCTCTAATATAACTTTATAAATGCATGCTGGAGGTTTTTCCAGGTGAGAGACTGTATGCGCCTCCGTACCTGTAAAACATGATATGCTCATCGATCTAGAAGAAACAGATGTTAGAATATTTAAGACTTTTTTTTAAAGGAAAGATTTATTTTTTTAAAGTTAAGCTTTAGCTTTTTCCAAAGGGGCTTTGCTCCTCAGTGAAGTAAATAATTGCCTTGATCATCAGCAGATAAAGGGGATTGTACCACATTGGGGATGGAGCTAAAGATTTTGAAATGATTGATTACTTTTGTAAACTATTTTCGATTGGTTATTGTAGGCCTATACATAAATTCATAAAGTAGTGCAAAGTGTGCATCTTGTTCTTGAAGCCTGAAGTGATGCAATCAAATGTCTTCTGCCAGCCCATTTACTCAACTTACTATCATAGGAGTTTAAAAAAAAAACATCACATCACATCATGCAATTGTATGGTTTTTTTTAAAGGCTAAAATGGACTTAAAATAACTCTGGAACAATTCAATCGTGACAGTTAATTCAAATTCAAATCCAAAAAAACTTTATTTATCCCTGGGTGGTAATTCAGAGGCACACAGAGCAGTAAATTAACAACAGTGCAAGTAGACAAAACATTTTAACCTAAATATAAAGTGTCAATTTAAATACAACTTAAAAATATAAAATATAAAGGAGTAGATATAAGAGGACAGTGAACTGACTAACAGATGTAAACAGATGTAAACAGAACTATGTGCAGTAAACGAGAAATAAATATACATATATACAGAGTGTATATACATGTGCAGGTAGGCAAATACTAAATGATAAGTTATTAAGATGCATGGTGAATAATGGAACAACAGGACTAATATATACAATATAACTGTAAAGGTAAAAATGAGATAAATAAAGTGACCGTAGTGTAATGATGGATAAATAGTTAATTGATTAATCGACTTATCCTGCACCTTTAAACCAGGTGTGTGACCTGAAATGCTCTCAATGCTTCTCCTTTTATCGGTGCATTTCTCTGCATCCTTTGAGTTTCTTTTCACTTGCAGAAATATAAATTGTGGTATCTCATCTTTAAAATGCTTATCCTAAACTCAGTCATTTTAAGGTCGATTAATCAACTCTACTAACTTACATCAATAAATAAATCTCTGAACGTGTTCATTTTCTGTTGAACAGTTCTTTTCTGTTTTTTTTAGTATTTTGCATTTGTTTGTTCTTCTGTGTTTGGTTTAGTTTGCACTTTGTAAACCTGTGTTTTTAAAAGGTGCTTTATAAATAAAGTTGTTATTATTATTAACGGTTATTAAAAACTGCATTTGACCAGCGTTATTTAAATAAAAACCAGAGTCGCATGTTGTTGCCGTTAAGGTCCCAAACGGCTTCCATCTCACGGACTCAGCCAGAAGCCGCTGACGGCTCTTCAGGTGACGGATCGAATCCCGAGCGACTCTTTTCTCTTTCTCCCTTTTTCATTTGTTTTTTTTTTTTTACGGGAAAAAAAAAGAAAGAAAACGAGTGCAAGTAAGCAGAATCTCATCATTATATGTAACACTCGTTGCTCAACTTACTCGCAAAGACCTTTTGTTGTGCGTGTGTGTGTGTGTTTGGAGGGATAACGTTGGTTTTTTAGCTGGCTGGGTCACTTTGCTAAGAAAGCTAACGCGTTAGCATCAAGCTAACCTCATTCTGCGATACCACCTCGAGACAAGTCGGGACAAGACCAGGTCAGTGGCCGCGAAATGTTTCGTGTTTCATTCACACGCCGACTTTAAACCTCCAGTGTTGAACGGAAAATTACTATAACAATCGGATAGAGAAAATGCTTCCCTAAGGAGGATGTTTTATGGATGTTTATTGTGTTTTTTGTGCGTGTTAAAGCGAAGCGACTTGGTTGTTGTTGCTAGCCAGCTAGCTCGGTAGCTTGTGTTCGCTAGCGGGTTAGTCACCGTCTTAAATGATAAAGTGTTGTCTGAATAACTGCAATTAAATTAATTTCCTCTAGATTTTTGGACAACACGCACGCTTGTTTTTTAAGCATTTATAACAGTTTGGTTGTGAATGATGTACTAGACGGTGACAGAGGATAAACGTTAGCACAGGATGTTCGCCTGCAGTAAACCGAACGAGTCCATTAGTTTTACACTACATCCGGGTATGTAGGGTTATTCCATACATTACTTTAAAACTGATTTATCACATTTTCTGTTTGTTTACACGTTTGCAGGGTGATTGGTTTCTTAACAGTTTGATACCCTACCCGGTCTATGTTAACGTTTACATGCATGGGGCCTGCATCCACCGCCATTTTGTTTTGTTCTCCTAATAAAAAACCTTTTTTTATTTTTTTAAATATGTGCGTTGCTCTGTGCAGACTTTGGATTTATGTGCAGCATCGTGTGATGGAAACCCCCCTCCACAAGTGTGTGTTTAAAACGAAGCACCCTGCAGAGTAAAAGAGCAGTAAGATAATGTTACTGCAAAGGTGTTGAAAATGCATTATGAAACATGAACGCAGTCCCCCTCCCATCGCGAACACTGGGCCCTGTGTTAGCCTGTTAGCACCAGTTAGCTCTGCATTAAAGATATTTATGTGTCGGAATTTTGTAGTTAAAGCATCAGATTGGAGTTGTTGTTTGCACTGCCATAGCTGCCTAATGATATCACCATTAGACAGCCACTTAACTACACACTAGTTATCGTTAGCTTTAGCTCCACAAGGCCTCTTTGTGGTGTACCTTGCTGCAGTTTGAGTTTGGCTGGCCCCTCTTAATCCCCACACACAACATGCAGTTGACCAGCCATCCCACGACCTAATTTTCTAATCTCATCTGGCTGCAGAGACACGGTGCAGCACTGCAGCTCGGGATTCAATCCGTGTACATGTTTGCTGCAGGTTCAGGGTCTTGTATTTATTTACTTTCTTCACAGTCATGTGTTGTGTAGATGATCAGAAGCTTGATCTGTGTGCGTGGAAGTAAGAAGGTCGTTTGTTGCATTGTTTTGATTAAGGTGTCACTTTCACTCCTGTTTTGAAACTGTTAAGGCATTTATCAAAACATTGTGTTGTTCATCATCATGCTCAGGGATGGTCACAGCAAGGGGCCACATTCATTTAATTCTCACTGCCAGGGGGCCTAATTGTAGGATACAAAAACGATTACAGTCGATTATGTCTCGAATTTAACTCAACATATACCAGTGATTAAATATTATTATGGACATATTTCTGTTTTTCATGAATTCATGGCAGATTTTGTCTGCTTTCTTCATGTTTCCAATTAATTGATATCAAAAAATTGACCTGAGGGCCACGTTGAGGGTTGGTGGGGACCGCATGTGGCCCCCCGGGCCGCCAAATGCCCACCCCTGATCATACTGATGGCACCTGCCTTGTTGCATTTAAGTTGACTTGTTATTCAGGTCTACTAGACTCGTAAAGCTGTCATGACTTGAGTTTCAAGTAACTCCACCTTTCAGTTTTTTTTAATTATACACCTAGGGCTGGGCGTTGTGGACCAAAACTCATATCTTAATATTGTTTAGCTGAATGGCGATACTTGATATATATGGATATGTATTTTATTAACAGTGAAAACACACAAATAAACTACCTGTTTGTGAATTTAAAAAGTAATATTATAAAATAAAAATGTTCCTTAAATACAATAAAAGAGAGAGAGAGGAGGAGCAGGGTGAAGAGGGACAGACAGTCATCATCAGTGAGATGAGGAAAAGGTGACCTGGCACCTCTGTAATGTTATTTTAATGCAACGTAAACTATATCGATATTGTCTTACCCTATATCTTATTTGAAAATATATCGATATATCTTAAAAACTCGATATTGCCCAGGCCTATATACACCTATAGCGTTATGCACTTAAAGACTGAGCAATGACTGTGTGGATAGCCTCGCATCATTTCTCCCCTTCATACAGTGCATGTGAATAGAATAACTAATGTTATTTTTTGTGGCGTAATGATCTTAGGAGATCTGTTACTTCTCACTGATTGTTCTTAATGGGAGTCGGGTGGAGTTAGGGAGCAGCAGTTGAATCTGCAGGAGACAGACAAATCTTTCTGGACTGGACAGATGTCAGCCCAAGTGTGTTTTATTGATGTGCAGTAAACAATGAGTTCAAGCTAAAAGCCCAGCTGTTGCCATGGAGCCAACCCAGTCTCAAGGCAATGCATAGGGGAATATCATTTATAATGTGTTGTCATAGAAACCGTGGTTTCAGCTTTTCTCCCTGTCTTTTGAACAGTGTTTCCTGTGATTGGGTGTTTTACTGTATCAAGCTAGATCACATTAAACTGTTTATGTGATGGAATTTTTCTGATTCTCCGATACATACATATTAAAAGGATCCTTAAGTTATTCCATTGCTTCACCTGTCAGCCACCTGAAAGCTCAGGCAGAACCACAATTGTTCTTTCAAAAGCTGCAGAAATATCGGTGCATCTGCAACAATACACACAGTAAAACTTGTGCCATCAGGACTATACAGTGTGACAAATAAATGTGTAAATAAGTGTTTTATCTAACAGTGGATAATCCCCTTAATACCAAAATGCAATTGTAGTTATCACCTACTGAGATTAACATATTATTATTATTTGCATATACTTGTTTCAGTTCTATACAGTAACACATTTTGGTGGAAGACACTTGTTAGTCTTTGTTTTGCAAAGCGACTTAAGATAAATTGAGGGTGTCAAAAATGAGTAAATCTTTATGGACCAAATACTTAAGTGTATATTTATCCCCACATACACACGGTTCATGTCATGCAGTATATCAGGTTTCATGGAAACGGGTAACACATTCTTCTCACTGTTCTACTGTGAGGTTTTCTTTGAGTACTGAGGATAAACCATACACCCCCAGCTGAGTAACCACTTTCACTTCTTTGAATCTGTCATGCGAGACCGTGTTTGATGGTACTTTTTGAGACAGTTAATGGTTTGCGATGAGTTTTAAGCACACACTTGTATAATCAGCAGTTGAATTCTCACTTTCTATGAATACCTGGTGTCAAATCTCTCTTTTTCTCTATCTGTCTCTCTCTCTTTCAGTCTCAGGGCTCACCATACTCAATGAGCGGACAGCGCAATGTCAGAGCGCTCTGGGCAAACTGCAAAGGGGAAGGAAGGCAAAACCAAGTATGCGTCTCTCAACCTGTTTGATACATACAAAGGAAAGAGCCTTGAAGCACAAAAGCCTGTTGGTGAGTACTTCAGTTCTGTCATTGTCACAGCGTACTGTACATCTAGTATAATGTTTTGATGGAGGCGTTCTTTTCTTTATACCCAGGGAGTTGTTTGTCTTTCCTGTTTAATTCTGCCAGATTTTTTTTTTTTAAGCCATTTAAGATGTGCTGCTTGTTTTAAAATCGAACAGATCTGCAACGTCATATTTGGATTTACCCTTGTGTTGCTGCTGTTGTTGTGATTGAAAGTGCCTGGCTGGGTTTTTGTCTCCTGACGCCAAGTACTGCAACTTTGATGCACCAGTCTGCTGTCTCCCTAAAAGCTTTGGTGCTTATTATCAGTACAGCAAGTCAATGATATACTGCATTATCTCAAAAGCATGCCAACTGGAATTTGCTGATACTGTTTTTATTATTCAGAGATATTTTATATATCCTTATATACAGTTCTTTACGCCTGCCTTAGAGAGAAGAAAATGTTGTTACTCATAATGCGTTCCAACTGTGGAAATATTTAGAAGAAAATGATGCCTTTCCTGGGGGTTAGTAGCTCTCGAACTCTTGCATGTCAGCTGAGCCTCGGAGCCACTAAGCCTGACCCAAGACAGAGGCTTGCTTGTGGACCCTGTTTGACTTCTGTCAAATGTTTTATTCAGAAGCTCCCCACTAGATCTGAGCAGCTGTCCTCGTTTTGCAAACTACAGACCTCCCTTTCCTACATAGTGAAGCCATGGACTGCTGTGGTTTCTCTCGGCCTCAAGGCAACAAATAAGGGGATTGATATTCAGCATAGGTTTCCTTTTCAGAAGCGGAAGGCTTTTCCATGCTTCAGTGAGCATCAGTATCCTGATACTTCTCCCTGAACTGTAATTGAAGTGGGTTGCTAAAGGTTTTTTAATAACATCTTAAAGCTTTTTTTCTAATTCATATTCATCTGAATCATCAGACTGAAACTACCCAGCCTCCATCCTTGTTGGATGTTCAGCATCCTAATTACGTATCTGGCAAAGCAAGCAGCAGAAGCCATCCCTGTCATTGACTCCTCCTTGCCCCCAGTTGATTTAATTGGTATCAGGTTACAGTGGTCCATCTGTGCTAATGACCTCCTTTCCACTCTCAATATCAGTTCCCCCCCGCCATGGCCTGCAGTCTCTTGGTAAAGTTGCCTCCGCACGGCGTATGCCACCCCCTGCCAACCTGCCCAGTCTGAAGGCAGAGAACAAAGGCAACGATCCCAACGTCTCGCTCGTTCCCAAAGACGGCTCAGGATGGGCAAGCAAACAGGAACAAGCAGACCCAAAGAGGTAGGCCCTCTAGCAGCGTTTAGCAACCTTTTTATATCAGAGACTTTAATTTGTTTTAAGTTTCAACAATAGGTAGGAGAAAGTTTTCACTCATCTCTTTCTCCTGTTTGTGACCTTTTTTCTTCTCTCAGTACCGATGCATTGTCAGCACCGCAGCCGGAATCGCAGCAGCCTGTGGCTTCAACGACACCTGCACCGACACGCCCGAAAACCCCGCCAGTTTCAGAGGTACACACAAGTTCAGATACATGAATGCAAACTTATATAGTAATGTGCATGGGTATTTATAGCCGCAGTTGGCAACTATAATATACAGTTTCTCTCTTTGTGTGCCTCCTGTCTCCCCAGGCTCCGGCCCCCGCTTCAACCCAGGCCGTAGGGGCAAGGTCTTGGGCACAGGCCAGTGTTACACATGGAACACAAGGGGATGGTGAGTACTGTTTTCTACACCTCTTGATAGACATGTGCTACCTGTTTGGAGAACAAATCAAACAATCTCCCCTTAACATCTCTATCTGCAGGTGGAAAGGGATCAAACCTACCGTCGCCATTCTCTCGCGAGGAATTTCCCACCCTGCAGGCGGCTGGCGACCAGGACAAAGCTGGCAAAGAACAGGCCACTGCAGATCAGTGGTATGGGCCCGGACCAAGCCTCCGCCCCCAGAGTGAGTAATAATGATCAGTCATTTAGTTGAATCTGTTAAATTAAAGTTGCAGGTTCACTAACTTAACAAAATCTGATTATGATGTTATCTTTCTAAATATGTGGCTTGGTATCTCTGATCTTTTAGTGCCCATAAATCATACTGACTGCTTTGTCCTCTCGTGTTTTTCTTTCCTCAGACGTTACAAGTTGGCGGGACGGTGGGGGCCGAGCCCTGGCACCCACCATGTCTGGGGAGGGGGCAGCGGAGGGTGGCACTGGTGGGGTTCTGGTGATGGATGGGGCAGCTGGGGTCCCCCCTCCGAACTCTCAGTCCCTCGGGCCACCTAGAAACCCTCCCGCAGGCAGCCCCGCATTGCCCCTTCCCCAGCCCCCCGTGGGGCCTGGGTTCCCCCAATACCGAGGGATCATGCCTCCCTTCGTAAGTTTTCCCTTTTTCATGAGGTTTGAATTCAGGATTTTTTCTGTCGTTTCACGATGGCTAAGCTCTTTTAGTTCTGTTTGTTCTGAACCTCATCTCCTTTTTTCTTTTTAGATGTATCCTCCCTACCTGCCCTTCCCGGGCCCTTATGGCCCTCAGGGACCATACAGGTACCCGGCACCTGGAGAGGGACCCCCTCCAAGGTATGCTCCGTCAGTTCTAAAGCATGTATTCTATATATATATTTTAGTGGTAGATTATTCATTTGATTTTTTTTTTTTTGGTTGATATTAAACTAACTTTTGAATGTTCACAATTATTTTCAACATCCATCTTACAAACAATCTCATTCCCACTCTCAGGTTCTCTCGTAGCCAGGGCGGTCCTGACGGCAGGCCTCAGGGGGGCCCACGTGACGCAGGTGGAGAGGTGGTGAAGCGTCCCTCTATCCTAAAGCAGGATGACCTGAAGGAGCTGGACGAGCTGGACCACGATGGAGATGAGGGCTGGGCAGGTAAATACAACTTTATATCTCTGATAAAAGAAACACATTTAATTGAAGTTGCACAGGATTGGCTAAAAAAGGAGATCCGTATTTGGCTGGAAGATGAGTGCTTCATGCCATATTGTAGAAAACCAATTATGAGAACATCGGAGTCTTGATCTGGGACATTCAGAAATGTCTTAACACACTTATTGTTTAAAGCTCTTGGTCTTGTACATGCAATACATCATATGTTTCATTTAGAGCAGGTGTTCTCATGTAGTGAGTCAGGACCTAAAAGTGGGCGCCAAGCATGTGAATGTGTGCCTGGAGAAAAGAAAGTTTAAAAAAAGTCTATGATGCATTTGTCTTCAGTCTTTTTTTCTGTAACATGTTATGTTCTGTCTTACGTCCACACTGCACCATTTTTTATTAAATACATTTTCATGGTTGAAAATTGGGTTCCTTATTTAGGAGGTAGTGGTTGATCATGAGCATAGACTGTAGATATAAATGGACAAAGCTTGAGTTACGTCAACCGTCTGTTACGGCAGAGGGCTCTGGAGGCTCATCTGCAGCAGACGCCATGTTGGAAATCCTGTCGCAGCCTATCTTTGAGTTAACCTAACGACAGGCTGAGAGCTGGAGCTGAGGCGGGTTTTAAGCCTCTTGATGAACCGATACATCGGGCCCACCTGTCAGTCATGCCAGCTACGCGCCTAACTATGGATAATGGAATGATTCATAAAATCAAAACCTAAAGCCAGCCTTAAGCGGACCCTCGATGAACTGCAAAATGTTGCACTTCCACATTGGCTTCATTTTTCAAGACCGGAGGTTGCTGCTTCGTCATGAGGCTAGACCAGTTAAGAACCACTGATTCAGAGCATATCAGAAATAAGAAAAAGACAGATTAAACAGGCAGTCCTGCTGTTGCCATGGTGATTTCAGATGCTTTCTGTTACCGTTTGAGCACACCCAGTCAGTTAAGTCGGGGTATCGGCTTGTGGCTGTGCTCTCACTGTGTGAGTGTGTGCTTACGACCAAAATATCAGACATGCAAGAAAATGTTCTGACTGGTTGGGAGAAGCTGATCAGGCTTTGATCAGCTGTCATGCCTTAGTGTATACTGCACGACTGATGATGCACGAACAGGCTGAAATTTGGCCCAACTTAAAAATAAGTTGTACGACTTGAAAATCTGGTCTCAATCAGGGGTTAGACTGCACAGTGTATGCCCGGCTTTAATGAGGTTGATGCTTGCTTTATAGCTTAGCAGATATTACTGCAAATGTTGTTTCTGGCTGACCAAAGCAGAAATGTTGCTGTCCCAAAAGGCAGCTCAGATGAGAAGGATGGGGAGGCTTATCAAAGTGAAAGTCGTTTACCAAATGTGTGGGGTTTTTTTTCTCTTTAAAGGTGCTCATGAGGAGATTGATTACTCCGCCAAGTTGAAGTTCAGTGACGATGAAGGAGATGAGGAAGGGGAAGAACAGAGAACCGAGGGCAACCATGACACCTGGTATGCGAGCAAGTATATCTGATATGTGATAACTTTGGTATAACATTATAGTTGTCGGCCAAACATGTTACCCGTCTTAACAAACAGCATCATTTTTAAATGTGCATATTTTGTCCTCAGTGAGCAGCAGAGGCCCCAGGATGCCCCCCCTGCAAGCTCACGATCTCGTGCATCAGACAGTGGTGGAGAAACCCGCCGCACCCCTCCCACTAATGCGGATAATGGCCCCCAACCCCCCTCCAGTAAGCCAGGATGGGCCGAGGAGGGAGGCAGTGGCTGGGGTGCTCAAGGAGCACCTCCCAATTACCAGGTAGCAGCAAAATACATTTTAGCATCAAGGTTTAGCCAAGGCAGGTCGAACTACAGCTGTGTGTTGTAAAGACCAAAAGAACAAGACAAGGTATAACATTTTAGGAAACTTATTTTGGGGCTTAGTTGTCAATGGTCTTATGTTTTTGTCAGCGTAGATAATTGTGGTGGAGCATGGCTAACTGTGTCTGCCTGTATACAGGGGCGCAGGCCTGGATTGGGTGGTTTCCGGGAGCAGCCCTCCCCCCCACCAGGGCCGCTCCTTGGACAAGGGCCTTACTCCTTTTACCGACAGGTAGACATCTGGACAGGGCCTCATAGACAATTCATTTCTATCATTATCTCATCCACCGGTCGAATGGGAAAAGTCATCATTAAATTTGATTTCGCGTTTTACATTTGAGTTGAATTACAGTTGATGTCATTTTATAAAACATCTTCTTAACTTCTTCATAGTGATGTCATATGAGGACTTTGACTTGCATTATAGAACATCAAATATTTTCTAATTGTTCAGGAACGGCCCCACAACCAGGGTGCCTCTGTAGGCGTGGGAAAACCTGTTCCAGCCCAGAATCAGCCACCAGCTGGGGGGCATACACCTCCTCCTCAGCCGGGCCTGCTGGGCCCTGGAGCCCCGGGAGAAGACGAGGACGAGACTTGGCGTCAGCGTAGGAAGCAGTCATCAACAGAGATCTCAGCTGCTGTGGAGCGAGCCCGTCGACGTCGTGAGGAGGAAGAGCGTAGGATGGAGGAGGAGAGAAGAGCGGCCTGCGCTGAGAAGCTGAAGAGGTTGGACGAGAAGCAGCAACAGCAGCAGGGCAGTAACACAGGAGAGGGTGGCAGTGCAACTCCCAGCCTTGATGGAAACTCTACAGCTGCCACAGCAGGCAGCCCGAGTCCTTCTATTTCAGCCTCCTCCCCCAACATCAGCCAGCCCTCATCCCCATGTGTCGACCCTGAGGAGCCTCCAATGCTGGCTGTCCAGACTGGGTCCAGTCCTGTAGTCAGTGACCGACAGCGAGCCAGCAGCAACAGCAGCTATGACTCCAGTGCAGGTGACTTATTTTTAACATGATGATGGTCTGATATTTTGCTCTTTTTTTTTTTTGATAAGGAAGATGAAATAAAGCTTCTTGATTACATTCAATGATTTAATTCTTAAACCTTCTTTCGCGCTCAGACATCCAGCCGTGTCCCCAGCCAACCATCTCACAGCCACCGCAGCCGACGCTGGAAGTGCCTCTAGTTGGAGAAACTAAGGATGAGACCATGGGTGGTCCTCCCATTCGTGCAGCAAGTGGAGGTGAAAGAGGAGCTGACCCTGTAAAAATTGAAAATATTGGAGGGGGAGCAGGTCGTCAAGCCGGTGGTCCTCCTGGACAGGGTTATTCCAAGTACCAGAAGTCTCTTCCACCTCGTTTCCAGAGGCAGCAGCAAGTAAGTACTGACTTGTAAATGGTAATTCCATTCAACTTTACCATAGCTCTTTTCAAATAAAAGCTTCATACATGTATTTCTCTGTAGGAGCAGCTCCTGAAGCAGCAGCAGCAATGGCAGCAGCAGCAGCAGCAACAACAACAACAACAACAACAACAACAGCAGCAGCACAGCCAGGCATCACAAAGCCAGCTGTCCCCCCAGCCTCAAGCTCCACAGGGTCCTTCACCGGGTCCAACACCACAGCCGCAGGGGCCTGGACCCAAGCAGCCTGGGCCCCTGTATCAACCAAGCAATATGGTTCGACCTCCACCACTGCCAATGAATTTCGACCCCCGCTGGATGATGATGCCCTACATGGACCCTCGCATGATGCAGGGCCGGCCTCCACCTATGGACTACTATTCAGCTGGCATGCACCCATCAGGTAAGTGGATATAAAAGTGATCTATCTGCAAGATCTGATTAAACACATAAAGATAAATGATCTAAAAACAGCTTTATTACAAAAGATATTTTCCTGTAAAACCTTCTTCTCTATTACAGGACTTATTGCGCGTGAGCGTTCTGACTCAGGAGGATCGGGTTCAGACCCCTTTGACAGGCAGCAGCAGCAGCAGCAGCAGCAGCAGCAGCAGCAGCAGCATCCTGGGCACCCTCACCGTGGGACTCCCCCTATGGATCCCAAGCTTGCATGGGGACCGGAGGTATTTCCTGGTGGAGGGGAGGGCCGAGGGCTAACATCCCCCCTCAGGCAGAAGCAAGCTTTGGAGGAAGACGATGGGTCTAAAGGACCCAGGTATGGATATGTTTGTCACTTTGGGGGAGATTATTCTTTGTTAAAAAGAGGATGATTTGATTCCTCGTCTTTTTTCTGCGTTAACCTCAAATTTAATGGATCAATGCCTCATTTTATTTTAGGAGTGACACTCCTCCACACCGAATTCGAGAGGGTGGACTGGGACCAATCCAGCAACCCAGCTCCAACTCTGGGACTTCCAATCAGACTCCACCTCCAGTTGGCACCCAAGTTGGGAGCCAAGGAGGTGGTCATCACCCTCATCACTACATTAGCGGAAGGGGCAACTACAGCAATTTCCCCGACCAGGGTGGAAGGATGATTCCACACCAACAGCAGCAGAGAGCGGGTGAGCGGGGAAACCAGCCACACAGCTTCACCCACCAAGATGAAGGTCCTCCCCGAGGAGCTCAACAAGGCCAGATATGGGGGCCCCCACACCCTCACTATGATCGCAATGGCCGTGCAGATCTCCCCCCTATTGAAAGCAATTCTCATCACCACCATCATCATGGCCACCACCCTCAGCAGCCTCACTTCCATCTCCACCCCAATAAGCCAGAAAACAGCCGTGAAAGGGTTGTTGAGGCCGCTGCCAAGAAGACAGACTCTTCTCCTCCAATCCACCAACCTTCTCTTTCATCTTCCTGCTCTTCTTCCTCCTCCTCCTCTGCTAGAGAAGATGGAAATGTCAAAGTTGCCCCGCATCATCACCCGTCACAGAGAGAGAGTGAAGCTGTGGTTGCTCACACTGTTGGTGAAAGAGGCGGCAGTGTTGGAGGCAGCAGCCACGTGAAACAGGAGAAAACAGGCCAGGCATATGCTCCACATTCCTCTGTCACTGCTACCCCATCTTCCTCTCAACATGGCAGTCATACTCATCCTCAGCAGCAGCATCACCATCATAAACCAAACCAAAGAGGGGGGCGAGACCACAAGACAGAGACCCAGTGGGGCCCAAGGCCCGGCAGTAGCCACATGGGTGGAGGGTCCTCTCATGGCAGGAGGGCCAACAATGCAGGAGGTGGGAACAACTCCCGTGGAGGTGATGACTCTTCCAACCCTCAAACGGACCACAAACCCTCCAACCAAGCAGGAGGCGGCAACGCCAACAAGAGAGCTGGCCCCATCAAGAAGCCAGTGCTAAAAGAAATGAAGAAAGATGGAGTGGATGTTGATGGAGGAGAAAAAACAGGTGTAGGTTTTGGGAAAGATAAAGAGCAAGATGGGGCCCAAACCACCTCAATGAAGCAGGAAGCCTCCGTTGTCTCCCAGAATACATCAGTTCCATCTAAAGATGAGACCGCTCAGACAGCCAAACCCAGGAACGGAGGCAAAGAACGATCAACAGGAGGCGGTGGAGGAGCGTCGGGTAGAGGATCAAAAGATCTAGACTCAACCTCATCAGGATTTACAGGTTCCGCCTCAAGGAGGGACAGGGACCGCTCGTTTGAGAGAGGAGGTGGCCCGCCCCACCATCATGGAGTCCCAGCCAAAGGCAGCAGAGCCAGTCGTGGACGAGGAGGGGAGTTCTACGGGCGCGGCCGTGGCTATCGTGGCACCTACACGGCCACAGCTGGGCCAACCGGTGGTGGTAGAGGAAGAATGGGAGGCAGAAGTGGCAGAGATTACCGCTCATCTGTTGCCGGTGGTCACCACCATGAGTCCAAGGGGGAGGGGGGTGGTGGCAGACATGGTCAGGAGCGTTCACAGCATAACCCTGCCAGGGCCAGGAACCGAAGTGAAACCCGCAGCGAAGGATCCGAGTATGAAGAGATCCCCAAGAGAAGGAGGGAGAGGGGTTCAGAGACTGGCAGTGAGAGTGGTGCCAGTGACCTCGGTCACTCAGACAAAGATGACAGCCAGAAACCCAACGCCAAGAATGGTTCAAACACCACTGGCAACAGCTCCATGTCGTCTGCACCACCCAGAGGTTCCCAAGCCCGGGTTTTTACCCCCAGGGGCGTGCCTTCTAGGAGGGGGAGGGGTGGTGGTGGTGGTAGTGGAGGAGGAAACATCTACAGAAGCAGCGGCAATGTTGGAGGACCGACTGGAGGACATAGAGTTGGATCCAACTCTTCCTCTCATGGCGGGCCTTTAAAGGCATCGACCTCAGCCCGAAAGCAGCATGGCCCGCCACAAACGTCGGGGCCAAAAGACTTGGGCAGGGGAGGAAATGGAGGCGAGAAGAAAGATAAGACCCCTGATGCAAGTCAAACTCAAAGTCAGGGGTCCAATCCCCCTCAGCCACCATTGCCAGCCGCAACTCCCACCGCTGTAGGTTCCACTGAAAATGGAGTAGTTGCGACCCAGCAACCTTCAACCAACCCTACATCAAACTCCGGAGGGCCAAATCCCCTCCCGTTGCCTGCTAACCGTGGATTCCCTCCGGGTGGGTTCGAGCGACCACCTAGACGTCGTCGCCATGGGCGTTCTCAGCATCAGCAGGACAAGCCACCGCGCTTCCGGCGACTGAAGGAGCGAGAGAATGCCGCGAGGATAAACGGAGGTGTGGGGGTCATAGGGGGAGGACGGCCCTCTTCTCCCTCCTTGAATTCAGTTCAGGACAGTAACGGAGCCCCGACCTCTGCTCCCGTGACGGGCAACGTCCAGAATTCGAACCACAGCACCGCAGTAACTAACAACAATAACAGTAGTGTTGGGCATCTCAGCAACGCAAACAGCCACCACCATCACCACTACAACCAGGGCGGTACTGGGCAGCCCCACACCCAGCATCACCACAGCCATGGAGCAAAGTCTCCCGACTTCACCAACCAGAACTCAGATCAGGCCAATGAGGAGTGGGAGACCGCCTCGGAGAGCAGCGACTTCACAGAGTTCAGAGACAGGGAAGGCGGAGGAGGCAAGTCTTACTCTTCTCACCATCCCCACCACATGGGAAGAGGAGGAGGAGGAGGAGGAGGAGGAGGGGGCGGCGGCGGAGGAGGCGGAGGAGGCGGAGGTGGAAGTGCGGTCGAGCGAGATATGACGGGCAAAGAGCCCTTGGCTAATAAAAGAAGCTTCTCGAGCCAGCGCCCTGGTATGGAGCGACAGAACCGGCGGGTCAATACTGGAGGATCCGGAGGAGGGGGAGGAAGAGGTCCACGAGGTCAACCCGGTGGGGGCTCCAACGGGCCCGGCAATGGAGGTGGTGGCAACCGTGGAGACAAGCGTGGAAACTGGCCCTCCCCAAAAAATAGGAAGTGATGGAACATTTCAGAACATTTTCAGATGCCCCCCCACCCCCCATCTACATTTAGACCACCCTATTCCATCTTAATCCCTTTTGATAATTATTTCACAGCTTATGTATCGGCATCCCTAAACATGTTAGTGTATTGTACAGTATATGGAGATGGTATTCACGTTCACTTCAGCACCCCACCCGTGTCTCCTTCCTCCTCCAGCACCCATCTACTCTCTACCGTCCGTTAATGTAAATTTATCTCCATTTGTTCCGTCTTGCTCTCCGTTCAGTTGTGCCCCCCCCCCTTCCCCCCTTTACCTTCTCCCTTCAAAATCTCGACCCAGTTGGAATTGTTAAGCATGTGGTTCTGCAATAGAGATGCACGTGGTTTTGACAGAAGACATTCACACAGAGCTCCACACACACTCACATTTACAAGCACAAATATGACATCTCTTTAAACACATGCAGTCATGTGGGTGCAAATTGAAAATGTGGGATTACATTGGCAGAAATGTTTGGATTGGGCTAATTTTTATATTTATGTACCTGTGTATATTTCTACCACACTTTGGCCTTGGGTGGTATACAGTAGTGCAGATCTGCATTACTTCCCTCGCAAAGGGAAAAGAGTGCAGCTTCATCTTTTAACAAGAACAATGTAACATAAGATGTTTTGTTTTTCTTTGTCTGTTTTTGGCCCCCGTGTCCGTTTAGTTTCAGCCTCTGGGAAATGTTAGGGGTGTGTATTTTTTTCTTCTTAAGGCAGGTCATTAAAACACCTTTTTACTAAATTCCCCCATTCTGTTGACTTTTTGGTCTCCTGCAAAGTACGTCTTTGATTACTGTGATGAAGTACTACTGCTCAGCGCTCACTTACCTACACTTCCATTGATTTCAACAACTCCGGAAACACTTTTTTACTCCTCCAAGGTGAACAACCTATTAATCTTACCTGGGGTAAAGTGAGTTAAATGAAAGTAGGTCAGGGTGGAATAAAGGAAAATGTTTGCTTCAATAGGTGATTTAATATGTTTTAATAAGCACTCCTTGTAGTATAAAAATCCATGTTGGTTTTTTCTTTTCTTTGTGTTGTTGGGCGATGTGATGAAACAGGACAGGTACTCTGTCTGGGCCCAGAGTACAGAGCTAGGTTAAGTATTGTACTATGACACCCCCCCGTGTTCTCTCTTACTGTTCTCTTGGGGAGACCCCTCACACCTTCAAGGACTGCTTCCAAGAGCTCCGTGTTGGAGGAAGTATTTTGAAAGTGTGTGTTCTTAGGATGGATGGAGAATTACAGAACATGGTGGCGACCAAGAAGCCCACACAAATTGAATTCAGGACAATGCTGAAATGTTTGACGAAACGAGTCAATCTGCTCGGCTAATCACACGGTTTCTGCTCGCAACAAATAATGCTGACCTGGAGTGTTGCAGAAATGTTGGATTGATGTAGGATTACACTTGTAAACATAGTTTGTATCATAAAAAAAAACTAAAATGGCGCACAGCTTAAAAAAAAAAAAAAAAAAGACCGAAGATGACATCCAGTGTGAACTAAATCGATTTAAACATCTGCATCAATTCTGTCACTGCTGTAAGTTGGGGTTTGTTTGTTTACTGACACAGTTTGAAGATCTTCTCTGGGATGTTGTGTGTAGGGCATTTTACGATATGTGTATGGGTGTGCGTGCTTGTGTGTGCGTGTGTGTGTGTGTTTTCTGGTCTAAGTGTAATAACTTGGGGAAGGGGTGGGGACCAGACGGGTTAACGTGAATGGCAAGCACTTTTTCTGCCTTTGCCCACACTTGATTTAACCAGTATCATAAAGACAATTCTACTGTTTCTTAAATACATCCACGTATATACATTCAGCTGTGTGTATATGTCCATCATCCAGATGAAGAACATGTAGTGAAAAACTTCACCAGTTCTTTTGTGTGTGTGTGTGCGTGTGTGTGTAATTTTAAGAATACATTCTTCTGCAGGCAAGTGAAGTTGGACATATATTATTTTTCACTCTGAGCATGAACACACACACACCCATGGGTGCAGCTTGCCTTGCCTGTTACTGGTTCATACATTGATAGCTGTACACTTAACACTGGCTCAAAGAGTCCTTCATCCCTCCTTAACTCTTATTGTTGATGTGCGCATTATTTCATGTATCCATGTTTAAAACTAAGAAAACAAAAAGTAGTGTATTCCAGAAAAATTACTCAAAAGATTGTACTGTTTCCAGCATTACCGAGGTACCTGGAGTGGTTCAAACTGTTTTTAGCATTTATGGTTTTATTAATGGAACCGTGATATACACACATGTATGTATATTGGTATGTATCTAAGTTTTGTCTACCCCAACTTACATTCCCACAAACAAATGTTGCCATTTTTAGTTCAAGGGAGCAATGTACAAGCAGAGAAGTGTCTTATTATAATAAAGTTATACAGAGAAGGCAAAGTTAAATAAACTACTTTTGATTTAATGGAAAATGTTTTTACTGTGTCTCATTGTTTTCAAGTCCATGAACTGCCCTACAAAGACAAAGTGCAGATACTGTGACTTTTTTTTTCTCACCAATCTAAAGTGCTGTTTCACTCTTCAGTGTGTGAGACTTTTGTTCTACCAGAGAGATCAGGGTTTTCAAGTTATGCAGTGTGTGTAAAAGTGCTCTGTGAAACCACAGGCAGTTTGCCTTAGTTTGAGGACCAACTTTGAAAATGACTAATGTTTCTCTGTGTGCTTGTAAACGCCCCATCAGGAATATACAAAAACCGGGACAAGGATCATAAACGGGATTCTCAAGTCAATGTAATCGCACTACATACTGTGGAGGTTGTTAACAGCACTCATTTAATTGGTAAAAAATAATTTGAATTAAAAATGAAAAACACAGGAAAAGCAAGATATGTGAGGTTGTCAAATATATTTCCGATACTTTGTGATATCTGTGTTTTGATCTCTGTTTTTAATGTACAAAATTACCCAAGCTTAAAAAAAAAAAACTACAGATCTTCAGACATATTTTTACTTTTGGAGTCTCAAAAAGATGCAAAAGTTATCATTATATCTCTTAGTGCTGAGTAAATGTTGATAATTAAAACGTAGTCAAACTCATTTGCATATCTATTTTATTGGACAGGTGTGTGTGAGAGGAATTAGTCCATATAGCAGGTCAACTCATGCACAGTCTAAATTGCACAGATACATCGGCAACATTTGGTACCAGAACATTGCCAGTGTTTTTGTCCAACTTATATAACACATATATACAAACACACAACACAACACATATATACACACACACAACACAACACATATATACAAACACACAACACAACACATATATACACACACACAACACAACACATATATACACACACACAACACAACACATATATACAAACACACAACACAACACATATATACACACACACAACACAACACATATATACAAACACACAACACAACACATATATACACACACACAACACAACACATATATACAAACACACAACACAACACATATATACAAACACACAACACAACACATATACACACACACAACACAACACATATATACACACACACAACACAACACATATATACAAACACACAACACAACACATATATACACACACACAACACAACACATATATACAAACACACAACACAACACATATATACACACACACAACACAACACATATATACAAACACACAACACAACACATATATACACACACACAACACAACACATATATACAAACACACAACACAACACATATATACACACACACAACACAACACATATATACAAACACACAACACAACACATATATACACACACACAACACAACACATATATACAAACACACAACACAACACATATATACAAACACACAACACAACACATATATACAAACACACAACACAACACATATATACACACACACAACACAACACATATATACACACACAACACAACACATATATACACACAACACAACACAACACATATATACAAACACACAACACAACACATGTATACAAACACACAACACAACACATGTATACAAACACACAACACAACACATATATACACACACACAACACAACACATATATACACACACACAACACAACACATATATACAAACACACAACACAACACATATATACACACACACAACACAACACATATATACAAACACACAACACAACACATATATACACACACACAACACAACACATATATACAAACACACAACACAACACATATATACACACACACAACACAACACATATATACAAACACACAACACAACACATATATACACACACACAACACAACACATATATACAAACACACAACACAACACATATATACACACACACAACACAACACATATATACACACACACAACACAACACATATATACAAACACACAACACAACACATATATACAAACACACAACACAACACATATATACACACACACAACACAACACATATATACACACACAACACAACACATATATACACACACAACACAACACATATATACACACAACACAACACAACACATATATACAAACACACAACACAACACATGTATACAAACACACAACACAACACATATATACACACACACAACACAACACATATATACACACACACAACACAACACATATGTACAAACACACAACACAACACATATATACACACACACAACACAACACATATATACAAACACACAACACAACACATATATACACACACACAACACAACACATATATACAAACACACAACACAACACATATATACACACACACAACACAACACATATATACAAACACACAACACAACACATATATACACACACACAACACAACACATATATACAAACACACAACACAACACATATATACACACACACAACACAACACATATATACACACACACAACACAACACATATATACAAACACACAACACAACACATATATACAAACACACAACACAACACATATATACACACACACAACACAACACATATATACACACACAACACAACACATATATACACACAACACAACACAACACATATATACAAACACACAACACAACACATATATACACACACACAACACAACACATATATACAAACACACAACACAACACATATATACACACACACAACACAACACATATATACAAACACACAACACAACACATATATACACACACACAACACAACACATGTATACAAACACACAACACAACACATATATACACACACACAACACAACACATATATACACACACAACACAACACATGTATACAAACACACAACACAACACATGTATACAAACACACAACACAACACATATATACAAACACACAACACAACACATATATACAAACACACAACACAACACATATATACAAACACACAACACAACACACATATACACACACACAACACAACACATATATACAAACACACAACACAACACATATATACAAACACACAACACAACACATATATACACACACACAACACAACACATATATACAAACACACAACACAACACATATATACAAACACACAACACAACACATATATACAAACACACAACACAACACATATATACACACACACAACACAACACATATATACAAACACACAACACAACACATATATACAAACACACAACACAACACATATACAAACACACAACACAACACATATATACAAACACACAACACAACACATATATACAAACACACAACACAACACATATATACACACACACAACACAACACATATATACAAACACACAACACAACACATATATACACACACACAACACAACACATATATACACACACACAACACAACACATATATACAAACACACAACACAACACATATATACACACACACAACACAACACATATATACAAACACACAACACAACACATATATACACACACACAACACAACACATATATACAAACACACAACACAACACATATATACAAACACACAACACAACACATATACAAACACACAACACAACACATATATACAAACACACAACACAACACATATATACAAACACACAACACAACACATATATACACACACACAACACAACACATATATACAAACACACAACACAACACATATATACAAACACACAACACAACACATATATACACACACACAACACAACACATATATACAAACACACAACACAACACATATATACACACACACAACACAACACATATATACAAACACACAACACAACACATATATATAAACACACAACACAACACATATATACACACACACAACACAACACATATATACACACACACAACACAACACATATATACACACACACAACACAACACATATATACAAACACACAACACAACACATATATACACACACACAACACAACACATATATACAAACACACAACACAACACATATATACAAACACACAACACAACACATATATACACACACACAACACAACACATATATACACACACACAACACAACACATATATACACACACACAACACAACACATATATACAAACACACAACACAACACATATATACAAACACACAACACAACACATATATACACACACACAACACAACACATATATACAAACACACAACACAACACATATACAAACACACAACACAACACATATATACAAACACACAACACAACACATATACAAACACACAACACAACACATATATACACACACACAACACAACACATATACACACACACAACACAACACATGTATACAAACACACAACACAACACATGTATACAAACACACAACACAACACATATACAAACACACAACACAACACATATACAAACACACAACACAACACATATATACACACACACAACACAACACATATATACACACACACAACACAACACATATATACACACACAACACAACACATATATACACACACACAACACAACACATATATACACACACAACACAACACATATATACAAACACACAACACAACACATATATACACACACAACACAACACATGTATACAAACACACAACACAACACATATATACACACACACAACACAACACATATATACACACACACAACACAACACATATATACACACACAACACAACACATATATACACACACACAACACAACACATATATACACACACAACACAACACATATATACAAACACACAACACAACACATATATACACACACACAACACAACACATATATACAAACACACAACACATATATACTGTACATACATATCCCACCCATACAAAACAAAACATGAGTCCACATAGCCAGGATAAAAAAGTGGTATGGATGGTCCATGTGCATAAGTAACTGTTACTCATAGATAACAGAACAAAATAGTCGCTCTGCAAGTGCATAGTATGATAGATAAATAAAGAATTATGATAAAAAAGCAGTCAAGTGCCATATATATAATATATATGTATATATATATATGTATATTTGTATATATTACAATAAAGAGAGATGTATCTGATGACTATTAAAATAAGATGTGTTTGTTTAATTTGGGTAAAGTGGGATATACAGTTTTTGTAAACATTAAAAGTAAAATTAATTTAGTAAGAATGTGTAATACTGAAAACACACGACAGGTGGCAGCACCGCACCATCAGGCTGTACGCCGCTGCCCTCAGGCGGAAGAGGAAGGACGTAACGCATGACGTAACGCAGAGGGTGAACAGGGAGGAGGTGTCCATCTTATTTACACCGGCACAGATTCATCAACTTCTGGCCTGTCGGAATTTTCACGTTATTAAAAATTGAAAGCTGGGTAAGTTGGTCGTATATCCCACGTAACGGAGTTTAGTTTGTGGTCGCACACGCAGAGAAAGCTCTATAAAAAGCAGCGGATGTTTCTCATGAGGCCTTTTTTCAAAACGATGCGCCATGTTGAAATATCTGTTTATAGCCGCTAGCACAGCTTAGCTTAGCATGCTAACGGTTGTCGTAATAATCGTTAAAAGTTGCCGAAGTCGACACAATATGAACATTGTTTTAATATACAAGAGATAATGCATTTGTTTGATAGCTTTTAAGATCGCAGTGGTTTTATAACTGCACGTTTTTCAAACTTAAATCGGTGGGAACTCACAGAAGCTATGGAGCTAGTTAGCTTAGCATTAATAAGGTTTGAGTTATAATTAGTGATTTTTAATCTTTCTCAGTTTAATTAATTACTGTTTTTTATTTCACGTTTAGAAACTGTCACAGAATTGTTTTTGTGTTATTCTAATGACGTCAGAGTAATGTAATAAATATAAACAGTATTATTAATTTATCTCTGGAAGTTTTACAGTCAGAGTGTTGAGGTCAAAGGTCAGCAAGAAACTTGTGCTATAAATAGTATAACTAAAACAAGTGTATATTAATAAACCTTTTTTCCCCTAAAAGGACCCTAAACTGTCATATTCTACCACAGACCTTCATCTGCTTGTTTTCATTTTTATTTTCGGTCACAAAAACATTTTGACTAAAAGGTTTAAACTGAATCTTTATCTTATTACACCTCCCATCATTACACATCTTATTATTACACATCTTATTATTACACCTCCCATCATTACACATCTTATTATTACACATCTTATTATTTAAGTCACTTACTAGTTTGGTTACAAAAAAAACAAAAAAAAAAACATATCAGAGCAAAATTTCTTCCAAGAATTTCTTCCAAAACAAACAGAAGTCACATTAAATAATCAAACCGACCTTTTAGATTTTGTTAAACACCATTTTTATAAACAATCTGAGAATCATTTATATTTGAATCACAGGAAGTGAAGGAAACCATGACAACATGTGTCACAGTTTTATTACCAGATAGAAAGTTACACTCTAAATTTAGAACTGCTGTTATAGACTTTAAAAATAAACAACAAGATTAATCACATGTTTTAAAATGCGAAAGAGAGTCATGACTCACTGAGTTACATTTTTAATGACTATTTGTTACAGCCCTCGTCTTTTGTCACAGATATATATTGCAGCTTTTGCCAGCGTGGTCTTCTTGTGCATCTCTGTAGCAGCATGCTGTCAGTCTCTCCTCCGACCCCTAAGTACTTAACCTTTGTCCACATTTTTATCCTGAACAACTGAACAACAGCATCCATGAACTGAAGTCATTTCAGCGTTTCGATGCCGTATGATTATCTGATGGACGGGAGAGGGGCGGCGATTTGATTACAGGTGTCACTTGACGGACAGGACCGGTACATTATAGGATAATGTCTGATGGTCTGATCTGTAACGTCAACCACGCAGGACAATGGCGTCACGCTCTGTACAAATCAGTTTAGTTATAGTCCCGGCTAATATGTGATGGTTGGCAACCTGAGTCGTATTTACAGATAATTGATTTTGGATTCTAACCGAACTGTTAATCTCATGCAGGTCTTCAGAGATGAGCAGTTCAGAAGAAGTGTCATGGATCTCCTGGTTCTGCGGACTGAGGGGGAATGAATTCTTCTGTGAGGTGAGCCGTCCTAAATCTGAGCCTGATTTAATCTGTGCGTGTGAACTGTGGACCTTCATGTGGTGACATTTAAATGAAGTTGGCATAAAAGTTGGATTTGTAATGTTTAAGCAGAACATCCACAATGATGAGTCAAGTAGAGTGTTTTACCCTCCATGTCGATATGTCTCTTCATATTACTGTCACTCCACACAGGGACATAGTTATCTCTCTCCCTGAGCTAAGAGTAGAAAGCATAGTTCAGGTCCTGCATGAAAATCTTCTGAGTTCTGACATTTCAATCCAGATATGTTTGTCAAACCTGAAGGAGGGCTGTGAATAAAACAAACAATGCTTACTTAGTTGTAGAAAAGACAGCATGAAGAAAGTGTAAACTAATGTCGTCTTCTTCTTCTTCTTCTTCTTCTTCTTCTTCTTCTTCTTCTTCTTCTTCTTCTTCTCCTCTTTACATTCTGGGCTTGTTTCTTATATGAAGTGAATTTGTGTTTTCATCATGCACTCAGTAAGAGATGTGTGTGTTTGTTAAGAGATGGGCTTTTTGACTTGTAGATTAGCTTGAAACTATACTTGCATGCCTAAAAAAGAAATTCAGACATTTTGATTCCTGCAACAATAGTGGCCTTTGAGAGACCCCCGCCATATCCAATTTGTGATTGTCGATCATGAATCCCGTCTGTTATATTGGCGTTGGAGTTATCCGTTCTCTTTCTGTATGAACAAGATGAAAATATTACAAGAAACACACTGACTGATAGTTTTGATAAAAGTGAACCTAACCTTTCAGATATGCACTCAGTTCTACAGAATAATACTTTTTCTTTTTAAATTATATTTCTCCTTCTTAAGGTGGATGAAGATTACATCCAGGACAAGTTCAACCTGACGGGGCTCAATGAGCAGGTCCCCCACTACCGCCAGGCCTTAGACATGATCCTGGATCTTGAACCAGGTCTGTATGTTATATTCATTCTACTGAATGTCTGACACTTAGTCATCGGTTGGAAACTGTGAATCTGTTGGTACCATCCAGAAAATTAGCAGAAGTAATCACAGCACAGAAACTAACACTAGATGCTGACCTTCATCGTCATGTATATCAGCTGAGACTGTATGTGTAACACTGATCAGGGGAACTGTAAGCTTCCTTTTTTTAAAGTCTGGTTAGCCTGCTCAGACTGTGAATCCTCTGTTGTCTTTGTTTTATTCAATTTCAGAGTAGCGGTAACTCTCTCTCCCTGTACTTTTTGAAAAGTGTCTCTCAGCACTTGAAATGTAGGAACCAATCATGTTCTGTGTTTCCTTTCTGTGTTCAGACGAGGAGCTCGAGGACAACCCCAACCAGAGTGACCTGATCGAGCAGGCAGCTGAGATGCTGTACGGTCTCATCCATGCGCGCTACATTCTCACTAACAGAGGCATCGCACAGATGGTAGGCACCAGCTACATCAGCAGAAATCCATCACTCTGCATTACTGAAGCTCGTTTTACATTACTGCTGTCTTTATGGGCTAGAACATTACTTACCGGTACATCATGTCAATTATCACATGGGGATGACAATGCTAGACTTTAGAGCTATGTGTCATCATATAGTATCATACTATCACAGTCAGATCTGATTTTACTCTCAATGCAAGAAGATTTTCAGCATTGAGAGCCCTGGATGGATTTATAGCTGGTCTGGTCAAGATGTATCATGCTTTAGTGACAGTACAGTTACTTTGTTGACATTCTTTGACCCAAAAGTTTTATAAAATGCTATTTTTTTATTTCAAATTTTCCTAATCACTGTGCCTAACTTCAGGAGATAGATATTCAACTTTTGGGGGGGATTACAAACCTATGTATTCAGATGCTATTAATGCCCAATATGGTATTGACCCCTTGTGATCTTTTATGTAATGTGACACATGTTTACATTTCCCCTGATGGAGAGATTTTGTCCCTGAGTTAAACGAGCTGATGAGAATATTCCCTTCATATTTATTCATTGTTTTTTTTACCTGATGTCTAACTTGCAGTTGGAGAAATATCAACAGGGAGATTTTGGCTACTGTCCCCGGGTGTATTGTGAGAATCAGCCTATGCTTCCTATCGGTGAGTAAAAAGATGAATTCGATAGCTGTGTTCTTAAATGTAAACAAGTATTAACTCATGTTTCTCAGAGCTAAGGGGAAAGAAGCACAGTGTGGTTGATGAATATTAGGATGTATTATGTTCATCTCATCATTAAGGATCTTTTTAAGGATTGTTTTTACATGTTAATGAATAAAAACTGTTCTTTATAAATAATCTGTTCATGGCTTTACATACGCTAAATATACATGCTGTTTTGTTTTGAGAGGGTCTCGTTTCACTCACAGTGTGGTCCCTTTTAAAGATTTAATTCAAACTGACTATTTTCGCTTCTTCACTTAATACATACAAACATTTGCTTAATGTAAACAGTTATCTTTCCAAGATGAGGGAAAGTTTTAGATAAGAAAGTACTCCTTGGTTCTGAACATAATCTCAGTGTTTCCCCTACCATTATATTAGGGGGTGCAAGAACAAAAACTAAGCTGGACAGACCATTACAAGTTCAAATAATTATTCAGTTGCTATAGTGACTGCTGTCATTTAAAGAAACACAAGAACATCATGATCCCTTTTAGTATCTGTAGTATCATTTTAAATGAAAACCTCTTGAAGGATATTCTCCTGTCTATTATTTATTTTAGTCCTGGTGTGTCACATCAGGTACTGAGCTATACTTAAAGTCAGTACTGTGCCCGTCACAGGTATGGTGTTTATATATTCAGTTGATAACTAAGCCAATGTCTTAATCCACAGGTCTGTCAGACATCCCCGGAGAGGCCATGGTGAAGCTGTACTGTCCTAAGTGTATGGACGTTTACACACCCAAGTCCTCCAGGCACCACCACACAGATGGAGCCTACTTTGGCACCGGCTTCCCCCACATGCTCTTCATGGTTCACCCTGAATACAGGCCCAAGAGGCCCGCCAACCAGTTTGTCCCAAGGTTAGTAAGACAGGTTGACCTGCGACCTCCTGTAGATCCGCACAATGGGTGTAAACTAAATATAAATGAATATAAATTCACTTTTTTTGGATATTTAAATTGAGGTGTGTGTGTCCATCCAAGGTATTATTTTTTTCCGAGGCTCAGTATTTTTAAAATCCTTTGATAAAGGATCACAGCATCCCAGCAGTGTGACGAGATATTGAGTTTCTATTCCATGCAGACCGCTGCACTTTGCAAGATTTCATGATGGAGATGCTGTTAAAGAGTCTGATGAAACAGTCTGACTGCAGATGGGATGAACAAACTATATCATCCCAAATGAGTCCAATGTTTAACCCAGTAACCCAAACTTGAAAATATAAAAAATAGGGTTGGACCACCTCTCACCATACACATCGACATATATCGACATACACTAAACACACTGACTGTGCTCCTGTCATTTTTATATTTATTTCAATGCAGCATAAAAGTGCAGAATGGCAGTTAAGTCTGTGACAACAAACTGAAAAAACGAACAAGCCCCTTTTTTAAAGAGGAAGCGATTAGAAATGATCCTGTAACTTTAAAATGTGTGACATCAGGAGATTAATATTCAGCATTACCTCTCACTAAATATGAGTCAGTGAAAAAAGGTGTGCAGCCTTTTTTTATCTTTAAAGATATTCAGAATCAAAGCACAGAAATAAAAAGTGTCTTTGAAAAACCCAGTGACTCCAAATCTTCACGTGTCATGTCTCCACATTCATTCGATCAAACGCTGTGATGTAATTAAGCGCTCCGTGTTACAGCTCAGTCAACACATCAGACCAACGTGATCGCTTTAGGACTTCCAGAACACATTTAATCTGCATCCTCCTCCAGCTTTCCTCTCATCTTTGTGTTCACAGCCCTGAGTTTACAGATCGTGTCACAGTCCGGGTGGTGTGATGGGAAACATTAAGAACCTAAAATCATGCATCATAGCTCTCTCCCTGAAAGCAAACACACCCATGATGACAACGTGAACGCCCTCATTCATTTTGAGTGTGCATGTTTGTGTTGCATCCTGCCCTTTTTTTATTTGATTTTCATATTTGTAGCCTTTGTTACTTTGAACTTGTGAGAGGAAAAAGACTCACAGATGTTCTTTCCCTTCACCTCAGGCTGTACGGGTTCAAGATCCACCCCATGGCGTACCAGCTGCAGCTGCAAGCCGCGTCCAGCTTCAAGAGCCCCGTCAAGGCCATCCGCTAGAGCGCCGCGGCCAGAGGAGGAGGAGGAGGAAGAAGAAGAGGAAAATTCATAGAGAGGAAAGAATTATCAACAGAAGGGGAGGGGTCACCTGCACTTTACTAAGCTCTCCAGATGCCCCCTCCCCGGCCTGAAGACTGTATTATTTTGGTTTAGATTAGGACAAATGAAAAAGTGTAATGCTTTTTGAGTGTGAGAGAGAGAGAGATAAAAAAAAGACGCACAGCCATTATCTTGAACACAAACACACACACACACACACACACACAGTACATAAACACACAAATTCTGCCACACATCTGGGATACCATGCACGTACCTTACCAAACTTCTCAGTGCCAAAAACAGGAGGGGAGATAAAAGAAAAGCTGAAACAGAACAAGAGGATTGACGCTGCTTCACTCACATTACGAGCACACTGATGACAAATTCTATAATCAGTGAAATTCTGGAGTCACTTTTTGCTTCTGGCTCTGTGTTTGGCACAGTTTGGTAAAAGGCGGTGGTAGATCCGTTCTCCTCAATACAACCCTCCCCCTTCCCCCTTTCTCCCTTCAATGCATGCACACTCTGGCTGGCACTCACAGAGACAGTTTGGACGTTGGCAGCGGATGTTTTTTCAGTACGGTTGTAAGTTTTGGTTCCTCGTTTTGTCTGAAATTTTTCCGAACATTCTGTTGAATTTGCCTTAAGATTCAGAGAAAACACAGATTGTTTGGGTTTTTTCCAGAGGCACAAACAAGCATTTCTTTCTTTCCACTTCCTGCTGTCAAGAGGACATCGATTATAGATCATTCTAACATTTCAGATAATTGTAATCTGCCCGTGTCATTTTTCAACCTGTCTGTTGTGAATGTGTCAAACGACTGTCTGTAATGAAACCGAAATGAAGATGTAACCTGTGCTACATTTTCAGAGCCCCCCCTCCTCTGTTTATAGTGCCACCCCCCCTGTAGCTTTATCTCCCTTCAAATAATGGTTTGGCGTGATTGGAAATACATTTATATTTCAAAAGCAGTACGGATAAAAGATGACCTCAGGAAGATCATCGTGAGCTAGCACGAGCAGTCAGTTAGCTTCTCTTAGCATGTAGGTCAGATAACGGTGAACAGCTAGCCTCTTTCTGTCTTAAAGTAGCAACATCCTCGTACATGCAACCTAATTTATCTTGTTGTTTTAGTGAGTACAACTAACAGACAAGTCACTGAACAGGGGAGGAATACATGCAGCTGTGAGTAGGCAACTTTCATTAACACCACATGATGCTGCTTTTCTCTGTTTTTTTTAAATAACATTATTAAAGTATACTTGATATGCTTATGTTGTCAGGTTAGAGTTGATGCTGGTAGCCACAGGATAGCTTGTTTACAAACCATGAGGAAGTGTAACAACAATACGCTTTTTTGTAGGGTGTGTCTGCTATACGACCTGTAGTGACCCCAGGAAGTCAGCCCTACCAGCTGACGAATAGTTGAGTTTAAAATCATGAAAGAAAGCTTTTTTTTTTGGTACTTGGTAAACAAATAAGATACAACATCTTAATAAGATTGGGACAGCATGGTAGGCTAGCTGTTCCCCCTGTATCATGTCTTTTTGTTAAGCTAAGCTAACCTACTGCTAGTGGTAAATTTAGTAAAAATAGATGTAAGAGGTAATTGATGTTTTTTTTTATCTATCCTTCTGCCCCAAATGTCAAAGTAAAGATCGAGGAGGAGACTCGGAAAAAGACAATCTGAATCCTCACTCCACCGCTGCACTGATCCTGCTGGTGTCTCTCCACAGCACAGTCGTATTATTTATGTTTCACATTTAGACACAGACAGACAGACAGACCACCAGCTGCTTCTTAGTTTTGTTTTTTCTCTCAGAGGGGCAGACACACACACACACACACACACACACAGTTGTCCCACCTCCTTTCTCTCCCTTTTTACTTTAGCGTGACTGGAACAGGTTGTTGTTTTTTTGTTTTTTTTGGATTTCATGATACAAGAGAAAAGGTATTTATGTGTCCAGATTTTAACTAATGTTTGTCTGTGTCGTCGTCGTCGTCTTTCTGCTACTGTGGAAGGGTGAGCAGGATTCAGAATTCTCAATAAACTTCTATTTTCTTTTCATACTTGTTCGTCTGTGGGTTTCTTTCAGACCGCAGTGCCACCATCCTGCCACACGGTGTCAGTAGAGAGCTCTGTTACATGATGGAACCTCTCTGAAACACTTAGTTTTTATTTATTTCATTTAATCTCAGCTAAGAAACGGTAACAACACTGAAATATATATTTTTTAAACACTGTACTGGCATGTTATATTCTTTCTTTGTGTGTTTTTTTTTAGCTGTGTTGGATTGTCCTCTGGCTAAGATGGTTGTCTTTCTGCTGGGTGTGGTGGTAGGGACTTTTCACATGACTCTGAGTAACAGCAGTGGTAATAGAAAAACAACCACAAACACACAACATACTAACACAGTGTTAACAGATCAACGTGATCTCAAGACCTCGATCAGCCTCTTCAAATTATTTCTACAACTTTTTTTTTTTTCCTCTGCTTTGATTACATGAAGAAAAAGACTGAATGGAAAATCCCAATTAGCAAAAATGTTTAATATGAAAACATGCTGCCTCTTCATTTAAGCAAATGAAGATAGCAAAACACATTTTGTACACAAACAGCCCCATATGCCTTCTTTATGTATGACTCATGAGAAGCTTGTTTTTCTTCTCTGCATGGCAGCTGTCTTTGGCAAAATGACTGGCAGGGCTGACTTGTCTTCATGTGGCCGTACCCTGTCAGTTTTTCCAGAGGGAGCTGACGAGGAGGAGGAGGTTCCTTCATGAGTCAGGATAACCTCAAACCACAGCTAAGGACCTGCCCTGCTCCTGCACCTCCTCCCAGATTATTTCAGAAACTCATGTTAACTCTAAGAAGTGGAATATTTTATTGTTTTTGTCTCTAAATGTTTGTCCTGGAAACATCACAGGTGTTAAGGCTTTAAAGGAAACCCCCAGATGTTGCACTGAGCACATGTGACACTGCAGAGTTATAATCATGTCGGAGCTCACACTGCAGTCATGTGAAATGTTCTGCCTCTGCCACACCCAGACGACATGTTGCACCATTTTCCACTCTGGGATTTGATTTGGGATTCCTCTCTACAGATGATTCAACTATAAAGGAAACACACCCAGAGATATACTCCAAATATTTCTTGGTTTGAAAATGAGGCTCTACTTTACACATGACTGACTTAACAAGACAAGTTAAAGCTGACTGATTCAGCCTCTTAAGTAACTACAGAAAATATTGACTTCTCTTGGATTTTCTTTCTCTCTTCACAGCTAAGCATTGAAAATTCCTGTTTTCACAGTTAGCTGTTTTCACACATGTGCTCCTGAAAATTTCTAGGAAATTTCCGTACAGCCTGCCCCTGGAATCTTCCCAAGTTGCTCATTCACATACATCCCCCCCCCACAGTGCAGAGCGTCCCTGTTGGATGGGAGGGATTGGTGGAGGGATCTCATGAGGCGTAAACAACGATACTGCAAAACAAGATTGTTGTGCATGTGTGAAAGCAGCTGTAGATTAACCTTTGGCAGCTGGATTGGGAACTGGAGGTTCACCAGTTCAGACTATGTCTGGAAATTGGTCTGGTAGCTGTAGAGTTGCTGGTTCACTTCACTGAGAAATGCCCAGATAGAAACCTTTCAATAAGTCACTCAACCCCAAACTGGTTGGACACTCTTCCATGTGCAGCCCCCCCCCCCCGCCATCTCTCTATCAGGTCTATATCCTGTTAGTGCATGTGTGTATTTTGGTGCATGTGTGTGTATCATTTGTCAACAACAGAGTGGAAAAATGTAATGTCCACTTGAGGACTAAAAACGTTTATCTTCTTGATTCTATCACAACAGGTCGCAATCAATTTTGCACATCTGGACTCTTGAGAATTTCTCTGTCCAGGCCGTCAGGTTGCAACAAACTCTCATTTGGATTCAGATTCAGATTCTGACTCGTAAAGTTTGAGTCACTTCCTGTATTAGTCGTTAACCCTCTGAAGCCTTTCAGGGCGTCCTGCAGAGAACAATCTTTTGAGCACAATGACTCATGGTGTGGAGTTACCTGTCCAAACGGCCTTCACCTGAATGTAGACTCTCTCATCGGCCTTGGCTGAACTCACATGAGATTTTAAATATTAACATGGACACTTTACGTTTTCTCTACATTCTTACTGCATTCAGATGTATTCAACAAACCACATTTGTAGATTCTGAATCGTCCAACCGTTGACCTTATCTTTTTAATTCCCTTTAGTTGTTTCTGTGTGTCTGTTTCTACACAGGTAAACTCAATTTAAATTATTATACATGCAATAAGAAGTCAAAAGGCTGAACAGGTGTGACATCTTGTCTTTGTTTCATACTTTAATTTAGAGAAAGTTAATGTATGTTTTCACTTGAACTCCTTTTATCTTTCTTCTGTTCATCAGTCCGAAAAGATCCACCTTAAATTCTCCTTCTTTGTGCTTCCTTGTCTTCTTTCCCCATTATTTGGATTTTCTTATTGGCTTTGCTGCTATAGCTGCTACTTGAGGAATAGGGATTAGTTTGGCTTGTTTCCCCGACACGCCCTCATCTCCAGGCGACAAGGGTTGAGAAACTCTGAGGATCTGTGGGCAAGACAATAGAGGCATTTCACCGGCTCCAAACAAACTCCCTCTCTGCAAAGTATTTCAAAACGATGACTCTGGAGATGCCATTTCATAACCCCTCACCACCCCTCCAGCAGGAAACCAAACGAAGCCCCTTTTTAAAGTGCCATGCAGAGATAATCATTAAACAGCACACACACACACACACACACGCGCACACGCACACGCACACACACACAGACGGACGGCAAACATTCCATCCACCCAAAAAAAAAGGCGGTCTGTCATTCTGTGACCAAAGTGGACAAACAAACTGAAAATCTCCGTAATCACTCAGAGCATGACTCCACTTGTCACTCGTTCACTACATTCTTTTGTCATCTCTTAATAAGTTACTTTAACAAACACAGAGAAATGCTCGGGGACAAACTCCGGGCGAGAGGGGACTTGTTTACTGTCAGAAAATGAAACTTGGATCCGATCCATCAAGGAAAATAGATTTTATCACCACGTCTTTTTTATGAAACTCAGAATGAGAGGAAAGGCCTGCAGACACCTCCCTTCCTCTGTTTTTAAAAAAATGTTTTAAAACAATCAAGGGGGTCTGCGACAGCGTGGAGGATCGAGTCAACTGACAACAAACAATAACATTTAGATAGATTGTTATCCACAACACATGCAGTGGTTTCAGGAGGGTCTGTGTTAGTTCTACAGATTCTATACATGTTACCGTTAAGTTACCGTTAAGTTACCGTTAAGTTACTGTTGACCTGTTTCCAACAATGCAACAAAAACACAAAGTGGAAATCTTCTGAAAAAAACATATTGCATGATTGTGTTTGTTTGACGTGAGACAAAAAACATCAAGAAGACAAAATCAGAACAGAAAAGAAAACGTAGCTCAACAAAATCTCACTTTCTGATCCTGATCAAATGGACCCGTGCTGCAGCGACACACATGACCAGCTGCATGCTGCTTATTTCACTGATTGTTTTGTTTTTTTAAAGATTTATTTTTGTGCTTTTTTTGTGCCTCTAATTAAGAGATAGGACAGAGAGAGAGAGAGAGAGAGAGAGAGAGAGAGAGAGAGAGAGAGAGAGAGAGAGAGAGAGAGAGAGAGAGAGAGAGAGAGAGAGAGTAGGGAATGACATGTGGAAAAGGAGCCACAGGCCGGACCCGAACCTGGGCCGCCCGCTTGCTTGGAGGACCACAGCCCCCACACACGGGGCACGCAGCACCAACCACCACGCCACCAGCTCGTTTTTTTTTTAATCCAATATATTTCTTATTGTAGTTGTTCAGTGCAGTGGTTTCCAACCTTTTTTTTCCTTGGAGCATTCCCTACTTAAGAAAAGCTGAGAAGCGGTTCTAGGGAGGGGCCAACAGGGGCCAGTGCCCCTGTAACTCTGAGCTCGGTCCCCCTGTGGCCACCCCCCCCCCTCCAAAAGGAAGAGCCCCCCCTAATAACACATACACAGTATTTGAGTCACAATCTAGTATCAAATTCTGTTACTGAAACAAATGTGGTCTATCATTTGGCATAATATATATTTCTTAAAGGCTTTATATGTGATTTCTTTGATCCAGCAGATGTCGCCCTTGAGCACCAGCATGAAACCAAAACAACTCACGCTGCATTGTTGTGTTAGCATGCTAATGCTAGTGATCTTTATTATGCTGGTATCTTCACACTGCATGTAAATTTACCTGAAATGAGCGTGATCTAGAAACACAGTTAAGCAGTGAGTACAGTATGTTATTCTTCTTTTCTCTAGTCCCTCAATTAAACAGCTTTTATACACGAGGGGAGGAGTCAGCCGGCCGTCTTGGCGATGTAAACAAAGTGAAGATAGGACTCTGAAAACTCTGAAAACATCACAGACAGTGGGACTCAGGTGTTACATCCATTGTAGGGTTGTGGTCTGTGAGTCACCCATCATTTATTTTCAGAGGATATACTTGATTTATATTATATTTAAGAGTGAAAAATTGCATATTAAGCCTTTAAATTAAAGAGGAAGTTTTGAGGGACATTTTTTTGAAGAAGTTAAATTCTCTGTGTCTGTGAAACTGGTGTTATTATCTGATCTGTTCCTCTTGTAATGTCTGTATGAAAGTGTTTTATTCTGTGGTTTGTGTCTCAATGCTATGTTCAACCTGTACAATATAATAATGCCATGTTTGTTATAGTAGCAAGCTTAACAATGTTTGTATTAATCCGGGCATATAAAGCCTTTAAAGTGATCATCTTTGTCTATTTTTCTCCTGGGTTTAATGTTCCCCTCTGACAAAACTACTCGCCCCAGTTTGGCCCCCTCAGTAAAAATGGTCTAGAACCGCCACTGCTTATTCTACAACCAAAATCAGAACAAATCACTTTAATGTGTGCATGTCAGAAGATGTAAGTTCTTCACAGAGTTTTAAATGTTCTGCTTTTATCCTGTTCAGAAAATGCAGATTTTTAAGCATTTCCCAACCTCAAAATCTGATCAGTCTGTGTTTTAGTTCAGGGCAGTAAGCGACTCCTCATATCTGTTATTTTTTCAATGTCTTGTGTCTGTCATCCAAACGTGTTTCTTGCCTTGAGGAAAAACCTGCAAATGATTTGAAGGAAGTCTGAGTCAGCGAAAGAGTCAAGTTTTTCCTTATCTTTGCTTCCAGAGAACTCACATGTGTAGTTAAATCTTACTCTGAAAGTATCATTTCTATAACTTTAGATCAGTGACAGCATGTTCTGTAGCAGTCATCTGTTTAACAGGAGATATTAGACTCAAACGTAATATCTACTGCGTGTGTGTGTGTCATGTGTTAAACATCCCGTGAGAGGCTGTGATGACACATTTTCTGTATTTTTTTAGGTACAGCTTTAAGACTTAAAAAGGATCTCAAAGGATGTGGTTCAAAAGAAAATGTAGCCTACATAAACTTGTGTTTTAGTACAGACTTTTAATAAATGTAAAACTTTATATTATCTGTGGTATTCTTATTGTATTTGTTTTACTTTTAGAACTGATTTTAGCCCTGATGTAGATTGATGTTCAATCAATCAATCAAACTTTATTTATATAGCACCTTTCAGACAAATTAAATTGCAGTTCAAAGTGCTTTACAAGAGTTCAGAAAAGTTATTGACAAAAAAATAGTTTATAAAATCAATGAGAGACTAATGCACACCAATAAGAATTAAAAAATATGTATAAAAATGAAAAAATAAAATACGACACAAAAGCAACAAGATATTAAAATTAATACGTAGGAGAAGAATATTTAAAATTGTCGTAGGATAAAAAAAGACAACACAATAATGTAAAGATTTGAATTGTTTCATGTTTTTCCTTCTGTCACTCTGCTCGGGGCTGAGAGTAACCTACAGCATTTCTTTTTTCTTTTTTTATGCAGAAACATGAGAAAAATTACAAATAAATGGATTCTTGAATCTTGATCTTTCCACCACTGAATAAAGATTCCCCTTGACCACCTTTTAAACAATAATAGGACTGTAAGGTAATACCTGTTTCATTTCCCAAACGTCACCTCCCTGCTAACTGGCTCATCTCCTCCCATGTAGCCTACCTGTGACTCCTTCAGGTGGGGGAGCCGGAAATAAGAAAAAAAAAAAAAAAAAAAACTGGGTGGACTTCCCAGAAGACCTCCTCTGATTGGATAACGGTGACGTTTAGGATGGGAGGAGAAGATTATAAATGCAGAGATGGCGGATAAAAGTTAGTTTTTTGATCAGTAATATAACGGTCCACACAGGAGCCAGACCAGTTCTCCCAGTAAGGCTAAGTCCAGTTGAAAGTTTGCAAAGATGAACAGAATTATCCTCCAGCTTTTCGCAGTCGGATTCTGCTTTGCTCTCGGTAAGAAAATATCCCTACTCTTGTTTTTAGTTTATTTTTTAAATGCATGTTTTCATTTTAGGTTTTTTAATCACGAAGCACTTGAACGCGCATTTAGGCTGTTTATTTTATTTTATTTTTTATTTTTTATTAAAACAGGAATTGCAGAGATAACTTAACCACAGAAAGGTTAACCGACAAAATATCTAAATGTGTTTTTCTGCCTGAAGTTTGGTGTTTGTTTAACACAGGTTTGTTTACCTTAAACTATCACTTCATGTCCTTAAGGTTTCTGTGTTTAAAGGGGACTTTTATTCGACACAAGTTTGAGGATTCAGTTTCTTAATTTGGTGATTTTAGGCTACAAAAAGCTACCAGGCTCAGTTTTACATTCATGATCTAATTTTATTTTAAATACAAGGGGAACTCTCCCTGAGTTTTTCATCCTCTCCGGACAGAATCCTGTCAAACACGTTTTGTTGAAGTTAAACTTTTAAATATTTGACTTTTCTCTCAGAGGATTTGGGACATGTGCAGCCTAACATTTGTTCTCACTGGCAGAGCTCAGTGTTGGAAGGTGCAGAGCAGTTTGAGTGATTTCTTTGGACTGGGTGTGTTCCCTCTGCTTTTGATGTGGTCACAAATACATCTTAATGACAAGTGGACCAAGACATGCACACCTCCCTCCAGGATGATTTCATGCACATGCAAAAATATGGAATGGAGATATGTTAATGCTGTGTTATCATGATTTAACATGTTTTCCTGACTCTGTGGAATATGATCCTCATCGTCTCGAACAACACCCTACTTCATGTAGGATGTTGTTTATAGAGACCATCAAAAATTCCGCCTGGTAATAAGCCTATCCTGTTTTTGGTTGACATGCAAACAAAGTGTTTATGTGTTGAGTTAATTAAAGTTGGTCGGTATAAAAAGTTTAAGTTGTTCGCTGAACAAATTAATTAGCAGGTCAAATAATTAGCTGGAGGCAGGTAAATAGTCAGCTACTGTATACATACACAGTTTGAAAAAGCTATCTTAAAGTCATAAACAAAGGGCTAAAGTGGTTAGCTAAAAGTGTGAAAAGGTTCGCTCAGGGAACTTGACAACCAGAAGTGATTAGCTAAAGAGGATGAATAAATGGTGTAATTTGTTTATTGACACAGGTTGAAATGGTAAGCTAAATGTTGTGAGTTTAACAACAATCAACACTCAGAGCTGAAAATAAGAGTCTGTTGGCTAGATTTTAAAATGCCAAACTTACTTATTGGATTTCATCTTCTGAATATCTTTGGACTAATGTGAAATCTGAATAAATAGGACTTTGAATCGATTACTGATATGCATTTTTTTTGCCACATTTTCTAAGTAGGCCCATAGATTGAAAAGAAAAATAAAGATTGTTAACAAGTTTATCAAAACATGTCAAATCCAGATTCCCACAGATGACTCAAAGTAGCTGCAGTGTTTTTGCTCTATGTGCACATCCCATGATTTACTCTAATGTCGTTATTACAGGTTGGGGTGAGGCAGTCTAGTTTGAAAAAGGAAAAAGAAAAAGAACATCTCTGTACCACAGACGTTATTAAAAGACTGAATCATGTCCCGACCTGCCAGCCATTTCATGAGAAATTCCTCACCCTGTGTTTGAGGCTTTGCACAAGTCTCAAATTCCACTTCTAGTCTGCAGAGTGCGTTTACTATATACGGGCTGTTTGTTGTTCTACTTTTGTGTTTTGGGGCTATTGTTGAGCATTTTTGTTCTCGGGATCCCCTCAGCTCAGCTGTCATGGAGTCCCGTTTCACACCACACCCTTTGTAGCGGGAACTATTTTCCAATCTCTAATTTGTTTTTACACTTTCAGGCAACATCTTCGACCTTTTTCATAGCCTGAAATTCTTTTGATAAAATGGAGTTAGTGACAGAAAAAGTGATTCATATTTGTAGATAACAACATACTGAGACTTCATATCCTTCGTTTAAGTGACCAGCAGGAAGGGTGGGTGTGGGTGTGTGGGTGTGTGGGTGTGTGTGTGTGTGTGCGTGTGTGCGTGTGTGTGTGTGTGTGTGTGTGCCCGCCCTGAGGGGAAAGTTCGATGATTCAGATGGCGGTGTGTTTTGGTTTTCCAAGTCAACATGTTACAGACCACTGAGAGGTTTCCCAAAGCTTCAGCTTCAAGAAAAATAGACAAAAAATGTGATCGTCTTCGTCTCTGGTTACTTTTGAATCCAGATGTCGGAACATTTTTTGAAGTCGTAAGTAGAAAATCTAGAAGAAACAGTTGATTTAACTTTGTTAACACTTAGCTACATTTTAACAAACACATAGAAAGTAGTAAGCATACGCTAATCAATAAACCTTAGACCTGAGCTGCTAAAACACTAAACTGTAGGTCAGAAGTGTACTGATGAAAACAGACAGTTGTAAGAGTTAGCGTTACGTAATGGACTCGTGGAAGAATAAGTTAGCTTAAAGTGGTGGAAAACCAGGTGAACAAGAAAGTCAAAGTAATGGACAAACGGAAGAAAAAGTTTGCTCAATGTAGTGGACATATACAGAGGAAAAATGTATCTACCTGTTAGTTAGAAAACGTGGAAAAAAGAAGCCGAACGGTTATGAACCATCAGTTAAAACCGTTTGCTAAGTAGAGGACAAACGAGGCCAAAGTTACTCAAAAGTAAGTATTAAACAAACGATGACTATAAGAAACTTTATCCATTACTGTAGGCTAACCATTAAGTTAAAGTACCGGACGTTTTTAATAGACTAAGTAAACAATTGGGGGCTTTAAGGGAAAGAGGTTACATGCAACGTATAGGCTACATCGTTAACTTATTATTATGCTTTCTCAGACTTTAATTATTTTCAGAATTAAGAATATTGTCAAGTTTTGTTTTATTAACGTTAAAAAAATAAGTAAAGTCCGCAACACAGAGGAGGTAATTTGATGCTGCTCCTCTCAGTCTGGATACTCCCATCCTTCAAAGATGTCGACATTGTTTGTGAGCTTTAACCACCTTGCATCCAAATGCAAACCCGAGATATTTACACAACACACCAGAACCACCCAGGTGTGTTTAGCTTCACCTTCAGAGATGTTTTAGTGTTTGGATGACATTTATCTGAATCCAGAGGCGGCTTTGCATATATGCCCTCATAACATTTCTCATGAACTTGTTCACATGTCATATTTCAAATACTGTATACATGTTGGATGATGTGACAGCACATGACTCAAAGTTGTGTGTCTAATTGAAGTTGTGAGGTTTACATATGTTTCCTTCAAAGTTAATCCACCAAGTGAGTGGGAGACGGTCTCTTTCTAAAAAGAAAGAGGTGAAATGGATTTAAAAAAAATTAATATTTGGAGCTTGTTTTGACAACTCAGCTGTTTCTGTAGTCACAGGTATAAAGCTCTTGTTGAGATAATGACATCATGTTGACATTAGGGGAAAAAAACACTAAAAACAAACGATTTGAACATATTTTGCAACAGGGATGCCCTCTGGTGGAAGTCTATGGTACTGAACCTCAGCACAGTCATGAGTGCTGTAAGGACACCACAAAGAAAGACTCTCCATTAATTGTATTTTCCTTGATACTAATTCAAACTGAATGTTTAGTCCTCCAAACAAATCCTTTTGAAACATATTTAGTTATTCTGCTGTTTGTTTGTGTGTTTGACTCTATTCTGTGTTCCTTGATGAACCTGATGGGCTGAAACTCCATGATCTGTAGTTTTAGTGATAGAGCTGTAGAGGGCAGTGCAGGGCTGAGTCTGCACTTTGATTCAGTAACATGACCACACCTCAAATCAACATTGTTCATTACTAGACTGCTGAACAATGCAAAGGCAGAGTCAGTCATACCCTTTTTTCCCAGTTGAATTGCAGCACCTTAAGCTCAATGTTAAAGAAATAATAACTGCAAATCACTACATTTGACATCCCCTTTCTGTGTTTTTTGCAAATGAGAGTGTGTCAACCTTTTTAAGACTTAGCTTACTGTCGAGAGTAAGACACAGATTGTATTTTTTAGCAGGGAAATGGAAACACATCCATCATTAATCACAAATAACAAAACAAGTTTGGAGAATCTACTGTGAGGATATCATCAAAAGTAATTCTCAAAGGTAGAGTGAATTATGGGATATGTAGTTTATTTCTTAAGAGAGTTGGGGATGACGTGCAGCAAAGAGCCAAGGTTGGATTTGAACCCTCGGGCACCGAGACGAGGACTATAGCCTAAAGCACGTGACATAGCAACCTGGCTACCGGAGCCTCAGATCCAATTTTGAACATTGTTGAAATGTTATTTTGCCAGATTAATAAACTACGGCTTCATAAACTACAGATGAGAACAGAGACACAGACTGACATTGATTGATTGATGTAGAGATAAATAAAGGCTTATTGAAAGCTCCAACTACACAATCTACAACTCGTCTTGAGTTTTAGAAAAGATATCATGTCCTAAATCGTTTTTTCATTACGCCTAGTTTGAAACACTAAAAGACTATTAAATAGATTTATTTTTCTACCTTTTATTGAAGAGACAGGACAGTGGATAGAGTCAGAAATCGAGGAGAGAGTGTGAAATGATATTCAGGAAAATAGCCTCTGTACATGGGGGGGGGTATGAATCACCCACTAGGCCACTGGCGCCCCACATTATATTTACACTTTAACAAAATTAAAATTTTTAAAACTGTTCAAACTAAATTATTATGTTTCTCTTTAAAGTTATCAATATAGGTTGTCAACATTTTTCTCCCTTGTGTTTTATAACGTTACTGTCTTCGTTCTATTGTAACATAAAGTACCAAAGCTTTACGAAACGTAGTTTAAAGTCTTTATCTGTGATTTTTCACTCTTAAATATAATATAAATCAAGTATATCCTCTGAAAATAACTCTGAGTCATGACTGTCTACAATGGGTGTAACACCCGAGTCCCACTGTCTGTGATATTTTCAGAGTTTTCAGAGTCCTATCTTCAGTTTGTTTACATCGCCAGGACAGCCGGCTGACTCCTCCCCTCGTGTATAAAAGTTGTTTAATTGAGGGACTAGAGAAAAGAAGAATAACATACTGTACTCACTGCTTAACTGTGTTTCTAGATCACGCTCATTTCAGGTAAATTTACATGCAGTGTGAAGATACCAGCATAATAAAGATCGCTAGCATTAGCATGCTAACACAACAATGCAGCGCCAGTTGTTTTGGCTTCATGCTGGTGCTCAAGGGCGACACCTGCTGGATCAAAACATCACATATAAAGCCTTTAACCCAAAGTTGCAGCGAGAGAGAGAAGCAGTGCTCCACATGACGAGACCTTTTGACCTCTCATGTTTGTTTATGTCTCTTACAAACAAGAGGCGACTCTACATTGGCAGCACAATTTATCCTTTGACTTCCACTCCTGCACCTCTTAAACATGAATGCAGGAATTCAACCTGTTAGAAAGTATTTCCACTCTGTTGTTGGTCCTTGTACTTAAGATCACTTCTTCCACCCCTCACATACTTTGTTGTTGTTTTAAGGCATTTTTCAGCACTTACGTTGAACGAGTGTTTTGCTGCTTTTGGCCGTGTGTGTGTGTGTGTGTGTGTGTGTGTGTGTGTGTGTGTGTCCTCTCTAATGCACAATGTGTGTTGAGTGACGTGTAAGCATGCCACATGAACAGCTAGAGGGCTTTTTTTTTCTTAACTGTGGCACAACCAAGAACTGAACTCCAGCAAATCTGAAGGGTTACATCGTGCACTGTCACCTGGTAGTCACTCAGCCACCTGCGTCATTGATTAATCCAACAAATATGTAGCGCATGCCGATCCCCTCTGCCATTGTCAAAGTGATTAACTGCACCTGTTTGTGTACACCCCGCAACATCTTTTATCCGGAGCCTGTTTTATAATTATAGGAACATGTGTTGCTCGTGTAGTTAATCTGTTGCAATTATGGGAGGTGGAGATCACCAATTATGAGGATTTAGGCTGCTGCAAGTAAATGTGACTTCACCTCTGAGGTCCCTCCTCAGACCGTCCCCCGCCACAACAGTGGTTCATTCTGCTGGCAAAAGTCTTAGGCAACACAGGTTTGCATGGTGTGTGTGTGTGTGATGGATAAAATGACACACTGGGCATCATCTGAAATCCAGTCCGACCTGATCCTCAGACGAGACGGCAGAGAGGAGGAGGAGGAAGAGGTGATGGTGTGCAACACGTCAGTCAGCATTGCAGAGTGATGAGGTGGTGATTTAAGGCGTGGCTACACTGAGCCCTCACATGACTTCTTAATTATTCAAGGATATACTTTGGCAAATGAATAAATAAACAAAAGTAAGCAAGGGAGCTATTTAAAGCTGTTGTTCTGCTGTTTTGGGGGTATTGTCGTCAGATAAATGGCCAGTTTGTGTTTCCATAATGGAAATATATGTTTGAAGCAGGGTCGTCATGCTGCCAGAAATTTAAACTTTGTTATAATACTAATAAATTCAAATGATTTTGATAGCTGTTTCAATGCCATTACTTTTACTGGCACTGCTCACACTATCTGAACTACACAAATACATTGGAAATGATTTGGCTTACTTTACAATACTAGAACTCCTTAAAATACCAAAGATTGTATTGTTTTAAAAAGCTGTTGTGTTGGAAAGTTTCAAACTTGGACAACAAAGTTTATTTTTGATTTATGATTATGATTTTGTGAAGTTTAAGGATTAGAAGGCGGAACCATGAAGTTCCTCAAAAGTGGCGGCTCCTCTCGAGCTCTCGGGTGTAACCGAAACCAGCGTGACAGGGTGTGTGGCTGTTTGCGTTCAAAAGTGTGGGTGTGTCTCCCCCCCAAACATATTGTGATTGAAATGGGGCTGTCCCACAGGATGTTGAGGCTTTCAGTACAGCCAAAATGACCCGTGCATGTGATCATTTCTCCAATTATATGACGTTATGAGGATTAGATTGTTACAATGCTTTTGTACACCAAAGTGCTTCAGTCAGTGTACGTCCATGTATGAGTCAGGCTTTTAGATCAGTCGAAAAAAACATTCCTACTGGCTGAAAGAAACTTGAGGGAAACATTTACGTCAGCCTTCCATTGACTGGAGAAATGACTCGTTATGTAACTCCATGTGAGACTCTTAAATTTGTGCTGATGTCAGATTATTTGATTTCCCTCCATTTTTCTTCTTAAAAATAAAAAAAGTCTGCTTGCAAGTTTGTATCTGTAATTCTGAATATTATCAAAAGACAGATACAGTGTTATACGCATGGGGTGGAGCAAGATTTTTGTAAATGTCCAGACTTGTGTAATCCGTTTACGTCAGATAAGTTTCTGAATGAACGAGGCTAAAATGATCAGAAGTTAAATAGGAAAAGTTCACAGCGGGATAACAGTGCGGTGAAAAACTTAAACACTTTAATAAAAGCTCATCCCGGTTCTTGTTACTAGCCTGATGTTGTTGCATGTTTTGTCCAATAAAGGCATGTCTCAGTTAAAGGGCCAGTACGCATTTAGTGCTCAAATCAAAGCCTGACCGATTAATCGATCAGCCGATATTAGCATCAACCATTGACTATCTGTATCTGCTCATTTCATCGCAGATATACACTCGGATATCTGGATTTATTTACCAATAAAATAGCATTTCATTTGAGTATTATTGACACTATAGCGCCGTTATATACACTATATATTACACTATAGCAGTTCTCTTTCTGGCTGTAACCAGAAGAGTTTACCCTCCACAGTGTTGATGCACATATATGCGCAGTTACCATCTTTTCCACAAGTTTTTGATTCCTGCATTTGAGCAATCGACACAATAAATATGTGTATATCTAAATCTATATCTCTACAGATCTGACATAGATCTAAGGAGCTTTTTTTTTTAATTCTTCAGTTAATCAGATATAGTGAAATCATTCATCCAATGTTTTTCTTTGCACTTTATTATCTCAGAATCAAGATTGTCATGGACCATTTACACCATATTATAAACTGTTTATCATCAGTCTGTGCTGTAGTGCAGTATAACTTATTCCATGCCTGTATACAGCTTTATATGGCTGCACATTTGTTTTAACGCCTGTCTCTATTGTTTTTTTTCTTTGTGCAAGACTTTAAATAATAAAGGTGATGCATGATGTCATTCCTCCAATACCAACGCTCACATTGTTATCTTACTACTGCCATTTGTTATCGTTGTTGATGTGGATTGAGTTGACTTTAAAGTCTGTTTGTTATGCTGCTGTAAGCAGGGGAGCGTGCCTATCTTCCCACATTTCCTTTTTCATATATTTGTATCAGTTAGCGTAACTTACCCTTACCCTACCCTGTGGGAACATAGGGCCTAATTTTGAGAAAATTCTTAGAAATTTGGGAACCTAGAGCTGACCCCGTAAGCAGTCCCCAGTAAAAGAAAAAAAATCACATAACTGAGCAGTACGATGCAACAGAACGAACCTAATGTTGATTTGATTTTAGCCCCCTTGAAACTAAAAAATGCAGTCTTGTAGAGAAAACAGATTAAAGCACGTAAACACACAGACATTTAGAGGCGCTTCACAAGCCTCTTTAACTGGTTAACACTGAACAAACTAAATGCATGACACAAGAAGAAAGGGGGATATCTAAGTCTTGTATGTATGTCTTTAGAGAACGGCTCCAGGAGGGCTAAGCCATGTCATAACTGGAGCGACAGGTTTCTCCAGAGTGAAACTATAGTATCTCTACGTCACAGAGTCAACACACAGCATTGAATATGTCGTCTTTTATTTATAAATTTTAAACTAAAGCAGATTGTGTCAGCACTCCTGGGTATCCCATGAGAATTTAAAATGTCCTGAAGTAGCTTTTATGTAACTTGCAGCTCCTGACTGGCAGGTGCCTTTACTGCTCTGACTGACTGATTTATTTAGCTTGGAGTGTGTCCAAGGTCCAACCCACTTTATCATAAAACAGGGCCTCTAATTAACTTGCAGGTATCGTTTAAGTTCAATGTTCTTTATCTGAGCAACGTTACTAAATGAACTTTGCACATCAGTTTCTTAAAAGAACACGATCTTTGTCATCTCAGCTGACGTTAGGCGGAGGATTTAACTTCAGCGTGATCTCATAAATGTCAGTCTCTCAAAACATTGAACTTTGTATTTCCAGGATAGAACATTGCCTAAGCAGCCCCTTGGTTAACTTCATTACATTTTCCTTACATGTATATGATATTTTGAATCAATAAGAATGTTGATATCTGCATAATAACACAGCTAATGTTGAAATGTGCTCATGTTGCAAATCATGAGGGACACATGAAGCCCAGATCTTCTTTGTGATAGAAGCAGCAGAGGCCAAGACATCCTGAAACATATTTCTCTATTTGATATTGTCGCTGTATAATTTTAAAAATCCATTTGGTTGCCTCAGATTCATCACTACATGCTGCTCGGGGGGGTTTTCCTCGTTTGCTTGCTGTGCAGTTGTAAAAAAAAAAAAAAAAAAACCTCATGTGACCTCACTCTCCAAACTGGTTTGGAAAGTCCTGAAAAGCATCCTTTGTTAACCTGTTATCTGTAAGACCAGCTTATGTCAACATACCCTCGTCTATATAGCGACCTCGGTGTTCCCATCGTTTAAACTAATGGTTTAAGTTTACTGCTTCTAAACAGGGTAATATAATCTGAAGTCTGCGCTCGTTTGTCTCTGTCTGGAAACTAATCACAGCTGTAAAGTTAAAAATGGTTCATGCCGTGTTTACACAGTTCAAAATCCCTCATTCATTCATCCATTTTTATGCAAGGAAAGCAATCTGGCACAGGACAAATAACAAAAAACAAACAAACTGTGACATCACAAGGATCTGGAATAAGAGAATTGTATCTGCAAGAATTGGTGAATAATAATAATAAAAAGTAATGGGTGTAAAAATGGGAACACGTATAAGGAGATCAGGGATTCTTCTACCAGGACTTAAATGTGTGTCATGTCGTTTGGGCCATGCAATTTTCATCAGTACCTCATAATCATGTGCAGTACTGCGGCACTTTAATACTACGGCACTTTACCTCCTGTAGCGGGCACTTGAACCTCTCAGGACATCGTACAGCCACTTTTTATGCTTCTTTATTTGTGTCTCTGTCAACTAATGTACAGTTTATGTTGTTTGGTCATTACTAGTTGTTTGGTTTTTATGTACATTTGTATTTGTGTGTACCAACAACCTGCCAAGGGACTACAGATGGAAATTAGCCTTTTGCTACAATCTCGCATATTTACATGAAGGTGTTCATTAATGTGCACTATTTAAAATAAATAAATGTTTAAAAAAAGTCAAACAGTAATATTATCTCTGAGATTAATAGCATATTAACTCCATGTATAATACTGAATAAGTGAACACTGACTCTCAGGTTAAACTGTTTCAGTAACGATTGAATCACAAACATCCAGCTGCTGTGACCTTGACTAAAACACTTCCCCCATGCAGAGGTCATTGTTGGTCACTCGTGTCTCACAACCATCGGACCCTTTTTTTTTTTTTTGCCACAGAAACGGTCTCAGTTGTCAACAAAGACCTTTTCTATCTATCTATGTATCTGCCTACATTTGAACTTCCTAATTAAAGGGTTGTTTAAAAGCTCTAAACACTAATCCTGTTGTTTTTCTCCTCTTCTCTCTTAATGTTTCCAGGTCAAGCCCTGCAGTGCTACAATTGCAAACTTGGCATCTTCAACCTGTGCATCACCACTAAGAAGACGTGTGACAGCGGAGACCACTGCTTCAGTGGTAAAGGGACGGCAGGTAAGGAGCTCAGAAGTTAAAAATCTAACTGGACCACATTCTCCTGAGCTAACGTTGTCATCGCTGTCATAAAACGACACCAGTTACATTCTCTAAATACATAGTGTAACGGAAACAAACCGGGACATTTGGCAGTTGTCAAAAGGATTTTTTAAATTCTGTCACAACAACAGTGCCAATAAAATAAATTAACTAGTTATTTGAGGTATTGATTTCCCATCCAGGAGCACGTTCACCTCAGGGGAAATTCCTGCAGATTGCGAGGTGTTGAGAACGATTGTTGAGAGTTCAACTTATTAACTACTGAAGTGAAATAGTAAGCTGCCTATTAACCCAAGTCAAGGACATATTAAAGGAACCTTACTGTATTTAGTAAGGCATAATGCGCTAATCCCCCCCCCCCCCCCCCCCAAAGAAAACAAAAGACGATCAATTCTACCGAAAATGTTCATATATGATTGTAGTCCCCCTGAATCTATGATAATAGTTTGCTCAAACATCAGAAGTTATGATAGTTGGCTGGAATATAACCTGGTCAAACAGTTAGCTAATCAGTTAGTTCGTGTTTTTTATATATATATATTTTTGATTAAAGCTGAAGATAAGATTGTTAGCTAATAGTGATGAAATTAGTGATTAGCTAAAGATAAGTAGCCTACAGTAGTTTGGCTGATAAAAGCGACACTACAAGATTAAAAGTTAGCTTAAAAGTTGACCTAAATGTAATGAAAGGGCTGTTAAAGTAGGCTATGGGAAAAAAAGGAACAGTTAGCTTAAAAACAGCTGTTGCTAAATGTTATCAAAGCGCAGCTAAAAAGGAGAAGGTAATAAACCAACTAAATGGTAATAAGCTAACAAATAAGCAGTTGTAAAAGCTGAACGCAATTTAGGTTGGCTGAAAGTAACTATTTATCTTTATTTTTGAAAAGCCGATTATGATCGCAGATGTCCACAAAGCTGAGCTGAACAAGCTGGATCGATCCCTCGTTGAAATAGTTAGAAGGTTACTGAGCGGTCTTTTAAAAGAATAGATTTTAATATTACTATTTAAAGTAAATGTATGGTTACCTGTAATGTGAAAGCAATCTTTGCAAACAACCTGAAATATGTTAGAGCACTTGTATATCTCCACTCTATTAAAACTAGCAAAGATTTGGCTTTAATCTTATTATTAAAGGCTTTATGTGATTGGTTTTTTTTTTTGATCCAGCAGATGTCGCCCTTGAGCACCAGCATGAAAACAAAAACAACTCGCGCTGCATTGTTGTGTTAGCATGCTAATGCTAGCGATCTTTATTATGCTGGTATCTTCACACTGCATGTAAATTTACCTGAAATGAGCGTGATCTAGAAACACAGTTAAGCAGTGAGTACAGTATGTTATTCTTCTTTTCTCTAGTCCCTCAATTAAACAACTTTTATACACGAGGGGAGGAGTCAGCCGGCCATCTGGGCGATGTAAACAAACTGAAGATAGGACTCTGAAAACATCACAGACAGTGGGACTCGGGTGTTACACCCATTGTAGACAGTCATGACTCAGAGTTATTTTCAGAGGATATACTTGATTTCTATTATATTTAAGTGTGAAAAATCACATATTAAGCCTTTAAATACAATTTGAAAGGCCTGTATAAGGTGAAGTCGGGAACAGTTTCCTTTGATTGGTTGAGTGAAGCAATAGGCTAAGCGCCAATAGAGCGTGGTATACTGTGACCTTAGAAAAGCTGAGGTGCAACATCAGGCATAACATGGAGATCAAAATGTTTCAAGCCTTTTCTATTGTAGCTTGAAAGTTGGACAAACTGGAGTTACAAGGTCTTCAGCCAACAGCCAACAACAAAGCACTTTACGAGTAACTGAAGCCAAAATATTTCAGTCAACCACAAACAGCAATCAACACTGACAATGCTTGTTTTTGCTGTCTTTTCACAGCCGGCTTTCTGGATATCACCACGAAGGGCTGTCTAAAAGTGGCTGAGTGCAACAAGACCAAAGAGGTGAACTTCCCGAACTCTGACTCCAACTCCACCGTCTACAGCCTGACGAAGACGTGCTGCGACTCGGATCTGTGCAACGCCGCCCCAGGTCTGCCCGGGTCCACCGGGCTGAGCCTGACCCTCACCACCATCACTGCTCTGTATGTGGCCAACATCCTGGTTTGACAAAAAACGCAGCGCAGGATGACGGAGTGGAAACACACATAAACACACACACACACACACACACACACACACACACACACACACACACACACACACACACACACACACACACACACACACACACACATGGGTCTTGACTTTACTGTCTTTGAGGTGCATCGTTCTCTTTTTATTTAACACACGTGTACATCAGTTCAAACTTTTCCTTTCTTTTAAAACATATTTTAAGATTAATCAGTGAACCATCCCAATTCTAAATGGGAAAAAATTAAAAGTTATGATGATTAAAAGTGTCACTAGCTAGATCATGTGCGTGAACCTGAATTAGTTTCATTACAGCTTGAGCAGTCACTTTAAAAATGGGCTTACAGTATATTTGTTTGAAGATTTGTTAAATATGACACTCCATTACAGTTAGCTTAAATTAGCATATCTACTGGAAAGCGCTAGCCTGGCTCTGACCGATGAAAACATTATTCTCCTAGCTAATGAACTGGCTCTGAATGTGGCAGACCGCATATTGGATCGCTGTTTTTCTTATATTTATAATGTTTAAGATGCACACAAAAAAATAGTATGGATTGTATCTAACTCCATGCAACAAAGAGCGGAATGAGCGCACTTTTCATACTTCTGAACTAGTCCCAGAATTCATTAACTTTGACCCACTGTAACACCATTTTTAAGAAACCTGAATGAGATGTCTATATCAGAGCTCTTATGAATATTTCTATTCCTAATCATTTCATTTATTGTGTTTTGCTTCCTGTTCACTTTGTAAATGTTAAGCTAACCTGTAAAACTGTCCCTTGGCTTTTGTCTGTTATTTTGTATTTTGTTCTTGTTTTCTGACACAAATATCCATCAACCTTTTTGTTTGATTTTTGATTATTGTGTCAAATCCACACTGCACATTAATACTTAACTGTCGGGTAAAAGCTATAGTTTATCTTGCTAGCTATGAATGTATATAAAACTGCAGGGAAGGGGATTTAAATTGACTATTTTGTTTGCAGATATTGAAATGATATCAACATGGCAGCAATTTAGAAAATGTCTGACCTTTATCAAACGGTTTCTAAAATCAAAACTTTGCGTTTCCTGAACAGAAATGTGTTTCTGGATTGTTTTTTGTGAAACTGAGAATGTAGACAATTTGAATAATGCAATAAAAATCCAAACTGGTGGGAATAACGGCGCGTGGTGTTACTGGTGTGATTTGGTTCCCTCATTCTGAATGTTTGTCACCTCAATGCAGTCCTGCAAGACTGACTGGTTCCTCAGGTTTCAGTGCTCCATGGTGGGGAGACATTACTGGTTTTGGCATGAAAGTGATGTCTGATTTGAAGTTACATCATAGATATCACATTGTTTTGATCAACCACTAGTTTGTTATTGTGTGTTTGTGATTTGGACACGTGTTTGCTTGTTCATGACAACAGTCTGGTGTCAAGTTATTTCTTCTTATGAGTTTGATCCTCATCTAGTTTGGGTTGAATGTCTTGTTCTTCGGCCCTCTCTCTATATCCGTTCATCAAGTTTGATCAAAGTCTAACCAGTAATTTGAATCCTGATGACAGATACAAACATACAAGAAGATGTTAATGGCGTATGTAGACTCCCTTATTGTAAAGCTCAGGGAACAGTCTGATAAACACATTTAGTTTCAAATTAAAATGCTAAATATTCTCTGATTTCAGCGTCCTAAGTAGGAACATTTGGTGCCCTTCCATTTTATACATAATAACTTACTAAATTATTCTTGTTTTTTATTGCTGTAATAAATGAAAAAGACTAGAAATGATCAAGTTTTGGTCTTAGAAATTATTTTAATGTGTATTTTTAAACTAACTGAAGTGTTTTTTATGTGACTGAGCTCTTCTTTATGGTGTAAATGTTTAAACCTTGTGATTCAGTCACACATGAATGACTCATTCTGTGACTTGCCCGACAGGTGGGGTCAGTTTGTACAACACTTGGTTTTCAATTAAGCCCTACCCCATTTTCTACTCTCAGTGACACTTCCCCCGAGGTGAAGTTGAAGACAGAAGACTTGAACCCCCCGCCTTTTTCACCCCTCCCATCACCTGTCTCCAGGTATAAATCTCAGGCCCCACCAAGCAGGCTCCTCAGTCTCACTTCACACAGTATCCCATCACAGGATCTTTTTCTTTAAGCCGAAAAGCCAGGAACCAAACCGACACATCAAAATGGGAAAGATCCTAATTGGAGTCCTTGTCGCAGTTGCATCTTTTATGCTGGGTAAGAGAAACAACAAACTGGATGATTAATCAGGGATTTAAGATGTATAACTTTTAAAAGGCAAAAAATCAAGAACAAAAACCAGGCAAACGATTGGCTTTTTTAAAAAAATAATTGTTAAAAAGTATTTAATATGAAAGCGCTATATTGACAAAAATACACTCTATAAAGTTTCCTCTTTTGAAGATGAATCTTGATTATTTTTAAAGGTGGGAAATGCTTAAATTGATAAAATCTTTAGTGTAGAAATTTGATATAAAGCTACATATCTCAGGTGAATTTATTTTTATGTGCTGACAAATCAAAATGATGCCATTGCCTTGTTTTTTTTTAATAATGAGCATCCTTGATGATATCCAGCAAACCTGATGGATTCAGATGTGTATGCCAAAATTCAGAGACATTTGATACTAAAATGTACAGATTTTGATTGTGCCCCCTAAAAATCATTGTTGCTTACCAAAAACTGTTATTTGCAATTCTCAGGGGGAATACTTGATTGGAACAAAGTAGTTGTGTTATATCTGACAGCAGAAAGATAGATTTCTCTCAATTTCATCAACGCTCTGAGCCCCACAACAGACACTCCTTAACTTAGGGGTGATGGTAAAAGTCTAAGAGGCAGATATCTGGACAGGTGAAACTTAAACACCTAACAGCATTCTGTATCTCTACTGATATGCCTCCTCTGACACCGGATGGTTTGCTCTCGATTTGAGATTTCAAAACGTTAAAAGTAACAGGATGGCTTCTTGAAATGTTACTCAGAGTTTGATTGTGTAGCAATCTTGGGTGGGGCCTTACGACTTTTGTTTGGCTCAAGGTGTGGTCGCACTAAGACTCCCCTAGAAGAATGTTCGCTGAGAATTTAAAGAGCTGACAATAGGTCATGATGAAAGGTCAACAAAAGACTTTTACAGATACATCAATGCCAATATAAAGAGTTCAGAAGTGTTTTCATCAAAAGTCATATTAGAGAGCTTTTTGAATAACTGGAGTAATGGAGCCTGCCAAACATTTGTCAAATACTATGAAAGTTCAATATACTCGACGTAAAGGTTTTTCTTATTTTATTTATTGATTTGATGTTCATTAGTCACGGGACGAATAGGAAGCTTGTAAACTGAGTTAATTTTACAATGTACATCCCTTTAGGGGTGGATCATCAACAAAGATAGTTCAAAAACATTAACTCTGCAATGATATGAACATTTAGAACTCAGAACTCGGCAAGAGAATGGAGACAGAAAAAACATTTATTTTCTTAATCATTCATTTTAATGTTTGTGTTTCCTTTGTGTTTGTTTCAGTGGATTCCCTGAGCTGCAACCAATGCAGCTATGGTCTGCTTGGCTTCTGCGTTGGCTTATCACAGGAAACCTGTTCCACCAATACCAGCGTCTGCTTCACTGGGAAAGCATGTAAGTCATCTCCTCACACCTCTTCCATCCAAACATTACACCACAGCACAGGCATGATTGGATTCAAATCACTTCCTGTGACACAGAGACAAACTCACACACAGAACAACAAGAACAGACCACGATCCAGTCCAGCACGATGTAGTTTACCTGTATGCTGCTTTACATTTATAATATGAAATATACAAAGTTACCTCCCCCTTCTAACACATTTTTTTTTTATCTCCTCAGCTTTCCCATCAGTTTCAAGCACTGTGGGCTTCAACACTCAGGGCTGCAGGGAGCCTGCTGGCTGCAACACAACAACCAACAACACCTTATCCCTCCTGCCTGTGACCTACGAGGTTAAACTTGACTGCTGCTCAACAGACAACTGCAACCCAACCCAGGTCAGCGGCGCTCCATCCACCAAGATGACCTTCACCGCCGCCATTGGTGCAGCTATGTTGGCCTCCGTGATGGGAAGCATGCTGTAAAATACCTCAATACTGCCAGTCGCTCCAGAAACTGATTCGTACCAAAAACCACCAAACGAGGTTTAAATGAGATCAGAAGCACAATCCAAAGGAAACCCTTTTAGATCATATGGGTTAAGTTGTATCCTCATGTGCTGTGACACTCTTTATTTTTCACAAGTCAGATCACTCAGTGTAACTATGACAAATTATATCAAACCCAAAATTAAGGTGTGCAGATCCTGGGAGTAGATCAATGGCATGTTTCAGGGAAACATTGAGTTCATAAATCTTCCAGTCGTTGTTTTGCTTTGTTTTTTGTTATCACAATTTATTTATCCTTTTACTTTACTATGTGAATCACGAGACAATACAATGATGTGAAAATAAAGGTTTTTTTGAAGAAAAATATGCTCGTGCTTATCTTTTTTAATTAAACATCATGCAACATTCTGAATGGGAAAAAATTCAAAGTTATGATGATTAAAAGTGTGACCAGCTGATTCATGTGTGGGACTTAACAGTTTTTGTACTTTAGTTTCATTACAGCTTGAGCAGTCACTTTAAAAATGGGCTTACAGTATATTTGTTTGAAGATTTGTTAAATATGACACTCCATTACAGTTAGCTTAAATTAGCATATCTACTGGAAAGCGCTAGCCTGGCTCTGACCGATGAAAACATTATTCTCCTAGCTAATGAACTGGCTCTGAATGTGGCAGACCGCATATTGGATCGCTGTTTTTCTTGTATTTATAATGTTTAAGATGCACACAAAAAAGTAGTATGGATTGTATCTAACTCCATGCAACAAAGAGCGGAATGAGCGCACTTTTCATACTTCTGAACTAGTCCCAGAATTCATTAACTTTGACCCACTGTAACACCATTTTTAAGAAACCTGAATGAGATGTCTATATCAGAGCTCTTATGAATATTTCTATTCCTAATCATTTCATTTATTGTGTTTTGCTTCCTGTTCACTTTGTAAATGTTAAGCTAACCTGTAAAATTGTCCCTTGGCTTTTGTCTGTTATTTTGTATTTTGTTCTTGTTTTCTGACACAAATATCCATCAACCTTTTTGTTTGATTTTTGATTATTGTGTCAAATCCACACTGCACATTAACTGTCGGGTAAAAGCTATAGTTTATCTTGCTAGCTATGAATGTATATAAAACTGCAGGGAAGGGGATTTAAATGGACTATTTTGTTTGCAGATATTGAAACGATATCAACATGGCAGCAATTTGGAAAATGTCTGACCTTTATCATACGGTTTCTAAAATCAAAACTTTGCGTTTCCTGAACAGAAATGTGTTTCTGGATTGTTTTTTTGTGAAACTGGGAATGTAGACAATTTGAATAATGCAATAAAAATCCAAACTGGTGGGAATAACAGCGTGTGGTGTTACTGGTGTTCCCTCATTCTGAATGTTTGTCACCTCAAGGGGGCAAAGTTTGACCTCTTATCTCTTCACTGATCTTGTCCTGTGCTTGTGTAAGTCATGTTTACTGATGAAAAATCTCCTTCTGCCAAGTTTGAACCGTCAAATGTATCCCTAACTCTGAATCTTGGCTGTAGAAAATGACACCAACCGAATAAAAAAAAAAGTAACGATAAGAATAGCTTCACAGAAGAAAATATCTTCTATCTTAAGGTCTTGTTTGCTTTTGTAAACCATTTAACGATATTAGTATAAGTTTAAGTGAGCTCCATAACCAACCAAAACAATCCTCCCAGGAGCGTTAAGAAAACAACTGCTGCAGAAAATAACCATCAACAAAGTCAACCAACCAAACATAACCAAATCAAGACACCACAACCAAAGACAACACAACCAAAGACAACATAACCAAATCAAGACACCATAACTAAATCAAGACACCACAACCAAATCAAGACAACATAACCAAATCAAGACACCACAACCAAATCAAGTCACCATAACCATATCAAGACACCACAACCGAAGACAACACAACCAAAGACAACACAACCGAATCAAGACAACATAACCAAATCAAGACACCATAACTAAATCAAGACACCACAACCAAATCAAGACAACATAACCAAATCAAGACACCACAACCAAAGACAACACAACCAAAGACAACACAACCAAATCAAGACAACATAACCAAATCAAGACAGCATAACCAAAGACAACACAACCAAATCAAGACACCATAACTAAATCAAGACAACATAACCAAATCAAGACACCACAACCAAAGACAACACAACCACATCAAGACAACATAACCAGATCAAGACTCCACAACTAAATCAAGACACCATAACCAAAGACAACACATCCAAATCAACAGACCACAACAGAATCAAGACACCATTACCAAAGACAACACAACCAAATCAAGACACCATAATTAAACCAAGACTCCACAACCAAATCAGGACACCACAACCAAAGACAACACAACCAAATGAAGACACCATAACCAAATCAAGACAACCAAATCAAGACAACACAACCAAATCAAGACAACACAACCAAATCAAGACAACCAAATCAAGACAACACAACCAAAGACACCACAACCAAATCAAGACAACCAAATCAAGACAACACAACCAAAGACACCACAACCAAATCAAGACAACCAAATCAAGACAACACAACCAAAGACACCACAACCAAATCAAGACAACCAAATCAAGACACCACAACCAAAGACAACATGACCAAATCAAGACACCATAACCAAATCAAGACAACCGAATCAAGACAACACAACCAAAGACACCACAACCAAATCAAGACACCATAACCAAATCAAGACAACTAAATCAAGACAACACAACCAAAGACACCACAACCAAATCAAGACAACCAAATCAAGACAACACAACCAAAGACACCACAACCAAAGACAACCCAACCAAATCAAGACAACCAAATCAAGACAACACAACCAAAGTCACCACAACCAAAGACACCACAACCAAAGACAACACAACCAAAGACAACCCAACCAAATCAAGACAACACAACCAAATCAAGACACCATAACCAAATCAAGACACCATAACCAAAGACAACACAACCAAAGACAACACAACCAAAGACAACACAACCAAATCAAGACAACACAACCAAATCAAGACACCATAACCAAATCAAGACAACTAAATCAAGACAACACAACCAAAGACACCACAACCAAATCAAGACACCATAACCAAAGACAACACAACCAAATCAAGACATCACAACCAAAGACAACACAACCAAATTAAGACATCACAACCAAAGACAACACAACCAAATCAAGACAACACAACCAAAGACAACACAACCAAATCAAGACAACACAACCAAAGACACCACAACCAAATTAAGACAACACAACCAAAGACAACACAACCAAATCAAGACAACACAACCAAAGACAACACAACCAAATTAAGACAACACAACCAAAGACAACACAACCAAATCAAGACAACCAAATTAAGACATCACAACCAAATTAAGACATCACAACCAAATCAAGACATCACAACCAAAGACAACACAACCAAATCAAGACAACCAAATCAAGACATCACAACCAACGACAACACAACCAAATCAAGACAACACAACCAAATCAAGACAACCAAATCAAGACAACACAACCAAAGACACCACAACCAAATCAAGACAACCAAATCAAGACACCACAACCAAAGACAACATGACCAAATCAAGACACCATAACCAAATCAAGACAACCGAATCAAGACACCACAACCAAAGACACCACAACCAAATCAAGACACCATAACCAAATCAAGACAACTAAATCAAGACAACACAACCAAAGACACCACAACCAAATCAAGACACCACAACCAAAGACAACATGACCAAATCAAGACACCATAACCAAATCAAGACAACCGAATCAAGACAACACAACCAAAGACACCACAACAAATCAAGACACCACAACCAAATCAAGACAACTAAATCAAGACAACACAACCAAAGACACCACAACCAAATCAAGACACCATAACCAAAGACAACACAACCAAATCAAGACACCACAACCAAAGACAACACAACTAAATCAAAAACACCACAACCAAAGACAACACAACCAAATCAAGACAACCAAATCAAGACACCACAACCAAAGACAACACAACCAAATCAAGACAACACAACCAAATCAAGACAACCAAATCAAGACAACACAACCAAAGACACCACAACCAAATCAAGACAACCAAATCAAGACACCACAACCAAAGACAACATGACCAAATCAAGACACCATAACCAAATCAAGACAACCGAATCAAGACACCACAACCAAAGACACCACAACCAAATCAAGACACCATAACCAAATCAAGACAACTAAATCAAGACAACACAACCAAAGACACCACAACCAAATCAAGACACCACAACCAAAGACAACATGACCAAATCAAGACACCATAACCAAATCAAGACAACCGAATCAAGACAACACAACCAAAGACACCACAACCAAATCAAGACACCACAACCAAATCAAGACAACTAAATCAAGACAACACAACCAAAGACACCACAACCAAATCAAGACACCATAACCAAAGACAACACAACCAAATCAAGACACCACAACCAAAGACAACACAACTAAATCAAAAACACCACAACCAAAGACAACACAACCAAATCAAGACAACCAAATCAAGACACCACAACCAAAGACAACACAACCAAATCAAGACAACACAACCAAAGACAACACAACCAAATCAAGACAACCAAATCAAGACATCACAACCAAATCAAGACACCACAACCAAAGACAACACAACCAAATCAAGACAACACAACCAAAGACAACACAACCAAATCAAGACAACCAAATTAAGACATCACAACCAAATCAAGACATCACAACCAAAGACAACACAACCAAATCAAGACATCACAACCAAAGACAACACAACCAAATCAAGACAACCAAATCAAGACATCACAACCAAATCAAGACAACACAACCAACGACAACACAACCAAATCAAGACAACCAAATAAAGACATCACAACCAACGACAACACAACCAAATCAAGACATCACAACCAAAGACAACACCACCAAATCAAGACAACCAAATCAAGACAACACAACCAAAGACAACGTAACCAAATCAAGACAACACAACCAAAGACACCACAACCAAATTAAGACAACACAACCAAAGACAACACAACCAAATCAAGACAACACAACCAAAGACAACACAACCAAATCAAGACAACACAACCAAAGACAACACAACCAAATCAAGACAACCAAATCAAGACATCACAACCAACGACAACACAACCAAATCAAGACATCACAACCAAAGACAACACAACCAAATCAAGACAACCAAATCAAGACAACACAACCAAATCAAGACAACCAAATCAAGACAACACAACCAAAGACAACATAACCAAATCAAGACAACACAACCAAAGACACCACAACCAAATTAAGACAACACAACCAAATCAAGACAACCAAATCAAGACAATACAACCAAAGACAACAAAACCAAATCAAGACACCACAACCAAAGACAACACAACCTAATTATTATTGATGATGATGGTAATGACGATGGTTTTTGTTTGATAACCATGATTTTAAGATGGTTTCTATATTGATTGAGCTCCCAAGAACAGCTGTCAATGTTGTGCTTTGCCTCTGTGCACTGCCTGTCAGCATTAGTGTCCGATCAGACTTAAAACTGTTCATTTGCACATACTGACATCGTTTTCCTCCTCTCTAGATCCTTGCTTTTGTTTTACTTACTCTCTGATGTACGTTGCTTTGGATAAAAGTGTCTTAGGGTATTATAAAAACTATCCCTTCATCCAGTGTATCCTCTGGAGTATCTAGGGTTCTTCTTAAAAGCAGGAGATATGGTGACTACACACCATCTTTATATGACTGAAACACATAAAACATAAAAAACTACAACAGGCTGTATAGCCGATATACAAATAGACTATATGAAGTATATTTAATTTCTAAGAACTCAAGGTTATATATATCAGTACTGTTTTTTTAGTTCATTAATATTTTACAACTGATGTCAAGACAATGCTTTAATTTTTTAGAATGAAACAGAAACAATGTCATAGGTGACAATATTGTTAAAAACAACGGGTTGACTCTGATTGTCATCATATAAATCATATGTAAGATAGAAAATGTGAGACAAAATGTATTAGGAATAATAATAATTTGAATCCTGATGACAGATACAAACATACAAGAAGATGTTAATGGCGTATGTAGACTCCCTTATTGTAAAGCTCAGGGAAATAGGAACATTTGGTGCCCTTCCATTTTATACATAATAACTTACTAAATTATTCTTGTTTTTTATTGCTGTAATAAATGAAAAAGACTAGAAATTATCAAGTTTTGGTCTTAGAAATTATTTTAATGTGTATTTTTAAACTAACTGAAGTGTTTTTATGTGACTGAGCTCTTCTTTATTGTGCAAATGTTTAAACCTTGTGATTCGGTCACACATGAATGACTCATTCTGTGACTTGCCCGACAGGTGGGGTCAGTTTGTACAACACTTGGTTTTCAATTAAGCCCTACCCCATTTTCTGCTCTCAGTGACACTTCCCCCAAGGTGAAGTTGAAGACAGAAGACTTGAACCCCCCGCCTTTTTCACACCCTCCCATCACCTGTCTCCAGGTATAAATCTCAGGCCCCACCAAGCAGGCTCCTCAGTCTCACTTCACACAGTATCCCATCACAGGATCTTTTTCTCTAAGCCGAAAAGCCAGGAACCAAACCGACACATCAAAATGGGAAAGATCCTAATTGGAGTCCTTGTCGCAGTTGCATCTTTTATGCTGGGTAAGAGAAACAACAAACTGGATGATTAATCAGGGATTTAAGATGTATAACTTTTAAAAGGCAAAAAATTGAGCACAAAAACGGGCAAACGATTGGCTTTTTATTAAAGAATTGTTAAAATGTATTTAATATGAAAAGTACACTCTATAAAGTTTCCTCTTTTGAAGATGAATCTTGATTTGTTTTTAAGGTGGGAAATGCTTAAATTGATTGAAATTGAAATTGAAATTTGATATAAAGCTACATATCTCAGGTGAATTTCTTTTTTTGTGCTGACAAATCAAAATGATGCCATTGCCTTGATTTATTGAATAATGAGCATCTTTGATGATATCCAGCAAACCTGATGGTTTCAGATGTGTATGCCAAAATTCAGAGACATTTGATACTAAAATGTACAGATTTTGATTGTGCCCCCTAAAAATAACCTCAATATCATTGCTGCTCACCGGAAACTGTTATTTGCAATTCTCAGGGGGAATACTTGATTGGAACAAAGTAGTTGTGTTATATCTGACAGCAGAAAGATAGATTTCTCTCAATTTCATCAACACTCTGAGCCCCACAACAGACACTCCTTAACTTAGGGGTGATGGTAAAAAGTCTAAGACGCAGATATCTCAAGCTCTGACAGGTGAAACTTTAACTTTGAGCAACTTAAGACAGCTTGTTTATATCTCTACTGATATGCCTCCTCTAATACCGGATGGTTTGCTCTCGATTTGAGATTTCAAAACGTTAAAAGTAACAGGATGGCTTCTTGAAATGTTACTCAGAGTTTGATTGTGTAGCAATCTTGGGTGGGGCCTTACGACTTTTGTTTGGCTCAAGGTGTGGTGGCACTAAGACTCCCCTAGAAGAATGTTCGCTGAGAATTTAAAGAGCTGACAATAGGTCATGATGAAAGGTCAACAAAAGACTTTTACAGATACATCAATGCCAATATAAAGAGTTCAGAAGTGTTTTCATCAAAAGTCATATTAGAGAGCTTTAAATAACTGGAGTAATGGAGCCTGCCAAACATTTGTCAAATACTATGAAAGTTCAATATACTCGACGTAAAGGTTTTTCTTATTTTATTTATTGATTTGATGTTCATTAGTCACAATGTACAAGAAAAAAAAACCTCATCAACAAAGATAGTTCAAAAACATTAACTCTGCAATGATATGAACATTTAGAACTCAGAACTCGGCAAGAGAATGGAGACAGAAAAAACATTTATTTTCTTAATCATTCATTTTAATGTTTGTGTTTCCTTTGTGTTTGTTTCAGTGGATTCCCTGAGCTGCAACCAATGCAGCTATGGTCTGCTTGGCTTCTGCGTTGGCTTATCACAGGAAACCTGTTCCACCAATACCAGCGTCTGCTTCACTGGGAAAGCATGTAAGTCATCTCCTCACACCTCTTCCATCCAAACATTACACCACAGCACAGGCATGATTGGATTCAAATCACTTCCTGTGACACAGAGACAAAATCACACACAGAACAACAAGAACAGACCACGATCCAGTCCAGCACGATGTAGTTTACCTGTATGCTGCTTTACATTTATAATATGAAATATACAAAGTTACCTCCCCCTTCTAACACATTTTTTTTTTTATCTCCTCAGCGTTCCCATCAGTTTCAAGCACTGTGGGCTTCAACACTCAGGGCTGCAGGGAGCCTGCTGGCTGCAACACAACAACCAACAACACCTTATCCTTCCTGCCTGTGACCTACGAGGTTAAACTTGACTGCTGCTCAACAGACAACTGCAACCCAACCCAGGTCAGCGGCGCTCCATCCACCAAGATGACCTTCACCGCCGCCATTGGTGCAGCTATGTTGGCCTCCGTGATGGGAAGCATGCTGTAAAATACCTCAATACTGCCAGTCGCTCCAGAAACCGATTCGTACCAAAAACCACCAAACGAGGTTTAAATGAGATCAGAAGCACAATCCAAAGGAAACCCTTTTAGATCATATGGGTTAAGTTGTATCCTCATGTGCTATGACACTCTTTATTTTTCACAAGTCAGATCACTCAGTGTAACTATGACAAATTATATCAAACCCAAAATTAAGGTGTGCAGATCCTGGGAGTAGATCAATGACATGTTTCAGGGAAACATTGAGTTCATAAATCTTCCAGTCGTTGTTTTGCTTTGTTTTTTGTTATCACAATTTATTTATCCTTTTACTTTACTATGTGAATCACGAGACAATACAATGATGTGAAAATAAAGGTTTTTTTGAAGAATATCAGTTGCTCGTGCTTGTCTCTTTTAATTAAACATCATGCAACATACCCAGGCTATCTTTGGGTTTATCTTCACTAACTCTGACATAAGAGATCATGCTTAACGGACACATGAAGCTGGTTATCGACCTGATAAGTAAACCAATAGGTTCCAAGAACACATTCACATAAAAGGGGTGGAGTTAGATTCATATAACCATAATAATCATCACAGAGTCTGCTGTCAGCCCATCGTCATATCTAACCAACAATATTCACATATGAGGAAGATTACACACAGACTAAAGTTACTCAGCTGCAGCAACAAAGAGAAATCGATTAGTATAAATGTGCAAACTTTGACTTATTATATTCGTTAGTTCACCTTAGATCATAATAAATCCTGTTTTTCCCCTTAAATGAATGTGTTGCTCTGACATAACAGTATAACAGTTTAACTTGTACCTGTTAGTAAAGCTCAACAGGTGAATGGTTGCCAAACTTGTCACTCCTGAAACCACATCACTGTCAAAGCCTGTCAGTGCAGTTTACAGGACACAGGACTCAGGAGAGCAACAGATACTGTGGTTACAATGCAAGACAAAAGGTGTGACGCCCTGCCTTCTGTCTGCAGGTTTCTTTGGCTTCCTGGCTGGGCAGACAGTAGGCGGAGTCAGGAAGGCCATTACACCTGAGTCCATCAGGACTCACCTTATTTAAGTGGCTTCCACTCTAACTTGTGTCTCTCCTTTTTTGTTTGCACTTCCCAACACTAAACTCATCCATACATTGCTTTCTTCACTAATTTGACAGATTTACATAATTGTGATTTTTTTATGATTTTTCATGTGTGATACCCTTCTTTGTCACTTACTTTGAGCAAAGTATGTGACAAAGGCTAAACACAAACTTTAAAATGATATTCATTCAACATCTGCATGTAAGAACAATTATGTTGTTTTCATCAAATAAAACTTGCTAATTTGTTAGATTTCTGCAAAAAGAGGGAAAAAAAGGGTCAAAATATTGAGCATAAAGTAACAACAAAAACCTTGACCGACACAATCTATAATGACATGAAACAAAAAGATGTCGTGACAATATCCACTAGGTATATAAAGTACATTGTCAGTTTAAAATCAAATTTTTTACTGTAATATTTGCAAAGAAGGACATAAAATGTGGCTTGTTGTTTGGTAAAAACTCCAAAGTTCAGACTCAAGGACTCAAGAAACCAGCCTGATGAAAGGCAGAAAATCACATTTTTTTGGTTTTAAGGTCAGCTCACTAAATGATCAGCAAAAACAAATATACATTCTTCTCTGGTATTTAGTCAGGATACAAACAAGCTGATACGATTTTAAAAATCATACAGTCATATTTGAGGGTGTATCTTCTTAAATCTTATTTTTCGATGCTTTGAGAACCATAAACCAAATATTGCTGGGGTTAGTAATGTAAGAAAAACTTCTCAAATCAATGACAGCCTTCTTTTCTCTCTGCCTGCGCACCAACCACAATAAACATTCCCCATGATTCTACCTCATGTCTGCACAGACAACACACTAACAAAGACGCACACCTTCCACTGAACTACATGCACACACACCTATCCATAAATATCCATCACTACACCACCCTCTCATTCTTCTTTTATTTCATGAATCCCTCAGGCACATTCTGGTGTACACTCTGTTATTGAGAGCCATGCTTCTCACACACATGAAATACACACATGTACAATCAGTGTACAATCAGGACCTGTGGGCATAGGTGGAGAGATGTCAGAGTGGGGCTGCTACACATGGAGCACACCAGCTGTTGTGGGTTGCTAAAGGGCACATCAGCAGTACTTGGGAATTGACCTGGCACCTCTCCAGCTACCAGAACGACTTTGATATTTGTTCCGCAGCAGGACTCGAACCGACGACCCTTCAGGGTACCAACCCAAGTCTTTTTGTTTTATTATGTTTTTCTCAATTTGTTTGATCCCTGCACATATATCTTTAGCCTCTCTATGTCACTTGTAACGGTTTCACCTTTTTTTCACAATAATTAAAGGAAAAAGGAAAAACACCAGATCCATGAAGACTTGAGCAAGAACAACCAAAACTATCTTCAGAGAAAAAAAAATGGTGTGCGGTTATGTGGCCTTTAGCTTGCCTCAAAGAAATACTTTCTGTATTTAAACACATTGGATTACACGTTGAGACGTTATGAAACAAACCTTGATAAAGGTGGAACTTAATGGAGTCAGATATTTAAAATGTTTCCCCCCACAGTTGAGCCCTCTCCTGTTATACCTATAAAACACTCTGAACTATTCATTCACAGTCGAGTCCTTTAGCTTACTTCTCATTCTTCTTCTTTCTTATCTTGTGCACAAATATTTGTAGTTTATATCATTTAGTTTTACTTCCTAAGATGCAAAATAAATCCTACATGATTATATGTTATTCTATCCACTGCTTGAAAGTAAAAGGAGTGTCTGCTCATTGCTCTAATATTTTCTTTTTTTTTTGTCATGTGACTTTGGGCTGAAGTCTTTTGATAATTATGTGTGTTAACAATACATCACAAAGGTTCAAACACAAATGTAAACACACACAGGAATGAGTCATGTTTTCAAGCATCATTTAAATGTTTTTGTAGGGCTTTAGACTTTACTGATGTCAAACAAACCGCTGTTTGGTTTGCTCTTTGAAATAGGGTTCAGCATAAAGGGTTAATCAAATATCAATATCAACATTGTTCTATTCTCTGTGTTTTCCATGAATGATTCAATGCCCTGACGCCAAACCATGTAGCCTATAAAAGCAGGAGCTGATTTCACTGCAGATGCTTGTGTAATGTTGGATTACTGACAGTCTCTTCCACCAGCTGTTTTTTCATTCCCATCCTCTTAACTTTGCTGAAAATTTCTGAATCTGCAAAGAAACAAGATGAAAAAGTTCATCTGGATCTGTGCAACATTGACGGCAATGTTTGTTACAGGTAAGAGCAACAAACAGCAAATTCTTTAGCAGATATATATATATATATATTTATGAACAGGAACATTTGGTTAAATTCCTTAAAACTTGTATCCTCAATTGTCTTTTGTTTTAGAGATTTCTTTTTGGGCTTTTTGTGTCTTTATTGTAGAGATAGGACAGTGGAAAGAGTCAGAAATAGGGAAAGAGAGAGAGTGGGGGATGACATGCAGGAAAGGAGCCGCAGGTCGGATTTGAACCTATAGGCCGTCCGCTTGGAGTACTCCTCTGTCTGTAGGGTGCACGCACTAACCACAAGGCTACTGGCGCACCTTAAATGTTCTTTTAGAGGTTAAAACAATCTGACAAACAGTTTAACACTAAATGTTTAAAGTGAATTTTGTTGTGGCTATTTAATGTTTTTTTCTTGTTGACTTTATAAACATGTTTAATGCAAAGAAGGCATTGTGACAGCAAGGTGAAGGGGTGAAATATTCAAATTAGAGTACACTTAAAATATCACTGATGTATAAAGTGTCACTGTTTCCTCCCAGGTGAGTCTCTGATCTGTAACACCTGCAGAATGAACATTGTGGGTAAATGTCTGTTTCCATCCACTAAGACCTGCAGTGAGTCTCAGACCAGCTGCTACTCCGGAAGACTGGGTGAGTAACACTTGACAGATCATCTCCTTTACAGGTCATTCTCAGTTCTTCAGAAAATGAATGTGAGGAGTGAGGCTAGATGTTTGTGTGTGGATGTTGTAACAATGTTAACCAGAGGAACAGATTTAATACAACAGACTATTTGATGCTGCTGAAGCTGAATAACCTGACAGTGCAGATTAATGTGCGGGCTTTATAAAATACCTTCCTTATCAAGATCCAATAAATGAATAAATAGCCTACATCAGGGGTGGGCCACATGCGGCCCCCATCAACCCTCAATGTGGCCCTCAGGTCAATTTTTACATATCAATGAATTGGAAACATGAAGAAAATGTGACAAAATCTGCCATCAAATCATGAAAACCAGAAATATGTCCATAATAATATTTGATCACTGGTATATGTTGAGTTAAATTTGAGACATAATTGATTTTTTTTATAATTGATTCATAATTTATTGTTTTTAAGGGCCAAATTTATTGTTACAATTTGGCCCTTTGGCAGGGAGAATTAATTGAATGTGGCCCTTGCCGTGACCAAAGTTGCCCATCCCTGGCCTACATAAACCAATAAGTAGCCTAAATATAAATTCCCCCCCCCAAAAAAAAAAACTATGTAAAGATTAATCTACGATTGAGTCATTGACGTTTTTTTAAAAATGTCTTAAATTTTCAGATTTGTATTCATACAAGTTGACTTGTTGTTATGTAGATGTTAATGCTGTCTTTTTCCTCCGCCTCTTATCCCCCTTTTTTTCTTTTTTACTCCCAGACAGATTAGTCCTCTTCATTTTCCTTAATTTAGTTTCATTAACAAACAAAGGTTATTACAGGAATAATGCAAGTTTTGATTAGCAGTGCATCAGGAGTGAGTTCTGTAAGGCGGGACTTTTCTGTCATTGCAAACGTTTCACATTTTGATTCTCTGCAGCGGATTAAAGTTTTTCAGCTCTTTGGGGCCCCCTGCAGCATGGAGCTGGAGCGTGAACCAATTGCATGCCTTGCCTGTCGATAACATAGACTGTTGATTAGTAGTGGCCTCTGGGCGTCATGGTTACCATACAGACATAAAAGTAGTACCAAATACTTAAGTGTCAAACAGAAGAAAAAGAAAACGACCTAACCTTCAGTGTAAAAGGTCAGACAGTCTCTTTAACAACTCCTGAGCCTTGAACTGTTCACGCTCGGGGTCAAGTTGTCTTCACAGGAATGTCCTGGGTTTATGGGTTGTTGTCATGATGAGAGCTAACAATGAATTTTAGTGTTATAACATGAAAGACCACGTTCAGTCATTAAAGTGTTTGTGTTTGTCAGTTAGTCAGGACGATGTGCTTAAACACTCTGTCCCTTCTGCCATTGACTTGTTTGTGTTGTGAACACAATACATGCCATGCCCAAAGCAAACACTGAGTCAGCCAGGACATAAAACAAACAGTACACTTGGTGTTAACGATGAAAAGTAGGTCATTCTGAAGTTTCTACATTTGACTATTTACATATAAAGTTACTTTAATATTTTACATAAAACACATAAAGAACTGATATAAAATGGACTAAATGCACAGCTGTCCCAAGAGTCAGCCTCTAGTTGGACACTTTAATGATCACCTCCATTACTTACATCACACCTTTAATTTAATGTTTGCACTGCCTGTTATTTAATGTCTGTTTTTGATAAATCTGCTTTTTAAACATTGCTGTACATATATAAACAACTCAACTTCAGGAGGTCAACACTTTTTATATTCTTATGTTTTATATTCAGGTCTAATTACAGATTTCTTTCCTCAACTGTTTTTAGGTTCTTGTTTAAATGTCACATATATTTTTATCCCTGCACAGGTTATGTACATTTCTTGTATAAGTCTATTTTTAATTGCACACTTTAAGTTTGATTCATCTCGGGGTATTCTTTAAATCTTTTCTTCAGGTTAATATATATGTATAGGAGGGGGGGCGTCGGTTTTGTGGTTTAATTTGTAACAAATGTTTCATGTCATGTCTTTGTAACCTGCTACTGGATGCTTTGAATTTCCCTCTGGATCAATAACGTATCTATCTATCTAATAATACATTTCAGATCAAACATTTCAAACATTTTTTTATATTGTGGCGTCTTAAAACACACACACATACACATTTAATGATATTTAAAAAGCTTTTTGCTGACAGTTGTTGTTTAGTATGAGCTGAATATTTCAACACTGACAATAATGTCAGAATTTGAACAAACTTGGTCAATTTGATACTTAAAGGATTTTCTTTTTGAGTGATATTTTGAATGTAGGACTGTTAGGTGTTTCTACTTTTAGCTTGGTACAGGATCTGAATACATCCTCCACTAATGACTCACCGGGTCACAGACAAAGTTATCTCTGCTTTTTGTTTTCCCTAACCCTAACCCTATAATAAAACGGCTAACCAAAGCTCTTTATCCCCTCGCCCCCCCTCCTCCAGCCTTTAACATCAGTAGTCTGCTGAGCTGGGAGACTCAAGGCTGTCTGAACTCAACTCTCTGCAACCAAACTGAAACGGGGACTCTCCTGACCGCCGGCTACACGGTGACCAGGACCTGCTGCATGACTGACTGCTGTAACGGAGCCACATCTGTGCAGCTGCCTGTCACTGCTGCTGTGGGCGCGGCCCTCGTGGCCATCTGGGGCGCCCAAAGTCTTTAAAAAGACAACAAAAGATTAATCACTGGGTGTTGTGTTGGAATGCAACTATTAAAGAACATGATGAACTGTGTCTTCCTATATAATTAAACTCAGAATGTTGTAGCTTCTCTGCCTTTAAATGTATTTGTTATAGACGATATAAAATGTATAAAAACTCAGTGAAATGATCAAAGAATAAAAAATGAACATGCTAAAACGTAAAAGCTGTTATTTTCCTCCAGGCTGTGAATGTTTGGGTGAAGTGGATTTGCAGTAACTTCTTCTTCCTCTTCAAACTAGAAGCACACAAAACCTGATGAACCTCATTCTTTCACATTGCTTCTTGATTAGGGTCAAGCCTGAAATCTTGTCTCTTTGTCTCTGCTTACTTAGAAGGTTCGCTCGTCTGAGGCAGGTATTTTAAACCTTAAAGGGCATTTCTTTTACAAGAAGAATCCGTTAAAAAAAAAACGTCAAGAAGGATGACTAACTTTTGGAAGGCAGTGATTGTCCTGTGTGCGCTCGTCCCTGCAGGTAATTAGAAAATTACTTCGACAAATTTCAAGGAGGAAATAAGAGAATTAGACGTCAAACACTGAAAACAAGAAACTGTTTCTTTATTTCTATTCTCTATAATTCTTGTTATTGTTGATTTAAAATGTCCTTAATTGTGACCCTGGTAGGTCTGATTTGCATGTCTGTCTGTCATCGAACACTGTAATTGGAGGAGTTGTGAAATCACAAGAAAATGTCTGCTAACTTTCTTCCTGATACAACAAGCTTATTACTCGAGGCAAACAAAATGTTCAGGACTGAGTCGCCTGACAAACAAAGAATAAGATTGCTGGTGGAGATATTAATTGTTGTTTTTGATGAAGTCTCAGGTGGTTTAACTTCACTGCAGCTTAATGACATTGAGTCTAGTACAGGTATATGATCCACTACTATAATTGTTGCACATAGAAAGTGAACTGAAATGAACAATATGTCCAGACTATGACACAATAAAAGACTAAAATAAAGTATTCAGAGTGTAGCTTGTTACCTATTTAAAATGACTTTAAACATGTATATTATAGACGTTAACTTGCCGACAATAAAACAATAAAACAAAGCGTAAACCATGTAAACACAAACAGGAAATATAATTCTACAATTCACTCAGCAGACACTTTTATCCAAAGTGACAAGACAGAGAGCAAGAACAACACAAGCAAGGATCTAGAGAGGAGGAAACAACGTCAACTAGTACAAACCAAAACATTTAATTAATGATTAATGATCAGACACATGATAAGAGGAGAAGTCAACTTTTCTCAGATCTTTTTTCTTCAGGCACACAAATCAAGCCAGTTTGAAAAACTCACATTGCCTCTTGGTTTAAAAACAAATAGAAGATCATTTAGAGGTCGACTTTTTGAGTCACAAAGTGCGTAGCAGTGAAACTACAAGTAAACAGAAAAACATGTTGGAATAATAATCAATCAATCAATCTATCTATCTATCTTTATTTGTATAGCGTCAACTCATAACAAGTGTTATCTCGAGACACTTTATAAAAAAGCAGGTAAAAAAACTTACTCTTTGTTTATTAATATTACAAAGAGCAGGTAAAAGACCTTACTTATTGCTATATTACAAAGATCCGGCCTATCCATCATGAGCACTTTAGCAAAGCAGCAAAAGTTACAGTGGTAAGAAAAAAACTGTCTTATTAAAAGGCAGAAATCTTCAGGCTCATGACCAAACAGCCTTCAGACCAAGGCTGCACCGGGCTAATAAGACTTCCAGAAAATAAGGTTGCAAAATGCAACAACAACAAAAAACCGTCTAAAGCTGAAATTGGAGCATTTTTCCATTTAATGTTCTAACATGTGCTGTCGAATGATGCTCAGACAAATGAAGAGAAAGTCTAAAGCTGCCAGAGAATTCAGTGTGACATTAGGTTAAATAAATGTACTTCAGTTTGATTCATTCTATATAATTTTAGAGGTAGTGAGTTTGGTTTCTTTACCAAACAACAATTTACAAAAAATAATAACAATAAAGATGCTTCCTCATATAAATTAAAATAAAATCTGTATTTGACTGTTTAAAGAAAATCCAGCCAGCCTGTGATAAATCAGAGTTACCAACAATAATATAAAACTGATCAGTTTACAACTAACCACAAACCCCCCTCCATGTTCCTGTAATTACACAATACAGGGACTAACTCTCTGCCCCTGCTAAATTTCAATGATATGAAAAGAATTCAATTGCAGCACTTTTCTTTGTCCTTTCATGAATGGGACCCTTTTTTGTTTTTTTTACTTTTTTTCACTTAGGATTTTGATTTGAGTTATTTTACACAACTTACCTGCACTTCCTTTGTTTAAATTGTGCACCTTCACTTTTTAGAATACATTGTCTGTTTTTAATGTAATGTGTGTAATTATGACAAGATCAAAAACTAAATTAAAAAAAGAAGCATTTGACCAGAAAACACATTTACTATCTTAAAGTGAGATGAGAAGATCGATACCACTCTTGCGTAAGAATGGAAATAAAACTTTTGATTTATCTTCATCTTTGCTTCTTGACTTATTGAAGATGGAACAAAGAGATTGTTGAGAAACATCCAAACTATGTTGTTGAGTAAGTTACTGTAACTGTCCTTCCAATAAGATGAGTATCTGTTTTCTTTTTCTTTGGAGCAGCACAGAGTCTGCAGTGTCGACAGTGCCGCCTCGGTATATTTGGGTCTTGTTTGTTTGGGAGCGACGTCACATGTAATAATGCCACTGAGAGCTGCCACCGTGGAGAAGCACGTAAGAAAAACACTCAACACTCAACCTTCTGTACGACGGCCAGAAATCGATTTACACATATAGAATGAGTAAGAGATCAAAAGAACTAAAGAAAATCAACACAACACTTTGAATACGTTACTATCAAAAATCACTGGTGCTCATTTGGGATTACACTGTGCAACTTCACACTGCATGTACATTTACCTGAAATGAGCGTGATCTAGAAACACAGTTAAGCAGTGAGTACAGTATGTTATTCTTCTTTTCTCTAGTCCCTCAATTAAACAACTTTTATACACGAGGGGAGGAGTCAGCCGGCCGTCCCAGCGATGTAAACAAACTGAAGATAGGACTCTGAAAACTCTGAAAACATCACAGACAGTGGGACTCGGGTGTTACTCCCATTGTAGACAGTCATGACTCACAGAGTTATTTACTTGATTTCTACATTTAAGTGTGAAAAATCACATATAAAGCCTTAAAGTGTGTAATATGTGTTTGCGGTCATGATTAGTACGGGGTTGTTTATTACACATGATACTGAAGTTGTAATATTTGTTTTTTGAACTGATCTTTGTCTGGTTGGTTTAATGTTTGCATGTTTGCTTTTGATCTTCTGTTGAAATGATGTTTGTGTGAAATGTGCCATGCATGCATAGCAAGTTTCTTACATGCTTTTTTCACCCATGTCCTCCCAGAGTTCAATGCTACAGGGTCACTCACTCTGCAAATCCGCGGCTGTCTGGACTCGGACCTGTGCGGCAAGACGCTGACCGGCAGCATCCTGGGAGCTGGTTACACCACCAGTTTCCAGTGTTGCACAACAGATCTGTGTAACGCAGCCGGTTCTCTCCAGCTCCCTCTGACCGTGGCCCTCTGTGCTGCTATGCTGTCCTCTCTGTGGGGCATATGGGATCTGTAGTTTTACAAGCTTGTCTCGGTTGCTAGAAGTCATATAGACTTTAAAAAAAAAATAATTGGACTTCAGTAAACAGTGAAACTGTAATTGAAGTTTTTGATTGTTAAGTGAAAACAATAATTGTGCACTTTTTCTTTCATCTCTTTTCATTTTCTATAAATCATTTTCTAAATTCTTCATCAACATTGAGAGACTGTTGTTTGTTTCAACTTTCTTGACTCCATTAAAAGGTGAACACTTTAAGACCATGAAGTAAAAATAAATAAATCTGGAGAGAATTCAAAATGTCTCCACTCTGATTTGTTCCTTTTTCAGTTTTTCTATTTTTTTTTAATTCCCTAATATTTTACTTGTTAAATGGAAAGAGCTAGTTTGTCTTTTATAAGGAAGAACAAACCCTTAGATAATTAGCTTTATTAAGTTTGACAAAACGCAACAAATATTGATCAAATCCCACAAAACAAAGTGTCCTGGTGTTAAACTGAGTGATGGAGGGTCAAGTGGTGTGAAAACAAACATCCACCCTGTCTTTAAGGAAACATTGACTCCATTCAGCCTCCTGAGTGACAAAATAAAAACAGGTTTATTAGCATTTAATAAGCAGGGCTTGGTTTGTCAGGAGGATCTCTGCTGTGACATGTTGTCAACACTTACCAAACAGAGTCATCAGTGCTCCATTGTTGTCTCCACAAACAACCTGATGATCAGATTGAACCTGTGTCACCACCCCACCTGTGAGACATGAGAGAGACTGAGGACGCCCTCTAGTGTTTCACACGCGTAATAACAGGCTGAATACAAAAATGAAAAAAAGGATCGGCTCTCTGCCAAATAGAGCACACTGATTTATATCAGTGGTTCTCAACTGGTGTAGCATCAGGACCCACCACCAACACCTTCAAGAGAAACTGGAACCCAAATCTTAATTTTCTTTTTACTAATTAAATTTATTAAATGAAAAATTGTGCAGTATGGACCTCAGATGGTAGAAAACATGAGACAGGTTTATAAAGAACTTTGTAGATTTGTTGACACAATTATTTTTCCATGGGCACACATTTGCGACTGACTAAATATGGCGCTGTGACCCACTTTTGGGTCCCGACCCACCAGATGAGAACCACTAAATTATACCATGTTCTCAATTAAATAAAAATGTAATATTGCCCTCTGTGTATATAGCCTGGTTTTTAAATGTAGTGTAAAAATATGTCCCTCTATATTTAGCATATTTTTGCCATAATGCTCATAATATCAACAAAAACAAAAAAGATGAGAGGGTGAGACGAGCGTATTGTATGTTACCCCCTTCTCATATATCTTTTTAATTTATAATCTAAGAACTCAACCAGGTCAAATATACGTGTGAAAGATTGTTTTTTGTAATGAAAACAGATGAAAAATAATTTTAAAAAAGACATTTTGGCTTGTTTTAGGCAGCTTGGTCTTCTGCTCTTTGTCTTGTCTGTATTGGTGTGAAAATAAAACCTCCAAAGAATTGAAAAAATGTATTGGGTCTATTTGTATTGTTTTTGTGTTGTAAGTTTAATATATTATTCCAAATAAAGACCCATATGTGAGATGTTTTTAATTGCCATTGTCCCAACATAAAATCGTTCATTGGAATTACATGTGTAACATCTCTCTCTTGTGTTAAACTGACAAATAAATGATCAAACTTTCCCATGTGAATTCATAAACGATCTCTATTCCAAATGTGTCTCTGTCCACTGTCAGTGTTTAATTCTGACTGACAATCTGCCAGGACTTTCTGATTACTCTTTCCAGATTTTAGGACCAGACTTTATAAAGTAATGAATTTGCAAAGTACAGCTCAATACCCCCCTCTACTGGCAATTTAGTATACAGCAGAACATTCTGTGCTGTTCTGTAAGGAATCATGAAAAAATATTAATCTATTTTGATGACTTTCCAGGAGTGCAACAAAGATGAGGTGAAGCATCACCCAATTCCTCTCATAAGAGTATAAGGAAATGTCTGGAGGTTGAAATACAAGATAGGCATAGCTGTTATTTCTGAATTAAACCAACAAAATGTAAATATATATATATATATATATATATATATATATATATATATATATAATATCTGATCATTTAAAGGACAGACAATTTAATTCTCACTATAAAAATACTTCCACAATAAAAAATATCCACATCTTTGTCAAAATAATAAGATTAAATTAAAGAAATAGGCTACGAGATAACTTTACATTTTCCGATTACGTTTTTATCTCGTAATTTAACTTTTTAAATCTTATAACCAACATTAGTCCTTTGACATTAGACCTAAACAATGTATTATTTTTTTGTTGTTGCAATAATTTCAAAATAACATCAGTTTTTTTTCCATGTTATATCTCTTATATTAAACTTTCTATAAAATGTTAATGACTTTTTACCTAAATGATAAAAAGATGTGACATCATTATTTAACATTATTTCATCATTCTTATTTTATTTCTTAAAGTAGTGACCTCGTATCTCACTATGTGGTCGTCATATGTGTTGCTTTTATTGCAAAATGTTAACATTCTCTATCATAATCGTGAATTGTTTTCTCACTATTTTGACAACGTGTCTCATAAAAATTACTTTTTTTTACAATAATTTAAACTTTTCATGTCATGGTTCATAACAACTTTATACCTCACATTGTCGACCTTCTAGCACATACTGGTGAGTTTATATATTTATTGAACCATATAGCCTATTTATGACTCCTCAGAGTTTATGCCTATTTATGTTAAGTCGTTATGTTCATCTTTTACTGGAGGATTTGGGCTTCCATACAATAATAACTTCTGCATGGACTTGGCAAAAGTACGATGGAGGATTAGGGCCAAGTTTTTTTTTAAATTTGAGATTAAAGTCGTAAATTTACGAGAATAAAGTCGTACATTTACGAGATTAAAGTCGTAAATTTATGAGAATAAAGTCGTACATTTACAAGATTAAAGTGGTACATTTACAAGAATAAAGTCGTAAATTTAAGAGAATAAAGTCGTACATTTAAGAGAATAAAGTCGTACATTTACGAGATTAAAGTCGTACATTTACGAGAATAAAGTCGTACATTTACAAGATTAAAGTCGTAAATTTAAAGGGTTAAAGTCGTACATTTAGGAGAATAAAGTTGTAAATTTACGAGATTAAAGTCGTACATTTACGAGAATAAAGTCGTACATTTAAGAGAATAAAGTCGTACATTTAAGAGAATAAAGTCGTAAATTTGCGAGAATAAAGTCGTACATTTAAGAGAATAAAGTCGTAAATTTAAGAGAATAAAGCTGTACATGTACAAGATTAAAGTCGTAAATTTACGAGATTAAAGTCGTACATTTACGAGAATAAAGTCGTACATTTAAGAGAATAAAGTCGTAAATTTACGAGATTAAAGTCGTACATTTAAGAGAATAAAGTCGTACATTTAAGAGAATAAAGTCGTAAATTTGCAAGAATAAAGTCGTACATTTAAGAGAATAAAGTCGTAAATTTACGAGATTAAAGTCGTACATTTACGAGAATAAAGTCGTACATTTAAGAGAATAAAGTCGTAAATTTAAGAGAATAAAGTTGTACATTTACAAGATTAAAGTCGTAAATTTACGAGATTAAAGTCGTACATTTACGAGAATAAAGTCGTACATTTACGAGATTAAAGTCGTACATTTAAGAGAATAAAGTCGTACATTTACAAGATTAAAGTCGTACATTTACGAGAATAAAGTCGTAAATTTACGATTTTATTTATTTATTTTTTTAACGTGGCCCTAATCCTCCGTCGTACAAAAGAGGTTTGTCTTTTAGAAAACCATTATACTTTTAACTCACATCCACACCCTCCCTCCTCCACCCCCCTCACCCTTCATGTCACCCCGGCCTGCATCGACTTCAAAGCCGTACGTCTGAGAGCTCAGCTCGTCACGCAGCACCAGGAAATGGAGGAGCCGTGCGGGTGATGCAGCAGCGGACCTGGGAGGAGAAAACGAGCAACAGGCAGCTTCACAGCGTCAGCTACAACTCTCTCTACTGCGAGGTAAAAGCTCTGCTGACTTTAAAAACTGCCAGTTAAATGAATTATTTGAGCTTTTAAGCCGATAGTGTTTGATCTGTTTGAGGTTTTCATCGCTTGGGTCGCTGCTACAATCTTTAATTTGTCTTTTTGTGTAGCGGAAGATGGGCTTGGCTCCCCGAGTTTCGAAGTCGTTTTCTCGCTTTAGAAATGCAGATTTTTAACTTTTTCTTCAGCTTCACCCTGATTACACCTTTTGTCTGTTCACTTTGATTAGATCTCATCATCAACAGGTGAAGATGAGCGACCCGAATCAGCCCAAAGTTGAACTTTTTGTGAAGGTAAGCCAAGTAATCCATCACACCCATAAAGTGACGCTGTCATGGCGACGCGATGGGACATTACTTTATTACGTGTGTTTAACCTGTGTTACATTTGTATCACTTTTAGCAATGTTGTGTCGTAATAACATATCTTGGACTGCTCGTATTTTGGGACTTAAAGTTTGTTTAAAATGACTTTTTAGCATTTGTGTTAATAGTATTATTGTCAGTCTGTGTCACTAACCTGCCTCATAAATGACAGTAAGACTAATCTAATTAAATGCACGGACAGGCGTCTTTAATCTATATTTAGTATGTTGGCCAGGCAGACTAATCCCATTTACTTTGAGCCAAACATGCTCTAATATAACCATTATGTCTTTCTGTGCCTCCTTCATGCTCTTAAAGTCTCCATAATGATTCCTCTGTATGAACATGTGCGCCACCCTCCACTCTTTTTTTTCTTCTTTTTCACGACTGAAAGATGCAATTGTGACTTTTCTGAATCCTGGTTCCTAGTGAGCCTCTTCAGTGACACTTGAAACTAGTCATTAGCAGGACACATAAGTATAGTTTCACATTAGTAACGGAAAGTAAGAAGCGGTCAAGTTTATACTGTGGCCTGCTCATGCCACACACAGATGAAGCCTATAGGCTGACTGAACATGAAGTATGGCTTCCTGCACACACAGGGAACATTTTAAAGCTGTATGATCATTTCCTGAGTTAGCCTGCACTTGAATGCAAGTATGAAAAATGGCTTCCATGGCTGCAGCTAAGTATTGTTGGTAACTATAAGAGTTAGCTGCAGGAAATGTTCTGCATTAATTGATTAAGACCTGTTTAAGGCACATGTGTGTTAAGTCTTTAAATCCCTTGTTTGTCCAAACCAACAGCCCAGAAATAGAGATACTCCTTTAACAAAGAAATACAGAAGCTGAAACTAAGCTAGTTTTTTTTAGCTCTCTTTCAAATCTTCTAACTGTTGGCTTATGAAATGTAAGAAAATGTAAAAAAAAAAGAAAAAAAAAAGTGATGTCTCATTCTTTCCAAAAGTTTTGACGAGTTTGCCCGCTCCATTAGTTGAAGTTTTTGTTTTGGACTGTTAAAAAGACAAACCACGACTTTTATAGATGTTGAGTGTTTCATTAGAAGCTGCGATTTTTAACATTTCAAACATTTTTTTCTATATATTGTGATGGTAAAAACTATTTGACAGATTTCTTCATGATGGAAACAGCTGTAAGGTACAGATGTGTTGTTATGGAATGGTTGCATTTGAGCAGCTATGAACTGATTATTTGAATAGTCGCAGATTCATTTAATGAATATTGACGATCACATCATCTCAGATTTCTATTTTTAAAAATGATCTGTTAAATATTTCTATTTGGAGATGTGCTGCAGACGTGTCGGGTTGACTAAAGCTTCAATTTGACGTCTTGGCTGAGAATGATTTTTGTTGAACCACTTGTAGTTCATTCATCTTTTACTGTCTTTGTCTGTCAACAAGCTGGTGCTCTGCAAGAGGTTCCTATGAGTCAAAGGTTGATGCTGGGTGTGTAGCGGTAGTGCGTTTTTAAGCTGACTTGCCTATTCTTTCAAATGTGCAAACGTCTGTCAGACATTTTGTTCCATTTCATAACCTCACATTCAGCATTTTTATTTTATTTATTACTAAAAAAGGATTTATTTTACATATTTAAAATCATCGTTGTTAGACTAGCAGTTCAACGCTGCTCGCTGCCTTCAATGCAACATGTTGCAGAGCCTGACTTCATATTTCCTCTCGTCTTAAATAGTGCAAAAGGGAGTTTTTTTTAAACAGGAATGTTCGAGAAAATTAACTTGTACTGTACAGTGAAACAGAGATCATCAAAAACTCAACGGAAAGCTGCAAAATATCAGCAATGTGTATAACATATTCCCCCTTATTTACTTTGTCTCTAATTAAATACATTGCATGTGATGTGAGCAACAAACATGTAAAGAATGAACTCGTGTGTGTGGTGTGTGTGGTGTGTGTGGTGTGTGTGTGTGTGTGTGTGTGTGTGTGTGTGGTGTGTGTGTGTGTGTGTGTGTGTGTGTGTGTGTGTGTGTGTCCCAGGCGGGCAGCGATGGTCAGAGCATCGGCAACTGTCCGTTCTCCCAGCGTCTCTTCATGGTGCTGTGGCTGAAGGGAGTGACCTTCGACGTGACCACGGTGGATATGAAGAGGTGAGATCATGACACACGTGTGCTGCAGGTTTCTGTTCGCACAAAAGCAGAATAAGAACAAACCTCTGAACTGTGCAGTAAAGGAACATTTCAGTAAAGCCTCTCTGGCAGTGCTGCTAGCTGCAGATATGAGTAATATCCTGTGGTTAGTTGTTGTATTTTCTTTTCAACCCCCTTTTTTTTCTTCCTCCTGCTGTTTAAACCGTCTGCTTCTTCTGCCTGACCCGTTTTGTTTTAAATGTATTTTAATTTCCACCCACCATCAGGAAACCGGACATCTTGAAGGACCTGGCTCCGGGTGCCCAGCCGCCCTTCCTGTTGTACGGCAGCGAGGTGAAAACAGACACCAACAAGATTGAGGAGTTCCTGGAGGAAAACCTCAGCCCTCCAAGGTTGTCTCCACATCTGTTTTACAAACTCATTGTTTTTACTGGTTAAGAGCTGGAACTGATAGTTAAATATACAGAAAGGGAATCATGGGCAAATTTGATATAGCCTTTCATTTTTTCCAATTGAAGAGCAGAGCATTTTTTAGATTTAAGTGTCTCAGTTGTGAGATTTTCCTCTGCCTCATGTGATGAAAAGTTAAACTTTTATGAGAGGGTTTTTTTTCGGACAGTACAGGTATGCATTCTTTGCTTTGACTTAAAGTCTTTCTGTGTGATTTTTCACACTTAAATATATAAATCAAGTCTCTCCTCTGAAAATAACTCTGTGAGTCATGACTGTCTACAATGGGTGTAACACTCGAGTCCCACTGTCTGTGATGTTTTCAGAGTTTTCAGAGTCCTATCTTCAGTTTGTTTACATCGCCAGGACGGCCGGCTGACTCCTCCCCTCGTGTATAAAAGTTGTTTAATTGAGGGACTAGAGAAAAGAAGAATAACATACTGTACTCACTGCTTAACTGTGTTTCTAGATCACGCTCATTTCAGGTAAATTTACATGCAGTGTGAAGATACCAGCATAATAAAGATCGCTAGCATTAGCATGCTAACACAACAATGCAGCGCAAGTTGTTTTGGTTTCATGCTGGTGCTCAAGGGCGACATCTGCTGGATCCAAAAATCACATATAAAGCCTTTAAGCAGATTTTATCAGCTAGTTTTCACTATTCTCTGCTTTTTTTTTTAGATCAGACTTTTAACGGATTAATCATGGAATTTATTGGACGTTTAATCGACACATGTTGTAAACAGCAGCCTTTATGTTTTTGCTTTACTTTTATGTGTTTTTTTGTCACTTTTAAAGTTCTTATTTCCTTTGGTGTGTCTGTTTGTTCAGGTATCCCCGTTTGGCCGCTCGTAACCCAGAGTCCAACACGGCAGGCATGGACGTGTTCTCTAAATTCTCCGCTTACGTCAAGAACTCAAACCCTCAAACCCATGAAAGTACGTGGATCTAGTAATTCAAAATCCTGTTTCTTTAATGTTCTGATAAAACCCTTTATTTGAAACTTTTAGTAGTATTTGTCCCTGAAGTACAGCAGAGATCCCCTCTGTGTTTCTCTGAAGGACAAAACACCAGCAGGGATGCTGTGTTAATGACATCATGGCCTGAGATTTTCAGGTCACCTGCTGCTCAGTTTACAGTGATCTGATTGGTAATGTCACTGTTGCTGGGTGAAAACTGTTATTTCTTAAAAAGGCAAAATAACACAAAAAAACCGGCAACAGTCTGACTCCAGATTCAGATTTACATTTTCTTTCAGGAGAATTAAACTCTCCGATAAGCTTCGATCACAAACAGTCTTTTGAGATTCTCTTTGCGTGCTCAGATCTCGAGAAAGGCCTGCTGAAGGCTCTGAAGAAGCTCGACGACTACCTCGGCTCCCCACTTCCTGACGAGATCGACGAGAATAGCGCTGATGATGTCACTTCCTCGTCCCGCCCCTTCCTGGACGGCCAAGACCTCACTCTGGCTGACTGCAACTTGCTGCCTAAGCTCCACATCATGAAGGTAATCTTCTGTTTCAAGCTGTGCGGCTACAAAAAAAAGATTACAAATCCAGGTTTTTATCGGCCCTGCAGCTGAAGGCTCGTCGTGTCTCTCCCTTTTTTTTTTTCTTTACTCCAGGTGGTGTGTTTAAAGTACCGTAACTTCCAGATCCCTGAGCTTCTGTCGAACCTGTGGAGGTACCTGAACGCAGCGTACGCCAGGGAGGAGTTCTCCTCCACCTGCCCGGTCGACGAGGAGATCCACATGGCCTACTCCTCTGTCGCTAAAGCTCTCAAGTAGGAGGAGAAAGGATGCACGAGCAGAGCAAAAATCCAAAAGCACAAAACGCACGTTAACTCCTCTGCACACAGCGAGCACACACTCTGCCTGCAGCATGGTCCAAACCTTTCATTTATCATGTTCATGTAATGCTTCACATCTGCTCTACTATCATCAATCTATACTTTATTTTATATAGCTCACTTATCAGCTGAATTTTCAAAGACAGTAACAAACTCCTAACTCGTTGATCATGCTGCTTGCAGACTCACACACACACTCACACACACACACACTCACACACACACACACTCACACACACACACACTCACACACACAGACTCACATACTCACACACACAGACTCACACACTCACACACACAGACTCACACACTCACACACACACACACACACACAGACTCACACACTCACACACACAGACTCACACACTCACACACACAGACTCACACACTCACACACACACTCACACACACACACACTCACACACACACACACAGACTCACACACTCACACACACAGACTCACACACTCACACACACAGACTCACACACTCACACACAGACTCACACACTCACACACACACTCACACACACACACACTCACACACACACACACACACAGACTCACACACTCACTTACACACACACAGACTCACACACACACACACACACAGACTCACACACAGACTCACACAGACTCACACACACACACACACACTCAGACTCACACACACACACACACACACACACACTCACACACACACTCAGACTCACACACACTCACACACTCACACACACTCACTGTACAGGTTTCACACTTAAACCCGCCTCTCAGATCAAACGTCCACTCGTCACCGTGCAACCCTCACACCTGCCAAATCACCTTCCATTGTCACTCTTGGCATCAAGGAAACAATAACGCACATAAACACCAGCGCCAGCTCACCTGCCAAAGTGTCTTCTGTGGTTTGGATTTTTTTCGCCATAACTTTATTTTTAGATTTAGAACAAAATAAGATTAGATTTTTTTTCTCAAACCAATCTTGTACTTAAGTGTAAAAAAAACGTCTCGTGCTTCATAAGCCTCAGAAAAGGAAGTTAAACTCGCTTAATGGAGGCAGCAAACAGAAACAGGAAACGTATTTCAATAGACCTCTGGGCTTCCCCTTTCTGCACTCTCACTGCAGGCGTGACGGATTATTCAAGATTACACAGCTTGTTGTTGATCCGCTGAAAGGAGCTCTTTTCCAAAAAAATGTAATGCTGTTCTTCCTGCAAAGTATGAAGGATCTTTTTTAGTGTCACACCAGAAGGAATAAATGTTGATAGTGTGTTAGAGCTGCTGTACAGTCACTGGTTTAAGGCTGTTGTTTTCTGCTGAAGTGCTACAAAGACGGCTCACTTAATGCCTCCTAGAGGAGCTCATGGCACGCGGCCAGTTCTGTCACATGGGAATCAAAAATAGGAAGTTTGATACAAACATGCAGTTTTTTTAAACAGGAACAGCTCGTTCAGTTTACGATTGCAGGCCGTTATTTAATATTAGATCGGGCTTATAGGTTTTATAAAAAGGTTTATAAATGTCTCTATTGTCAACAATACCAAAACCATCAACATGTTTCTCTGTCACCCAGTTCTTAATGAAATGTCTTCAATCATTCTGCCTCGCTGTCACATTTTGCTTCAGCAGAATCATTTGAAAACAAAAGGCATTGTTTCCTCTAACTGCAGGATTCTGGTCTGTCACAGTCTGTTTCTTAGGATCTATTCCAGCTGTAGATGGATGATACAGATGTGCGTTTCCAGTGGGTGTTAACAGCAGTAGGTGTGGTTGTGCATTTTGGAGATATTCAAGAAAACTCCTGTGCCATCATGTGCAATCTGACACAAAACTGATGTCAGTTTTTAGAGGTTTAGCTTTCCCAAGATTACCAATAAGCCGTCCAATAAAATGAATATTTGCTCTTAAAGCGACAGAGTTTTTCTGTGCAGATAGTTTTGCAAAGAGTCGACTAAATTTGGCCGAGCTGGACAAACTGAATGATGACACCTTTATTTTTAAAAACCATCCTAAGCATTGTGTTTTTGTATTCTGTATTTCATTTGAAAAACACAAGTAGCAACATATCTATGGCAGGCTCGTCTCAGTCTGAAAAGCAGCAGGGGAAAACATTGCTGGTCTCTTTATGCAATCTGTTGACAATAAGAAACATTTGTAAAATCTAAAGACTTACTCTTCGTTTCATTTTAAAACCCTGAATACTTGCAGGTTGAACCTGTTTCAGTTTGGATTTAAAGATGTTTTTCTGAAAGTCTAGTTGAAGTGATTTGAAGCTGAACCAGAGCACGCCTCCTCTGACTGCAGGAGCAGCTTCTGTAGAGGATTTCATTGACTTCACGGCATGTCCAGATTACTCTCCATCGAGCTACTTTGCTGTTTGGACTCCATTTGTAAAGTAGCTTCTTGTTCTGAGCTCAGGATAGCCTCGGTGTGTTTGTGTCTTGTCTCGTAGATCTAGATTCAGATCTTTTTTTCACCCAATTTCACCCAAGTGCGATTAAAACAGATTGAAAATGACAACGTTGTACAAAAATGTTGACAATAACAGACACCCAGCATGAGCACAGTTGCTTCTTTTTTTTAAACAAGATTTAGGAATGTGATTTAAATCCCTCCGTGATGAACTGCTGCGTTTGACGGTGTACGTGTGGATCTAAAAGATGACACTTGTTCATTTTGCTTGACTGAATTGTTTTTGAAATCTTCAAAGAGACGGACATTTAAAGGGACAGAGTCTGAATAATATCAGTTTCTGATGTATTCGAGGGAGCATGTTTCACTTTTTACTTTGATACTTTTTCAGGGACCTTTGAACTTGTTTTCATTATAAAAATGTTTTCATCAGTTTTCTTTCGGTTCATTGTTTTGAATAACAATTTTAAAAACTGTGTTATAAATTCACATTTTGAGACCCGTATTATAATGTTCACACTTTAAATCCCCCCTCCCCCCCCACTAGTGTATTTGAGCCTTTTTAAAAAAACAAATCTTTTTTATACCGTCTGTCATGGAGTCAAACTCAGTTGCACTTCAGGAGTCCACAGCATCCAAACAGCGGTGTGGACACTAATGCAGTAGATTAACATCAACAATGAAGACAATCAAACTAATAGCACAGATGAAATGTATTTTGTACTTTGAAGCTCTTACAAAGACACATGTATTAATATTCTAATAAAAAAATCTTAATAATAAATCAACCAGTGACGGGTGTGTTGTTGTTCATCTTTTTAACGGTTATTAAAGGCACTGACACAAAGATGGTCGAGAAGAAAGTGAACAAAAAGGTGCAAACAACAAATCTGTAGTTTCCACAAACAAAGCTCAGACAGTAACGTCTATAACCTTACTGTCAGGGGTAGTTAATAAAAAAAAAACCTGAGAGCTTTATCTCAAATAAATCAGTATTCTAAAGCAACAATGTGGAGGAATTTGATTTGGTGCGTTTTGGCGCCACCCGAAGGTCTATGAGTGCAACTGCACTGTCGTAAAACAGTTCCTCTTAGCTTCATCCATCACCGTTCTCTTCCTCTAAGCCTCAGCAGTGGATTCAAACAGTATCCATATGGGCAAACTGGCGACAGCTGTGAAGACGTACCCTCTTCGTACCTGTGGCCCGCTGTCAAACTTTAAAAGTGCTATCAGCGCGATGAATGGACATGAGAGAGAAGCTGTTCTGCCTGTTGAAAGTTGTTGTACTATAAGATCCACTTTGAAAAAACACGTTTATAAGATGGGAAAGTTACATATTGTTGATTTAAAGTCTTTATATGTGATTTTTCACACTTAAATATAAATCAAGTATCTCCTCTGAAAATAACTCTGTGAGTCATGACTGTCTACAATGGGTGTAACACCCGAGTCCCACTGTCTGTGATGTTTTCAGAGTTTTCAGAGTCCTATCTTCAGTTTGTTTACATCGTCGGGACGGCCGGCTGACTCCTCCCCTCGTGTATAAAAGTTGTTTAATTGAGGGACTAGAGAAAAGAAGAATAACATACTGTACTCACTGCTTAACTGTGTTTCTAGATCACGCTCATTTCAGGTAAATTTACATGCAGTGTGAAGATACCAGCATAATAAAGATCGCTAGCATTAGCATGCTAACACAACAATGCAGCGCGAGTTGTTTTGGTTTCATGCTGGTGCTCAAGGGCGACATCTGCTGGATGAAAAATAAAAAGCCTTTAAAGTTTCAGATTCTTAATTTAGCATCATTTCAGGAGAACAGCGATTCTAGTGTTTGTTGGGGCCCAAGGCAAAAATTTAGAGACACACACACACACACACACACACATTTGACTGCACTGCTAGCTAAATAAACTAATGTTAAATGTCAAAGAACAAACATGCCATGATGTAATGCTAGCAAAGTGTCTCTAAGAGTTACATTTTTTTAAAGCCAAAAACAAATTTACATTTCTCAAAAAAAACAGCAAATTCTGATCTCCTGATGAAAATTATTTAATATGATGGAAAACTCCTGAACAGCCACAAAATAGACCCTATAAGGTTGTTAAGTTAGCAGTATATATTTTGATTTCTGCTATATTTATGATATTGGTAATGTCATGTACAACTGTTTTTTTAATGACTTTACACCTCTGTCAAACACATCCTGTTAAGTGGAATAGGGGATACTGTGGATATGAACCATTATATCAGATGAGAAAGGCCTCAAATAATCACTTCACGACAGTGTTATGGTCTGGGCTTCCACCAGGACACTGTCCCAGTTAAATCTTTAAAAAACAACAGCATCCTTTTTTAACACTGTAACATCTTTGATATTTCCTGTGATGTGGGACCCGGCCTCCTCCCCCCTCCCCCTGTCACCCCCCTCGGGTGTTCAGGCCAGCAGGAGAGAGAGTGCAGGCAGCAGGCAGAGAGCGACTCGCCCCCAGCTGAGGGCAGCAGTGGACTCGGCTGCGTTGCACAGGTCTGTGTCGCAGCACACGTTGGTGTAGTTGAAGTAGAGGCCCGAGGCGTATTTCTGCCCGCTCACACCGCACTGAGAGGGGACCGCACAGCTCTTCTCGTACATCGTCACCTGTAGGGCACCTGCAGAAAAAGGAAAGAAGGGGATTTTCACAATAAAAGCTGGTAAAAACAAATTGGGACAAAGAAAGGCCAAAATGATGTTTAAAATGAAATGAACACCTACGGTCCTGGATATATGACCGCTTTATTAAAGAATAGGAATGATATTGACTTTAACAAATAGTCTGATAAATATATTAGAAATTGTGAGTGTTGCATACTGGTTTGTTTTAAGCCCTGGTGTTGCTAAAGTAACAAATGTCATCTAGTTTGTTTAAAGTTTGTCTTCTTGTAATAAGTCCGCCCTGAAAGTGTTTTTAAGCCTGCTTAGACCACACTTAAATAAATATTTAACAAGTGGGTGAAAACGGTTCCCAAGGTTTATTAATGCAGCAATACAAAGATGTGGTATCAAACCCCTGTTTGAGAAGCGTAATAAAGAATGTCTCACATTTTGGTTAATTTATTATTATTAATAATAATAATAATAATAATAATAATAATCTTTATTTATAGAGCTTTTCAAAAACAAGTTACAAAGTGCTTTACAAGGACAGCAAATATAAAAACAGGCAGGTCATAGAAAAATAAACAAGGCAAGATTAAGGAATAAAAATCACTTTAAAATATAAAATCCCTTTTAAAAGAACTGTAAAATACATACAATTCTTTTAAAGGAATTCTAAAAAGTGAAAATAGTAAAAAAATGTCAACATTGAACTTATCCTTTTTTTAAATGACGGATGATACTATTCAAAGTTTATGTAAAATTATATTGTTTTAAATTGACTTTCTGAGTAATAAAAACATAAATATTTGTTCTAAAACTAAGACTGTAACTGTTTATAAATATGTTGCACATCTTGAAATACAGTTTGAGTCAAAGCAGCATCAAATCTGAGACTGATCTTTTCAAAGTTATGTCGATGTTATAAATGTGACCTCTTATTTCTTCCATACAAAACCCATTAGTTGTGCTCCATTAATCCAATCTTGTGGCTCATTTTGAGGACAGAACATTTGGTTATCTGTGTAATTCTTCAGACTTTACCCACTATTACTGATATCTGGAACAATGAAGAGGATTATGATTAGAGGTTTTATTAGGAAAAACTTTCATTTATACAAAAAAAAGCAATAAACTTTGAAATGTTTGATATTCTGTAATTAACCTGTTGTTTGCATCCTTCATACCTACTCTCACTCTTTCCATTCAAGCCTCATTAACTCCTGATTGGTCGTCATTTCCCACTTCCAGACGTGTGCACCTAAAGCTGGGGTCATGATTTCCTGGTCATGTGTTTGAGGTACGAGGAGGAGAGAACTGGAGACACAATGTGAGAAACTACCCGAGTATGTAAGGGTTAATAAAGAGGGGTGAGGAGGATGAGGAGGGGTCAGCATCTGATGAGACCACAGTGACCGTTTGGCCACGCCCATGTTCCTATTTTTAGAGATAATTTGACAGCATCCCAAGCATTAGAGAGCTGACGACCAGCCTGATGAGAAATGTGGAAGTGATCTGATCTACTTGTTTGTCTCCGTTTGTTTGAATCAAAGCGGAGGATCGGGCCTGAGAGATGGCTCTCAAAGCTGATGCATTATTGTTGTGTTATATGTGTACATGTGTTAAAGTGTCCATAGCTGCAACAGACACACGGCTAGAACAGACCAGTGAATGTTTGGAGGTCATGTTTTTATATTTTTCCTTGCTGATGGTGTTGCTCTTTAAAATCATTTGTTCTAGATTTCAACATTTTCTGGATTTCTTCAGCAAATAAAACCAGATAGCTCCATAAACCAGCCTCTCGGGAGTAGACACAATAAACAGGGTTAGAAATAAAACATGTGACTATAAGATTTAATTACCATTTAAGGAGAATTAGTCATATTTAAAGATGAGTACTGTAGGAGTTGTAACTGCAAAAACAGCTGTTTGGATGGGATGTAAAAAGTCTTAAACTACAGATGAAGGTCTTCTGTTTAACCTATTAACCACTGTTTCTTTTCATAAAGCAGTTTTCTGGAGTACAGAGGGGAAAAAGTCAGAGCTGTTTTAATAAAGAAATACAAACTGCACATTACTAAACATTTATCAGACGTGTCCTGGAAAATGTTGTGTGCAGTGAAGCTTTGTCTGCCAATTTGTGGCCGAAATGTCCTAGATACTCAGAAAATAATCCCATCTAGAGACACAGAAATATACTTATTCTCCCAAACACACACACACACACACACACACACACACACACACACACACACACACACACACACACACACACACACACACACAGCAAAACAAAAAGAGAGCGAGAGGAAAGATTTGTGTCTCACCTCGTCTTCCCATGGCGGTACTGGACAGGCAGCGCTGCCCAGCTGGACACTCCTGAGGGAACTTGAAGCAGTCCAGAGGAGAGATGGAGGGGAACACACAGGTGTAACAGTGCAAACACGCTGAGGGAAACCAGGGGGGGGGGGGGAATTGTTACCAATTTATTCAGGATCCACTATATTAACAATGATAACAACTATTCTGCCATTGGTTGACACAAAAGACAAGAAGTGACTTCCAAACACCACAAAAGAAGATTTACAATAAAAACATAACAAGATTTTTTTCTAAATAGTTAATTCATAAAGTAAACACAGTGAGGAATGAAGAAATATCTTAATCTAAGCGGGCCTAATCTGACCTGTGGCTTCTTTCTGGGTCATTTCCCATTCTCTCTCTCTCTCTCTCCTGATTTCTGACTCTATCCACTGTCCTGTCCCAAAAAAAAAAAAAGTCCCAAAATAAACCTTAAAAAAAGTTAAGAAGGGGCGCTGGTGGCACAGTGGTTAGTGCGCGCGCCCCATGTATGGAGGCTGTAGTCTTCCGAGCGGGCGGCCCAGATTCAAATCCTGCCTGTGACTCCCTTCCTGCATGTCATGTCATGTCATGTCATTCCCCTCTCTCTCTCTCTCTCTCTCTCTCTCTCTGATTTCAGACTCTATCCTCTGTCCTGTCTCTACAGTAAAGGCACAAAAGCCCAAAAATAAATCTTAAAAAAAAAGTTAAGAATGTGAAAGACCAAGTTTAAGAAGCTCCCAACAAATTGTTGTAAATAATGAAAGAAATGAGGAATAACAACCTGCAGCCCAAAGTGAATCACTTTAAGTCTAAAAATGAAGAAAAGTCTTTTTGTGGATGTGATTTACTAATTGATAACAGATCGTCTTCTCAACTAGACACTAAATACCCTGAGATTAGGCATTATATGAAAGCTTGTCATGGCAGACCTTACCACACATTGAACAGTCTTTAAATGTGTGTGTGAGTGTTTTCCGTACCTGCCAAAGGTAGACAACAGAGGAGCACGATCACTACTTGTGAATGAGACATGATGCTTCCAGTAAAAAGTCCTCGATTGTTTCCAGTTTACAATTAAAAGCAGAAGTTTCCTCTTGGTGCAGACTCCTCAAACCAAACGTGCTGCAGGTTAATCTGAAACGTCCTTCAGCTCATTCATAAATTATATTTATCTTTGAAGGATAACAATGCTCAGCAACCTTTTGGGATTTTTCTTTATGTCCGTCGTGTTCTTGTTTTCTGTGATTTGTTGTGGGACCTGGTTTGAGATACCCCACCTCACTCTGTCAGCATCTCCTCCTCAACACTTTTAATTTAATTTAGAGGGTTAGTAACGATCAGCTGACCGGGTGAAGGAGAGCCTACAGAGATTTTTGTCTCGTATTCAACTTTTTGTCATGATAATTCATCTCTAGACAACAGTGATGATTAATAGTAGAGACAGGAAGAGAGTTTATGTGTGATTTAGAGCTCATTACTATGACCTCTGATCTCAACATAAAGAGGTCAAACTCAGGATCATTTCTAGTTCTCGGATGTTGCAGAAACTGAGGATGTTATTATCGGCATATAGTGGGTTCATGTATGATTTTACAAGTAAAGCAAAATATAAACAAATAAAGATTCAGACTGATATATCTCGTGAGGCCGTGATTAAGAGACATGAAGTCTTATCTGGGGTCTTTCATAGGTTACAAACATGTTCATATACAATCACTTGTAGTATCGCAGTAGTTTTATTTCTAACACGTGTCAGCTATTGTTCTGTATAAATAGTAAAACTTTTATTTTTTACAGCCTTGAATTCTTTTGATATAGCATTTAAATGTATTATTATATGAAATGCTCAGAGTCGTTTTTCTTGTAATTTGGCTTCTAAAACAGTTTTATTTTCTTAATTTGAGAAATTAATAGTCCAATGTAAAGCTGAATTTGTGCTGACAATGTAAAATCAATATATGCTGAACAAACATAGTGATTTAGTTAACCTGGATGGGTGATAGTTCTGTGTTTCTTAAATCCTCAGAAAATTGTTCAGGGTTTGGTTGGCTTTGGGGGAACTCCACTCAGAATGTTGGGATGTTTATACTCCTGAATCTCTGTGTTCAGTGGTGGGCAGTTAAAGAAAACGAAACTCTCTTTGAGTAAAATTTGACTTTCTGTGTTTGTGTCTGTTGTGTATGTGTGAGAAAGCAGCTAGAAAGATGGTAACAGGACAGACAGAAAGGCAAACAGCTTCACAGTCAGCGCGGTGTAGACGGAGTCAGCATCAGAGACAGACAGAGAAAAGCAGAAGGAGAGGCAGATTCAGCAGAGAGTTGGAGAGTTTAACTGAATTATCCTTCAGGGTGTAATAGGAGACATGAGGGCAGCGTGCAGGACGGTCTGCTGACAGCAGTCTTGTGATGGAGTGAGCAGAGCTGGCTCAGGCTGAATAAGCTGTTCACCATGTTCATTAATTACAAACAGACACACCCGGAGAAAAAAAACAAAACATCTTAAAGTTCAGCTGCAATGAGACTAATTTTGTTTAAAACTGTTTTCTTTTATTTGTTTGTTTAATTAATTGAGTAATTCTTAATAATAGTTTGATATGGATGATTATGCTAATAGAGACTTTGGCAAGTCAGAGAAATTGTTCAGCTTTTCTTATTATTTCTGACATTAAAAGGCTTTATATGTGATTGTTCACACTTAAATGTAGAAATCAAGTATATCCTCTGAAAATAACTCTGTGAGTCATAACTGTCTACAATGGGTGTAACACCCGAGTCCCACTGTCTGTGATGTTTTCAGAGTTTTCAGAGTCCTATCTTCACTTTGTTTACATCGCCAGGACGGCCGGCTGACTCCTCCCCTCGTGTATAAAAGTTGTTTAATTGAGGGACTAGAGAAAAGAAGAATAACATACTGTACTCACTGCTTAACTGTGTTTCTAGATCACGCTCATTTCAGGTAAATTTACATGCAGTGTGAAGATACCAGCATAATAAAGATGGCTAGCATTAGCATGCTAACACAACAATGCAGCGCGAGTTGTTTTGGTTTCATGCTGGTGCTCAAGGGCGACATCTGCTGGATCAAAACATCACATATAAAGCCTTTAATGCTAAAACGATAGATTTTGTGTAAAATCCAGACATTATCAAAACTAGCTTCTTTGTTGTACATTTGAATATGTTGCATTAGCATTAGAGTTGATTTAATGTAATGTGTCTCCTGGTCAAGTCAAAGTCAACTTTATTGTACATTTTTCCGTATACCATGTAGTGAACAAACAGAAAAATCAAAAGATCGTATCTCTCCGAACCACGGTGCAAACTAAAACAGAATTCATTTATTTAAATAAAAGATAGCAAATAAAAATATTAACGCAGATATAGAAAAATATTAAGATAATGTTTAAAAAGGTGCATCAAAAGAAAAACAACCACAACAAATGTGCATGGACTGTGTATAAATGTATATAAATCACTAACATATTATTACACATACAGTGATTCCTTTGAATTTAACTGTATTACTGATGTAAATTCAAGTTATTGTTTCTCACTATTGCACCTTTGAATATGTTAATAAATGTGTTTTGGAAATACTAGTTCTTTGAAAATGGAGTTGCAAAGTCCAAAACACTAAAGTTGAAAAAATACTAAACTGTCAAAGAAATGTAACAAATAAACACAGATAGGTGATCAGTTTCTTTTTAAGGGAAAACCTCCAAACTGACCTTCTTCAGTGTTTAGCCTTTATGAGTTTATAATACTGTTCATATGATAAAATACGTGGACACTAAGGTCGGGTGTGGGGGAGTTCATGAGACTGCTTAATCGCAGACAGAGGGTGGTAAACCTGCTGGATGTTTTGTGTGCTGGCTGCAGGATCTCTGTGGACAGATGGTGTTCTTTAATCCTGTCTGTGCCCTCTACTCCCCCCCCCCGCCCCCCCTCCTCCATCACTCCACTGTAATATCAGTCTCACACATAATGTCTGTTTTTCTTCCTCTGTGCACAGCAATACAAACAGAGAGTTTGTCTGTTTTCATGCCTCTTTAAACGTCTAAATGAACACGCTGGGCTGCAGTAACTTAATCCAGTCAGTAGACGGGAACATTGTGCTGCTTCACGGGTCCAACTGTTGCTTGTGTACACAGTCAGAGGTTTTATTTATGCATGTTTATGTCGCTGCTGCAAAACCTTCATTATCAGCCGTGCTTCAGCGTAAACACGTCTTCTGCTTCAAAGTTCAGACCTGCTGACGAGGGAACCTGTTTATGTAACAATCACAACAATGTCAAAAACACAACATGGTTTGACCCACATTTCAGGAAAAGCCAGATTATTTATTTTGTCGCGCCTCACAGCCAAAAACAGACAACAGCAGCGATGGCTCTGTAATAGGCCCACAGCGTTTAAGCCTTTATCTGTAATGATACTAAAACAGATTGAGAGCTAAGGAGACGAGCTTAAAAGATATCCTGGTGAAATAAATCAACAGTGAACCTAATTGATTCACAGCAGACAGTCCAGGTTTACGCTTCAGAGGCGGGACATCTGATACACTTTCTGACCTTTTATAAACAATTCATCAGGATAAGAGGAGGGGAATATTGAGCCCTTAATCCAAACCTCATGGAAATACTTAAATCCATCATTAAATCAGTGTCTCAGTACAAGGACAGGAGTTTGGTAAAAACAGTCGACTCTCATTCAAACAAACTTGATTCATCGTGTCCTGGTCATTAGGTGGTCAACATATTGGTTATATATCTATACGACCTCACAGCAGCAGTAACCATCACTGTAAAGATCAAGCTAAAAACTCAGATAATGTTTACTTGTCATGGAAAACAGACCTAATGTTGCAGGTAATACGGTCACAAACAGGATTGTTTGATACTTAATAAATAATCTTTCTGTTTTTAAGAATCACATGAATTCAAGTTAGTCTTGTTAAGGATAAAATTGAGGTTTTTAATGTCTAGTTATCTTAATAAACTACAGATTAGCTACTCTTTACATAAAACTAAAGGTCTAATACTGTAGATGGAAACATAAACTAATATCTCTATGAAGTTATGCCTTATAGCTTCTTGTTTACTTCTATGAATGGCCGTGTCCAGATGGGTGGATCTACCCCGGTACCTCCAAAATACTAAAAATAATATTTACTTTTTACTCGTCAGAAGGAGGATTCGTGTCAAAATCAGCTTTGGGGCTTTGTTACAACAGGTTTCCGGTAGCTTTTTTTTTTATTTCAATGGACATATCCATGTGTTTGTAGTTTAAATTGTAAAAATAAATAAATACTTAACACATATTTCATAAGACAGGAGTGAAGTAGAGGAATAACTCAGATTTAATTGCAACCAAACTCCAGCATGTCCAAAAATACTTCTATCAGCCACAAAACATTGCCTATAACATTTATTTTTTGCAAGTTGCACAGCATGTAGGAGTTTAATTTGCAATTCTTTCAGTAATTCAAAGTGTGACCTTGGACAAATCTGATTTTTGAATCCTAAAAGAAGTAAGATTTACATTAAGTCACTACTCTGTTGTGTTAATTTTGGGCCCCCGGTTGGGCCCCCTCTAGTCACAAAAGTTTGGACACGCCCCTGCTTTTATGCCAAGATAGAAGTTGATTTGATAAACACATTCTGTTAAGATTTGATAAAGGCCTACATTTAAAAATCAGCGTTGATAACTTTTCTAACTTACCATGAAGCTAAAGCTAGGATGGGCTAGCATTTAATCTAGTTTAGTCCAAAGAGGATGCCAGTTTAATGTATTGTAAATCAAATATATTTGTTAATAAATACCAAATAACCTACTCATAGATACTATACCCTGAATAAACAAAAATCAAAGTTAGTGCATTTCCTGTTGCTGCTTTAAATCTAGGTGCACCCATCATTGTTTAAGGTAGGTTAGATATGTAAAGTAAACATTTAGCCAGGACAGGACGTGTGGGGGATGGGGGGTGCAGGGATGAAAGGGTGGGAGAGCTCATGATAAATCCACAAAGAGGACCGGATGCTGGCGACATGGCTTCAGAAAATAAGAGGAAAACTCCCCTACATTTCGTCTCCTCTAAAACCTTATTCACCTCATCTATTTAGTGTATGACCAACACTGTGTTAAGAAATGTGTTTAAATAATGTTAGAAGCGGTTTACTTATCTAAAATACATAGTGGATCAGACGACAGAACAAAGCTTTAAAAAAAGTGTCTTATTTTGAAGGGTTCAACCGGAAACGCGTGTGTGAACATTCGGCAGCTTGTCGCAGTCTGTCGGCGCAGAGAGAAGCAGAGGGAACAATCCAGCGAGTGGATAACGGGAACTGGGTCGGCTCGGGGATATTAAATGAACCGAGAGGGAAACGCAGCTTAGAGGAGAAGTTTGGACTCGTAAAAAAAGAGGTTAGTAAATATAAACACACATCTTTATTTGTTGTCTTTTGAACTTCTGGACACATTTGGCGATAGTTATAAAGATGTTGAACATCATAGAAGAAGTATTTGGGAAGGCTGCAGAAGTGCTGGGCGGTGCACTCAGGATGTTTTCTTCATGTTCAGATTCTTTATTGCAGCTGGATTAGTCTGGACTGCTTAGCCTGAAAGCTTTTTCTCAATACTCAAGTTGAACTAAATATCAACTGTTTTAAAATATTGAAAATGATATCAGCAAAAAAAAAAAAAACGCTGTTGTTCAAAGTATTCACCCCATTCGTTGTTAAAGCTCTGTTAACTGTGATGCACTGCAGGATAGTCTCTTAATTGTTATATATGATGCCTTATGAGAAAATGATTATCAAAGCTCGGCACTTTTTGCATTTTGTCTGAGTTTGAGAGACATCCTGTGTGTCCCTCTCTGCAGCCTCACAGTGGGAGACTCCTGTGAGTTACAGGGAAGATAAAAGAGCAATTGTCCCACATCTCACCCACTGTCCAGACATGGAAAGGGGCTTTGCAGCATCTTGCAGAGCAGTTGAATAATGTTTCTTTATATTCTCGCCTCGACAAGGCTACTTTTGTCTACTTTCCACTGTGCTGTCTGAAGCTCAGCCGTCCTTGAACTTTCACAGGTGGTTGAAAAGTTTCATTTAGATGAGTACACTTCTTTCATGCAATGCTTCATTTTAAAGCAATCATTTGATTGTTTGTTTTGTGTCCCCTTCTCTGTCTTAGGCTGGAGTTCTTCTTCATGTCTGCAGATGGATGAGTAACTTTTGGACTTCTAAAGAGATCGGGTTAAAGATGCTCGCCCCTTTTCTCCTGGACACAATCATTTAGATTTCAGCAGCTGTTTTTTTTTTCTCCCAAGACTAAACAGTTAAACAAGTTGCAAACACACAAACACATAATTTGTCATCTCTGGCTTGTATTCAAACAGTCCGTGTCTAAGAAATGGCAAACATTTGCCAATATGGCAGCTTCACTCACGCCGTGGTGCGAAGCATCCCGGAGACCTTCGGGGGGAAAGCGGAGTCGGGAGATGGTCATGAGAACGGGGACGTGTCCGTGGACCTGGCCAAAGCGCAGCGACAGTTCGGGTGCCTGACGGGAGCTCTGAGGCAGAAAGTGGGCCTGCAGCTGATTGAGATCCCCCCCGACCCGGAGCTGCCGGAGAGCTGGAGGATAGAGGATGTGGCGGTGATCCAGGGAGACACCGCACTCATCACCAGGCCCTACAAACATCAGAGACGCAGTGAGGTAACACCATGGAGACATCATCACCCTGTTCTTCATTTAGTCCACAGAAGTAACCACATGACGCAGCTCACATCATGTTAAGTTGAATACTTGTATCAGGGTCAAAGTTCCCTTTGGTTTCTTGCTGGTGCATTCAGAGGCCTTTTGGAGACTCTGAGACTTTATGAGACGAGCGTTTAAAAACCAAGAGGTCAACAATCATTAATCCCAGTTATAATAAGTTTATGTTTCTTTTTATTTGTAGCTTCTGGTGTGAGTTTGAAACATGATAATGATTTATAACTTGATTTAAGGGGTGTATAATTTCTGAACATTTTCCAGAACAAACCATGAAAAGAACTTTGCAATTTAGTGATAATTATAGGGAAAATGTTCAAACGGTACGATGACACACTTTACATAACAGGTCTTTAAAAATCCTGATATTTTTCTACTAAGTTCAGTGGAAAGAAAAAGATAATTTTCTGTCCTAATGCCGACTGAGGAGGAATTTCTTTTGATGTTAACAAATACATGAAAATATTCATTCTTTTATTTGACATTTTTTAGTTCATGTTTGTTTAACTTGATTATAAAACAGAAAAACGTGGAAATAACAAAGATGTTTCCAGAAGTTATGAACCATTAAACAAACATGACAGATGTTGGTTGGAAAGCTTTCAAACAGCTCAGAAATCCATCAAATCAAAGAATTCAATCGTAAATCCAGGACACTGAGGAAACAAAAGTTACTCTTTCTTTGCCCCCTCATCCCTTTCCTCAGTCGGACTGAAATGGGTTTAGAGACACTGTGGTTATTCTCTTCTTCCTCCTCTGCACTCGTCTCGGTGTCTCCAGGTGGAGGCGGTGAGGAGAGTGATGTCAGAGCTCAATGTGACTGTGGTGGAGATGGGCGCCGCTGACGGGGACTCCGGAGGGGCGACGCTGGAGGGCAGCGACGTCCTCTTCACAGGGAGGGAGTTCTTCGTCGGCCTCTCCTCCCACACCAACCGCAGAGGAGCCGAAGTGCTGGCAGACACTTTCAAGGTAAGACACATGACGTGGTGAATTACTTTAACAGAAGTCTTTTTTTTTTTGTGTGTGATGTTATTTATCTTGGAGGATCTAAAGCACCACAACTTGTTGTCGTGGTCGTTGCATTGATGGATTATCATCATGTCAGGCTCCGACTAAAGCTCGCACTAATGAACCATGAAAGAATCAATATTTAGATATTTCCGGCGGTGCAGCAGTCAAAGTGTCACGATGCTTGTCAGTCAAGTGACGCAGCTGCCAAAGTGAGCAGGTGGTACTTTGCTGTGTTGCATTAGGGGAATTGTAGTGTGTAAACAGTGATGGATGAGGCTGTTTTATTGGCCCAAACAATGAAGACCACACAGCGGGGCCCCTTCTGACTCCACTCCACCCATTAGTATTGATCCCCTTCACTTCTCTTAAGTGCATTTTACGCACTCATGCTTTCTTAACAAACACACACTTGCATCTACTTGTGAAATGTGTGTGTGTGTGTGTGTGTGTGTGTGTGTGTGTGTGTGAGTGAGTGTCTGGTATGAATTAGTGTGAGTGGGAGGGGTCATGTGGTCAGAAATGGGGGATCAAGTTGGGAGATCAGACGATGTCTGTCTCATGTTGAGCAATTGTTACATTTCTTTTAATTTTTCATTCCTAAAATAAATCTGAAAAGATATTTAACAAATTTATTTCTGAACCATTTGCAACTTAACTTGAGCTCAAAGCACCGCTGTGCCAGAGTACAGCTTTACAGAAGTGTGTCTTTTAATTATTTATCCAACAATTCAACGTTTGGCAAATTGAGCCGATGCCCCACAGGAAAGATTTAGCACTCGCTGTAATACCAGAGACCTACCAAGAAAACCAGACCAGCAATTATCATATGAGCCGTCATTGAAAATGTGGAGACAGTGTCCACTCGCTCTGTTGAGAGATGTTAGCCTTGTATGACCTTTGTTTCCTTTTTTTCTCTTAATAATAAAATCACAAAAGATCCAAATTGAAATGAATCAGCGCAGCAGCATGAAGCTACTGAAGGAGTATTCAGAGTAGGAGGTGGCAGCTGCATGGCTGCCTCAGAATCCCACAGCAGGCTGCTTTATGTGGAGCTGCATGTGTTTACAGTGTGACTCCATGTTGTTTGTAACGCTCGAGCTTTCCCTTTGTGAGTGAGTGAAAGACTTCTCAGGTGATTTCTTCCCGACGAGAGGCGGAGCCGTCGTGTGTGTTAATGAAACATGTTCCACCTCCATCTGTTCAGGACTTTGCCGTGTCCACTGTTCCTGTTTGTGGTGGAGCTCGACTGAAGAACATCTGCTCCATGGGGGGGCCGGATACGATCATCATCAACAACAGTGACGGGGCCAAGAAGACTCTCCGGGTGAGTGTGTGTTGTTTAGATAAATATTATACGTAATCTTTCAAAGGAAAAGTAAGTACGGGGATCACAAGCAACTGCTGAAACAAAACATGCTCTTCTTGTTTTAGGCTTAGAGGTGAGGAGAGTTGAAAGCCCACTCAGGGTGTGATATTCATGTGACGCCTCGCCTTCACTATGAATGTCACAGAGGCGTAATGGGGGGGGGGGGGGGGGGGGGATGAAGTGAAGTCTGAGTGTGTGATCACATTTCTCTACACATCTTGCTTCTGCAACAGCAATGCAATGTGACTTCATAGACTGGGACACCAATAGCACGCTGTTGTCCAATCAATATGAACGTGCAAAGACATAAAGAAGGCGGAGCTTTGTTACTCTTCTGGGGGACACAAATGTCGCGACCTAGAAATATTTGTGTGCAATCCAATTTGACAGAAGAAAGCACACTACACTATAAGTTAGAAAGTACTGTATATAATATTATTTCACATTTCTTTAATTTGTTAATTAAAAAAACAAACAGGTACTGTAAAGTTAGTTTACACAGAAATGAAAAAGTTGTTATTAACTCTTTTAATTTTAGGTTTAGGACGTCATCGGCGTGTATGCTGTTTTTGTTGTGAGGACCCGATGCTTCTTAAGAAAGATAATCATAAAAAAATACAACACCGGGAAGAATGAAGCTGCCAAACAGAAGACAGAGTCCTGTTTTTTCATGGGTGCAACACAAACACAGTGACTTTGGTTCCTTCCTTAGTTTGGATTTTTTTGCAGACTTAGCTACGTATCATCCAGCTGCCTAAGCGCAATGTTTTCCCTCTCTGCACCAAGCTTCAAAACACCTTTTTACCAGTTACAGCTCAGGGCGGTGCCCGCTAACAGGAAGGACACGTGCTAAATCCTAGAAGTCATTTTAATCAGTATCCATGAAATAGTTTGCAAAATACAAAACCAAGAATCCAGTCGCTTTTACGACACACTGAGCTGTTTCACAAATATATTCACACTTCTCACGATTAAAGGTGTCGGACAAAATGAGAAGCTACTCAGTGAACCCCAAACTGATGTGGTCAGTTTGAATGCAGACGACACACTTCCTTATCTTGCTTTAAGGACGAGTCCAAACACCCCGAGAATGTGTGAATTCTGGATTAAGTTTCAGGTTCTTTTTCTGACGTCATCACGTGTTCATAGTGAAACAGTTAGATGAGGTATTGACAGTTTTCTGCTCGGAGTATTATCACTCAGAGGCCTTCAAACAGTGAAAACTGGCTTTGTTATCTCTGCTGCTGTCTCTGTTCTCCCTCTCTCTCTGTCCTGATGTGAACTGCACACATCAAGCTTCCTATCTGCTGAGGTCATTTTAACAATGTTATTAATGTTGCCTATGAGTCTGTGATGCTGGGAGTGGTCTGCTGCAATCTGTGTGTGTGTGTGTGTGTGTGCACACTAATATTCAGGGTGTGTGTGTGTGTTTGTCTCCAGATGATGGAACAGCTGACTGATCACCACTATGAAGTCCTCACTGTTCCTGACGAATCAGCAGCAAACTGCGTCTACATCAGAGGTCCGTCTAGTCGGGACTTCCTGCTCCACCGGCCTGCAGAGGAATGTCCTGACAGCGTCTCTGTGAGTACAGCTGAGCCTCTGCTTTTTACTGCAAAAAAAGAGAGAGAGAGAGAGAGAGAGAGAGCAACGGCTACTCTAAAGTTGGAGAGCTCACAGGAGACAGATTGAATAAAGATGGTCAAAGATGAAGCTACAGATGTGAAGATATTCAGTTTTTACACGTAATCTCAAGACACTTTACATAAAGAGTACGAGACAACAGAGCCAACATTAATCCACCATGAACACAGCACTTAGCAGAGCAGCAGCAGCAGCAAAGAAAAATGTTCTTTATGCAGGCAGAACCTTTGAGCAGAACCAGACGCATGTTGAACCGTGTTGGGTTTTCAGAGTTAGAGAGAGAGAGACAGAGAGAGAGAGACAGTCCCCAAACGTTTTTTTTTTCCTTCTCTGTGAGCCACTTACTTCTTCCACTGACACGATCCAGAGCCGTCTGTTCCCATAATGATGATGATGAGTGTGTTGTTTCCTCTGTTGTCTCTGCAGGCCTTCCAGAAGCTCCAGGACTACACCCTCCTGCCTACAGCCTGCAGCGAGGCCTCCAAGCTGGGGGCGTCTTTGTCTTCGCTTTGCCTGCTCATCAACAGAAAACACACATATTTCTAAAAACACTTCCTCACAGTTACCTGTCAGTACATTACTCACAGCTTTGACCTGTTCAGACGGGATGAGGGGGTTATCTAAAAGTGACCCCGTCACAGATTTAAACAAATTCTAATTCTTTTCTATTTATTGCCAAAGGAACACTCTCAGTCACACAGCATCTGTAAGTGAATACGATCCAAATGTAACATCTGCTGACCCTTAGCACAGCTGCTCCCCCTGCTGGACAAAACGTGCATCATGTTGAATTCCTCTCAAGAATGTAAATCATGACTTCTCCTTGAAAACCACTAAATTCAGCTGTAGCTCCACACTGTAACTGGGACGTACAGAAGTATTAAATCAAAACTGTGTAGACGGACGAGGTCTGTCCATTAAGACCTCGAGGATCCACCTTAACACAAACCACAGAATGCAAAGTACCATCTGTGTCATGATCACACATGTTTTAAAAGGCCCTAATGCATCCAGAATATAACATTTTGTAGACATCTATAACAAAAGTTTCTAATAATCGTGTTAGTTTATCAACGGTGACTCAATAAGCATCATAAATCCAGAGTCCAGACGGTTTCACTTTAGATAAAGTATTCATACTTACAAAGGTAAAAGCTTTTTTAAACATGACCTTTAGTGACCCTGTGATTCCTAAGATTGATGTCTTCAGATTTATGACAATCCATTTCTCATGTCTATGATACAACAGGTCATCTCGTTCTTTACTCTGTAGTTATTTTACTGACTCTCCCTCACAGTCTCATGTAGCTGCTAAGAATAGAAATGTACAATTTTAAATGTTTCAGCTTTCTTAAGTATGAATTTGTAGTAAATGTAGCAATAACAATAAAATTCTTCACAAAAGATGGTTCTTTTCTTTCTCGTGTAGTTAAAGACGGATCTGTTACTGACATCAGTCTAACACTCAAACAGCTGAATCAACTCCACTAAATGGCTTACGTGCTCGAATCATTAATCCACTCACTATTTTTAAATTCCTCCATCAATTGTTGCAGAATAAAAAACTAGTAAACTAGACATTTCTTTAGACTTCAAATTGCTGTTAAAGAAATGTTTATGAATGGATTGTTTTACATTTGTAACATACATCTTGCTAATTTAGTCATGCAAGTTTAATGTTTCCTTACACTAAAGACTAAGAATCACATTAGGATGAATATAATAGATTGTGTGAATGTGTTAGAACCAGATTAAAGAGTAAGTAAACCCCCAGACCACTTGGGTAATAAGTGGTGTTGTTGACCTATCGGGTCAAAATCCTGACATGTGAGTTCAAAGTATTAGCATAGTGTGTAGAAGTATTCAAAGTGACGACCCTTTACAGGTTCAAACCGCCTACCGCACTTGAATTGGTTGACAGATGATTGATTGATTGATTGATTGATTGATTGATTGATTGATTAATTTATTTTCGTGTCATGCTCACAAAGTGCCCAACCTTCATGGGCTTATAAGACACCAAAGACTTCAGTTGCAGTGGTTCACATTTAAAAATCATAACATTACAAAGTTGCCGGCTCCTGTCACAGTTCAGTCTTAAACAACGTGTTGTGTCTTTTTTTTCCCAGGCTTTACAAACAAAATCTGCTGTAACAAAGGTTCCTTTTTTAAAACACAACTCAAGTTTTTCATAATCGTCTAACCAAAAGAAATCAACTTAATGTGGTGATGAAGGGGTCAAAGCCTTCAAAAACTACATCACCCAAATCTGGAGACACTTTAAAGGAAACCAGAAAATAATTGATTAAATATTTTGAAGGAAACGTGATTAATTGAAGAATTTATTTGTTTTTTAATTTATTTTCCTTTTTCTTCTGCCTCACAGTCCGGTAGGTGGCGGTAATGCACCTTTTGACTGGTTCGCCAATCACAACGGTTTCATCCCTCCCAGAGTGCTGATATAACTTCAGTAGTTGGTACTCTCTTAGTTAATCACAGTGTTTCTTAAAGAGACTCAGTTCATTATTTCTGAGTATTTGTTACCTTGTGGTCAGAATGGGTCGGAGGTGTGCCTGTCCCGGCTGCAGACGCTCCTCTGGACTGCACAGCTTCCCAGCGGACCGGGACATCAGGGGCCAGTGGGTCCGTGCACTGGGCATGCAGGACAGTGAAGTCCCGCAGAAAGCTCGGGTGTGCAGCCGACACTTCTCCAGAGACTGTTTCTCCAATCTCATGGAGAAGGATCTGGGTTTTTGTAAACTGGCCAGACTGAAACCAGATGCGGTGATCAACAATCTGAGCTGCAGCTTCTGCTGCCACTAACTCCTCTGCAGACTGTGGTGAGTGTTTAAAGAGTTTGTTGGTGATATGCATTGACTCCTTAAATCCTGTTTTATTTAAAGAAACTGTTCAAGCAAAGTAAAATCACTTTGCAGAAGCAGGGGTGATTTTAGAGTCTGTTGGGGCCCCGGGCAAAGATTAACCACGGGCCCCCCCAACCAGCGTTCATCACAATTAAGTTATAAATAAATAATCTGACACACACACAATACATTTATTTTGAGTGTTTCCCACATTATTATTTTCTAAATATAGAGAACAATAAAAAAACTTAACTAAATAATTAAAGGGGCAGTATGTAATATATCTACAACATGACTTTATTATCATCAGACATTAAGGGGACATGTTTTATTGACATGCTGATTTCTCTCACAACAACGCAGCAGCCAGTAAGTCCTCAAGTTTAGATTTTGGTGCGGAGTGGTCTGTATTTGTTTTGACCAGAGAAGTAGGTGATTTTAAGGCCGTTTTGGACATCCCTCCGTTTGTCATTTGAGTTTTGTTTAGTTTAGTTTTGTTTAGTTTATTTGCACATTTTTTGAAAGAAGAGTCAAACAGAAAATTAAAACAAATAAAAAGTAAAACACATGAGGTAGAAACCCATCAGGGCTTACCTCAAAACCTCACCTTAAGAGATTAAACAAAGTTGAAATAAAATACAGTAAAAATAACAATCACAAATAAGATGTACTCCAATTGAAAATGACATACAAACATTAAAAACATATAAATAGAGCAAAACAGGACGTACAGTATGTAGACAATATAACAAAATCAGGACAATTCACTATTCACTACAAATCTTTCTGACATCAAAACATTTCTGAGTCTCAATTTGTATTTAGAAAAAGACAAAAAAATCTTTAAGTAAAAAAATAGTTTTGATTCGGCGTTTAACAGAAACACTTTTTCTTTTTTTTAAACAGTAGCTGGGATCAACTTGAATTGTGTTCTGTTTCAGTCTAAACGGAGCAGAGAGATCGGGTGCCAGACGAAGCCAACGAGCACCAGACACTGACGGACAAGCTGACGTGAAGCCTAACAGGAGGAGCAAAGGTGAGTCATAATGAGCAGCATGATGTGCTATTCCATTAAAATCATGATAATGATCAGATTTGTTGACCTGGTGTGTATTACATGTTTAATAATAACCTCTCTTCCTCTGCAGTTGTTCAGGTTTTTGGAACAGAGCCGGTTGTTTGGTTGCAATAAGCCTCCTTAAAAGAACTTCAGACACATTTGGACTTTTGAAAAATAAAGTTAACTGCAGAGCACTCTCTCTGTGCGCAGCTACTCAGGCTAAAAACTCGTAACATCAGTGTGTCGTGCAACACCGCGCCCGAGGTTCCAAGGGCGACCTCCAAGAAAGTCAAGAGAACGAGATGTGAGGCGTCACCTGATGTCTCGAGTGATCCGCTCGAAGGAAACAGCACCATGAAGTGTACAAGGTGAAGGATGAAGGTCACAATACTACAACATGTTTCTTCTGTTGTTTAGTTTCAGTCTCTTATTTTGTTCACCCGCAGGGAACCTGGGCTGAGTGCAGCAGTTCTGTTTCCGGGCTGATTGTCTGTCGAGGTATCACAGGTGAGAGACGACTCAAAGTGGTAACAACAGGGTCTGTTCCAGCAGGATGGGATAGTCAACGTTGATCACTCTTTTAGTTCATGGATAACTTCAAGTTCAAGTGCTGACCCCCCTTTCCCCTACATATCACCTCACACCCATCATCCCCCCACCACTCCTCCTGGTCACACACACACATCTCTCATCCACCTGTATTATTGTATTATAGTATGTTCATATTCTTTAAATTATCTGTAAACTTGTATAGAATGCTCACTGCATCTTAATCTGTATATTATAATCCTAAGAATACACTTATTTTGTAGCATTACTTATTTATAGCATTTATTTATATTTATTGCATCCCATTAATCCAGCCATCCAGATATACCTAATAATTCACTTTCTTTGTCTACATCTGTAAATTTTGCAATTACTGTACATAGCACAGACTCTTGCACTCAATTACTGTACATAGCACAGACTCTTGCACTTTCTGCTTATTTGCACTTCTGGTGAGATGCCAAACCTCATTTCGTTACTCTATACTTGTAGATGTGTAATGACAATAAAGTTGAATCTCATCTCATCTCATCTCAAAAGGGGTCTCAAAGAAGTGCCACAAACATCAGGCCAAGCTACGTTTCCCCAGCACCAACCGGCAAGGGAACAGGCACCAGGATCAATCAACCAATCAAACACCAGGATGACATCATCATCATCATAGCTGGTGGTGATGTGAGACTTGTGGTTACATGTGTGCTCACTCACCAGGTGATAATGTACTTTGATAATGTACTTTGATAAGTACTTAACGATGGAGGATCTCATGGAGGGTAGAGATCCTACACTATTTCTTGTTTTACCTGTCCCAGACTCACCCGTTTCAGGGAAGTCTCACCTGATGCAGGTGACCGCTCAAGGCGGGATGGACACCACAACGTGCTGGTGCAGGTTTCCCTCAGCACCACTGCTAAAAGTTACGGTATGCCATGTGTCCTTATGTAACTGTGAAAAGTGACTTTACAATAAAAATGTAAATCCTTTTGCAGCGCTTTGTCCAAAATGGGAATTTCATTTGATGCAAAACCAGACAAATGTGAATGTTAAATTAGCAGGTGCCTTAACATGTTGTATACCACGTTATGAATAAAAAGGTTTTTTGACGTGTTGAGGTCTGGTTTTTGCATCTCTCCGCATACAGCTGTATGCATGTAGGGGTTAAGGGCAACTGGTTCAAAATGAGGGTGAATCCCCCCAATCTGCTCAGATCTATGAATCAACTGCATGAAATATAAAGCTGCATCATTTTGAGTCTGCGTTATGCATGAACCAATGTTTTAAAACCACACAAGTACATGTGTGCATTGTTTTCCTCCTGTAATCAATACATGATATAATAATGGAATCTATATATTCTTTGCAGTAGTGAGAGTCAAACGGTTGTTGATTTGTTAGAAGCTCCTGGTTTGCAGTTACCTTTACCACCTCTGTGCAGCAGACTGTAAGAGGAAACATCTTAGAGCGGTGACCACCAGAGCACGCAAATAGAACAGAAACAGAAACAGTGGCTAAAGAAGGTAAAATGCCACATCATTCAGCCATGTTACCAATCCTCTCCTGCACCCTCCATGTCCTCTGCACCAGCTGCCTGTGCTCATGGTTCAGACTACAGCTCTAGACCACTGTGGTCATTTCAGAGTTATCGGCACGTCTGGCTAAATAACCTTAAACTTACCGTTTAGAGTGTGTGTTGCATAGACTTGGGATGTGATTGGTCGCAATCTCCGAGTATACCTTTAGGGTTTAGTTACCCGTTAAGGAAATAAGAAAAAAAACACTCGAGACAGCAAGAGAAATTTCTTCAAATTTATTTGTTTTGTTAGAAAGCAAAGATGTTTAACGGTTGGACTTGGCAACTCTCTCCAACTCGTCTTTCTTCTTGATGGCGTAAGAGTTAGAAGAACCCTGAAATGAGGAGAGAAAAAACAACAGGTGAACACACCACAAAGGACCAGAGTTGTTATCAGGACGGTGCAATGAGATGACACTTTGGATTTGTCGTGCTCGACGTGGATAAACGTACCTTGGCTGCGTTGATCAGCTCATCAGCCAGACACTCAGCAATGGTCTTGATGTTTCTGAAAGCAGCTTCTCTTGCTCCTGTGCACAGCAGCCAGATGGCCTGAAAGACGAGAGAGCAGGACAGAGGAGGTGAGTCGAGCTGACAGATCTCTGGTTTAATAAACATTAAGTATTAAACATTAGTATTATAAGAGTCAGTGTGTCTGAGTTGGTGATTGACTGGGTCACAGCAGATTTCAGCCAATGAATAAGCAAAGACGTTTTTTCCTCTGCGAGCACTCTAGCACACCAGGACAACGGGTCAGTGTCCAGGCGTGACTCTAGCCTCGGGTTACATTTCAAAAGCAAATATTTCAGCTGAAGAAGATAAAGCATCTTTATGAAGAAAAGGAATAAGGTGATCAAATCCCTTTTGCTTTTTTTTAACTAACAATGACAGCTATACCTGAATTGTAAACCATTATTTTTTATGCACTTTAATTAATTAAGTTAAGCAAGTCCCCTTCACTTAATGTTTTAGATATGTGAAAACAGAACATACATAGTTTTTGTTTAGTATCGAGGATTTTTTAGACTCATTAAAGCAGTAATGTTAGCCTTTAGGTTAGACACAGATGGAGAAAGTAGGCCTCAGCGTGGTTACCTGGTTGACCCTGCGGAGGGGGGACACATCCACAGCCTGCCTCCTGACGGTACCGGCACGACCGATACGGGTGGAGTCCTCACGGGGTCCACTGTTGATGATGGCGTTCACCAAGACCTGGAGGGGGTTCTGGGGACACAATTTAAAAATAATATTTAGAATCTATGCACAACATGCATCCATAATGAAAATGAATGACTGCTGAAATTGGTCAAAATGAGGGTCACATACTGAGTGTTTGAAACATGCTGTGAAACTAAAACTGGTCAGACTCCATCATATTTTGGGTCTTGGTGTTAGATTGGAAAAACTAGCAATTTAGCCTGTTATGTTAAAGAAAGATCCAAGAGAAACTGGTAATAGATTTCCAGTAACTAAAGATTGTCTATGAAACATTCTAGATAATCTTTGAATCAGTTTTAAGAATACTATTCCAGTGTCACAACTTCTGAACCATAATGCTGCCCATCATATACCAGTCTTGATCTGAAGTCTTAATCCTACAACACACACTCTGAAACAGAAAGTTACCTCTCCGGTCAGCAGGTGGATGATCTCGAAGGCGTGCTTCACAATACGCACGGTCATCAGCTTCTTGCCGTTGTTGCGACCGTGCATCATCATGGAGTTGGTGAGGCGCTCCACGATGGGGCACTGGGCCTTACGGAAACGCTTGGCGGCATAACGGCCTCCAGAGTGTGGCAGGTACTTGGCGTACTTCTCTTTCACAGCAATATAATCCTGAAACATACAGAGCGTGGTTACAGAACATTTGAAACCTGCAGGTCTTGAGGTGCAGCATGTTTTCAGAGTGTGTCTGAGTTGGTGATTGACTGGGTCACAGCAGACTACAGCCAATGAATAAGCAAAGACGTGTTTCCTCTGCGAGCACTCTAGCACACCAGGACAACGGGTCAGTGTCCAGGCGTGACTCTAGCCTCGCTTACAAACTCGAATCAAACATCCGATCAGTTTGCAAAAGCACTTTCAGCCCTCGCTGCTTACCTGCAGGGAGATGTCGTTGATCTGGACATCGTCGGTGCTCCACTTTCCGAAGAGCTTGATCTCCGGTGTCTCAGCTACTGCTGGGGCAGTCTCCCACTCAGTCACTGACGAGAGAAGAAGAAAAGTTTGAGTGACACGATAAGAGCGCCTTGTGTCTATCTACACTTTTACATTTAAGATTAAGATTTACTTTATTGATCCCTCAAGGGGAACTTCTGTTTTTACACTCTAATCATGAACACACACACAGAATGAAATACACACACATGCAGAAACAGGATCCTATGGACCTGCACTAATGGAGAGATGTCAGAGTGACGGAGCGGCCCACAGCGGGCGCTCCTGAGCTGGTGGTGGGGAGGGGGTTTGGTGCCTTGCTCAAGGGCACCTCAGCAGTGCTCAGGAGGTGATCTGGCACCGCTCCAGCTACCAGACCAACTTCAGCGACCCTCCAGTTCCCAACCCAAGTCCCTACAGACTGAGCCACTGCCAACCCAAGTCCCTACAGACTGAGCCACTGCCACCCCAAGAAACTTGAATTTTACTATTAGAAAAGGGACTTTCTGAAAGGTTTGACAAATCGTGAGTGGAAGCAGAAAATATATTTCCATGTGTTCTGCTGACTTAACTTTGACTACATAAATAAATCAAACTGAACAAGTTTAATATTCATTTAACAGTTAACAGATCTCTGGTTTAATAAACATTAAGTATTAAACATTAGTATTATAAGAGTCAGTGTGTCTGAGTTGGTGATTGACTGGGTCACAGCAGATTTCAGCCAATGAATAAGCAAAGACGTGTTTCCTCTGCGAGCACTCTAGCACACCAGGACAACGGGTCAGTGTCCAGGCGTGACTCTAGCCTCGGGTTACATTTCAAAATAAAATATATCAGGTAAGATAAAACATCTCTCATATAATCATATACATCATCACCCATCTGATAAATACACAGCTGGGTTATAATATATTAGTCACATTTACACACGGACCATAACACCTGCACCCTGGTATTCACCTTTACACAGATCACCTTTAAGTTAAATATGATCATAATGAAGAGAAACAAACACACAGACTGTCTGCGCAGGCCCGAGGTGAAGCCTGCTTCATGTTAACACAGCTGAAGCTTCAGCTGCGTCAATTTACTGGTTTTATAAATAACATGACGCAATTAATAAACAGCGATTCGGATTTTTTAAAGCATAAAACGTATAATTAGCTACATAAAACCTGTTCTGAAATGGATTTGTATCTGCGGGTTGTACAGCCGTGGTTCATCAACATGCCGCCTCCACATGTGCTAACAGGCTAGCCGCGTGCTAACGATCAGCGCTGCTGTGCCGTAAGGGAAACACTTCATCTAAAAAACACGACATTTCGGTAAAACTGTGACTTTTGTTGATGCATCCCGGGCAGCGGGAGTCATTGCGATTTCTAAGTATCGGAAAACAATGTTTTTAGGACCTTTTTAGTCAGGAAAAATGTTAATTTTTCACTCACTTGTGTCTGCCGTCCTGTACCACACTTCTCTGAGACGGAAAAGGGCCTTTGCGGGGCGCCGCGTGCAGATATCCGGTGAACTGGCTGGCTACTTCCGGTGCTCAAGGCATTCATGGAATTGTAGTTCTTTAAGTGTTTGGCGGAAAAATAGTCAACCTTTTTTATTTAAAAAAAAACAAAAACATTTGTAAGTGTATTAATGTTTTTAAAAAATCATAGAAGAATTCTGACGATGAGATGATTCATACATGAACATATAGAAGGAGCATTTATTAATTAAAATAGATATTCGCTTGGCTGTAAATTATTATTATTATTATTATTATTATTATTATTATTATTATTAATAATAATAATAATAATAATAATAATAATGATAATGATAATGATAATGATAATAATAATAATAATAATAATAATAATAATAATAATAATGATAATAATAATAATTTGTACTTTATTGATCCCACGAGGGGAAATTCGTTCGGCTACATTTAACCCACAACCCACATTTTAGAGCAGTGATTTAGAAAATGTTCAATTCAATTTAAAAAAACGTTATTTGTCCCTGAAGGGCAATTCAATTCAGTGACTATAAAACAGATGTACCACATATTCATGCGAAATTTGTAGATCCAGAAATGTAAATGCAGTTTTTTTCTTCTCTGTAATCAAATATCCTAACGAAAATTTGACAGCAATCTGACTTTTTCCAAGTTTTCAACAAACACATTTTAGTTTACTTATTTAAATATAACTGAAAATGTTTTGACAGTATACTTCACTAAAATGCAAATAAACAATGCAACACTTTAAATGTATAAGTTATTGTAAACGGAGAATCACAAAAAGTCATCTAAAAAAATGTAATTTACTGTTTCTGAATTAATGCTCATGAGTGAGTCAGGATGTTTAGTAATGCTCGATTATGTGTGTATGGCTGTTTATTCTCAAGTGTTTTCCAAGCTGGCTGAACATGAATACACATTGAAAACCAAATAATTGTGATACAAATAGAGATTTTTAAACCCGTCTTTTATTGAGGAGTTGGTTTAATTTGACACAGTTTCATTTGTAGTCCAAGTACTGTAGAAATTGAAGAAGATTGACAAAATAGAAGTTTCTGTTTGGTTAAAAATGGTCAAGGTCCACATTTACTGTTTTTTGAAGCAAGAAAACAAAAAACAGAGAGGACTTCCCTTAGTAAACCGCAAATCGATTTCAGCGAGCGAATAGCAAACAAAGGATGCAACAACATTCAAATAATACTGATATTTGTACAACAGTTAAAATAATCCCATCTTCCCCTTTCACTTCTTTTCATCTGGGTAAATAATGTGCATTCTGTACTTGTCTCCTCTACAATAGTAATTCACTTCTTGTTTAACCACACAATATAAAAGTAAATACTTAATATTTGAAGAAACATCAAAGTACAACAGGCATCCATAAATATCCAATAAATTGCAAACATCAAATAAAAAAAAGAAAGAAAATTTTCCCTTTACTGAAAAAGACGGACAAACAAGAAGGTTGCTATGACGCCTGAGATCTCTAAATGCGATGGGAGGTAAAGACTGCCATGTACACTAGTCAGGTGGACAAGTAAACACTAATATAGCACTGCCACCCTCTGTTCTCTCCACTCTCTGTTCTCTCCACTCTCTGTTCTCTCCACTCTCTGTTCTCTCCACACTCATCTCCAACATTTCTTTTAGCACCGTCACTAAAGGCAGCGTGTTTTAGCACTTCGGTATGGAACATGAAACACTGAGGCATGTAGGGAAAATTTAAGGCTTAATCTACAAAAGCTTCAAAGCACTGCATGACAATGATATTAAACATGATCATATTTACACTACACACAATGAGAACACGATTCCCCGCTTTAAAACAGAAGCATTAAGAAGATATAAATTACTGCATCATCAGCTGAGCAGGGCAGTGAGTCTGTTCATGTAGAGAGGATGACAGAACGTCGCTCAGGCACTGGGTTTGTGTGTGATGTTTTGAGGTATGTGTGTCCAAACACACACAGACACACACATAGATATTGACTGTTATTATGCAAGTTAAGTATTTCTAACCTAATAAACTAACATTTTCATACACATTAAAGGGGCATGCCACTAAATTATACATTTTGATAGCAGTCACTACCAAAGACTCTTCAGCCATGTCTATGTTACAAAAATGGAGATGAAAGAATGAAATTTAAATTTGGGATTCAAAGTCTGGAGTCTAGGAGCGCTGATAGCCTGGTGGTTATGCTGCGTGCCCCATGTGCAGAGGCTATAGTCCTCGTCGCAACAGCTGTGGGTTCGGACCCGACCTTGGCCCTTTGCTGCATGTCAGCCCCTACTCTCTCTTCCCAACATTTCCTGTCTCTCCTCAGCTATCCCAAACAGTCCAGAGTCTAGTTTCAGCCTCTCCACTTTGGCTAAATCTCTTTTTCTATTCTTTCTATCTTTCCCTTTGTTTCCTGAAAGGCTAAAATAATCATTTTAACCTTTATTAATGGAAGCCTTTTCATGTGTTGCCCCTGAAAGTTTGTGCTTTGAGTTTATTTCCTGTGAAATAACTTCAGCAGCACACACAGTGATGTGCTGGATTTGTCCATCAGAAACAGTAGAAAACACAAAATGAATATATTTTGTGTTACAAACTGTGCTGCCTCTGAGAAAAACCTAAAGCTCAGTAGATAAAGTATATCCTATTTGTTTAATCTGTACAATAATTCAGGGAAGAACTCTGGCCAAGACTTAGTCCTGCACACTATTCTCCTTTAACCACTTTTCTGTGACTTTACTGCTTAACATTTTTTAAAAAGAAAAGCAAAAAGAAAAGTTTATTTCTGAGCTTTAAAGGTGCTGGTTTGGTGTATTTAGTAAAATCTTTGTAAAAGACAGACCTGCTAATTCCTTCAGTCTTTATGCTAAGCTAACTGTGTGCTAGCTGTTACTTCACATACAGCTTACAGACACGAGGAGAGTGGTGTCGATCTTCTCATCAAACTCTTAACAAAGTTTAAAAGCCTAAACATTCAAATCTCCCCTCGTCTTTCCCACGATGAGCGTTTAAATGTAATCTATCTGCAGAAACACAAACCTTTCAACAGAATATAAAAGTAGAAACCATCAGCGGCAACACTGTTTGATAACCGAGGGTAATCCAAAGCTTTGAACGAGTATACCCCCAAAAGTTTTGTGAGTTGTGAAATGTGTGAGCTTGTAAAACTCCACGATGTGTATCTGTGTGTGTGTGTGTGTGTGTGTATCTGCGTGTGGTTGTTAAAGAGTTTTACTCCAGCCACTTCTCCATGCAGGTGTGGAACACGGTCTCATTCGAGTGCCAGAACACGTGTTCGACTCCGGCGACGGTACAGACGATCAGATCCCCTCGAGCCCCCAACGTCTTCAGACCGAAAGCATCCTTTAGATAAATCTGAAACAAGACACAAAAACACTGAAGTTTAATTTAGGATGATTTTACCTCTGTTCATGTTCTGCCTGGTTATCTCAAGGCACTACAGTGAAGCATGAGGATGTTTCAATCTTTATTATAAATGTACTGTTCCTGTGGTGTAGATGTTACATGACCTCACAGATAACTCAACAGACTCCTTCACACAGGCAGAAACAAAAGAAAATACCGGAGCGCACTAATTCAATTATTAAGGTACAAAGGACGAACGTTTCGACGCGGCTTCTTCTTTATATGATGATTATAAGGCGACACTTTTCAGAATAATCTTTATTTCAGATAATTAAATCTGTTTGGATGATTAGAAAAACTTGAGATGTGAGATGAGTTCATCCTGACTGTTGGTACCTCTGTTGATTATTTGTCAAATTTCCTTATATGTGATGTGCTTTGTACGGTGTAAAATGAATTGGTAAGGAGGATCTACGATGGGGCTGCCAGCGGCTGTGTTTGCCTGCAGCCAATTTATTTTAATTTTAATTGTGTTTGAATTAAGTGTTTTGTTTTGTTTTAATTAATGTTTTGTGAAAGAGGGGCCGATATTATAAGATTAGTCTTCTTTCTGCTCCTTTTCATTCAAATTTGAGATTTTATGTTTGTTTGTTTTTCTTAAATTTATTGTTTGTTTGAATGAAATAAAATTTACAAATAAAAAAAAAATATGGGTTTGATGTGATTACTTGTAATTTGCAGTGGGCGTGCTCTATCCTTATTTTTACCCGGGCATTGGAGTGGGGTTTAAATATTTTCTGTTGATCGTCATCGGTATCCTCCTCCTCATCATCGTAATTACCATCATCTTGTTGTTTATAATTAGTTTCTCACTCTTTTGTTTAATAAATCAACAAAAATATCTGGATTTTTAATTTCATCTAAATACGAATGATTCACAGGTACAGGCCCACTAAGTCTCTGTGAGACATTTTACTTTTCAAATTGAGACAGGTGATAAAGTTCCTGGTTTACAATATGAGCGTTAGGAAGTTCTGTGCGTGTCCCAAAACAAATTATTCTCTCACCTCTGAAAAAGTCAATCATACCTTTCTAATGTCACAAATAACTCAAGCAGAGGAAAGAGCTCAAAATGATATCAGAGCATGTCTAACAATCATAGAGAGTATAGTATCATATAGTGTGTGTGTGTGTGTGTGTGTGTGTTGTGCGATCTTCACTCACGTCTTGATGCTGCATCTCAACAACAGTCTCGTTGTCGTCATAAAATCCAAACTGACTAAAAATCACAAGAGGAAAAAAAGAGAGTTGAATGTGAGAGCATCACAAGAAAGTCATCTGATCGCCCACAGACTAAAAAAAAAAATCTGCCAGAAATCTGCTAGAAAAAACATTTTTAAAAAGCATCAAACATGACAAACTGTTGCAGCTCTAAACTTCAGACCCTCGACTGTCTCAAGGAAACAGCAATCGAGTCTTCCTCTTCCATCAAGAGTTCAGAAGTGCACCACTAACATGCATGAAATGAATTCTCTCTGCCTTTTAGAGCTACTTTAGAACTGGACTCCGTTTCATGCAGCTGTGTGTCTCCAGTGGGATGATGGTAGAAACATTTCAATGCACTTAAGTTATCAACCTCACTGTATGGAAATAGATCCTGTGGCAGATTTTCTTCTGCCAAAATCATGGCTATAACTGCTGTGTCATCATGTTGTCTTCATGAAATATTATCAAATGAAATCATAATTCGGATCAAAAAGACAGAAGATGAACTCACCTCGACTGCCACGGAGTGATGACTCCATCATCCGGTCCTCCGATCAACACCAGCTTCTTTATTTTGAGGAAGTTTTTCTTCCACTCTGTAATGAGACACAAACAATACTGAATAGAACTGAATAGAATAGAATGACTTTATTGATCCCAAACTGGGAAATTGTGGTGTTACAGCAGCAAATAAAACATTATAAGAATAGATACATAGCAAATAAGCACTTAAAAAATAATAATAATAAGACTAAGAAGAGATTTATACATTAAAGATTTAACTTAACATTCTTACTGGTTTAAAAAAATGAAAAATTAAATACAGCATTTATTCAGGTTTGTCAACTGAATGTAAAAATACTTGCTGGAGGTAAGAGATGTAAGTTTGCAGAAACAGTGATGACAGTGGTAAATGTGTAATAACAATATAGGCGGTTCTCCAGAGCTGTGCAATCAAAGATATAAATGTTAAAGTGCAGGAGTGTAGATACGTTATCAGTTGAAACTATTCACTATAATGATGAGCATTCAGACAATGTCGTTAACTTAAATGTCAGGATAGTTTGTCACTTTTATAAGTAGCATGAGCAGAACAGATGTGGCTTTGTTCACTACACCTGTACAAGCTTTTGCAATCCAGCACAAAGTCACATCTTTTTTTTTTTTTTACACTTTCTTGTCACACTCTGAAGAAAGGTTGGCGTTTGTTTTGGTTTGTTTTTTTAAGAGACGTTTCCTGACTGATTTATTTAAGGCATTTTAACCTAACCGTCTAAACCCTCGTCTCCTTAGGTGAGTGTGCCTGAAGATGGCCTACTTGCTTCCCCCCTTAACATGCCATTCATTTTGGCTTTACTTCCTTAGTTTGAACCTGTAGCTTAAAGTACTTTGTTTAATGTAAAAGCTTGTAAATAACTATTTAAAGTGACCCTCCCTCTTTCTTTTATTTCAGCTTATTTAAATACTTTTTTTAAATCTGGTTTTCTCACCCAAAGATTCCCATGAGGGCAAGGCAAGCTTATTTATGTCGCACATTTCAACATCAAGGTAATTCAAAGTGCTTCACACAAGACATCAAAAGCTTCATGACAGAGGAAAGAAAAGAAACATTCAAAAAGAACATTTAAAAATCACTGAAATTATCAAATCTGAAAATATGTTCAAATAAAAATAATTCATATGAAATTAATTGAAATAAATATAAAAAGAGTTAAAAGTGACAGTGCAGAGGGAAAGCTTTCTGGAGGTAAGCAAATAAAAACATGGTGCATCCTAATTCTAAGCAACAATGACCACATTTTATTTTACGCCTAAAGCAACATAAACACATTTTATTTAGTTAGCCAGGAACAACAACAACAACACTCTATTACTGATTGATATTTATATATATAAGGATTCCTGAAGTTAATAACACGGAGGAATGTGCTGACCTGTTGAGTTTGGGTTGGGTCTCTCACTGTTGAGCAGAGCTAAATAATCACTGCTGTTCACGTACATGTCTCTGTGGTGGGGGTCTGCAGAGAGAGGAGGAGAAATAAACAGTTCATCAAACACGTCTAATAAATCTCCTTAAACACCACTCCTGCCTCAAAGTGAACCCATGTGTATCTGTCTTTAAATAATGTTGTTTGCCTTCGACGGGCTGCAGACTTTAACACCTTCTACGTGCCAGCTGTGTGAGAAAGTTATTCTGGGAGTCTCACCATTCCAGTAGTTGCAGATGGAAATCCTCTGGCCCATCGCGGTGTAGCAGAGGTGGAAGAGGTTGGACTTCACAAACTGGGGGAAGAGGTACCTCAAGTAGTCCGTGTCTGAGAGAAAACAAAGAGCGAGCATGTGAGAGCTGGAGCGAGGAAACCTTATTAATCCTCCACATGGACATCCTGCAGTAAATCATTTAAGGTCAGTTTGAGGCAGCAGAGACAAAATTCTAAAAAAAAACTAAATTTACATTCGATCGTCCTTTTAGTTTATATGTTGAACTTGTTAGAAAAAGTTGCTTCATACACATCCAGCAGTTTAGGAGCAAACCTACAATAGATTTAAAGTCGTTTAACGTCCAAAATGTACGCTCTTATAGCTCTTAATTTCCTCCCACTACTGACGGACATATCTGTGTTTAAGTGCTAAACGCTCCTCTGCCGAGCAGCTTGTGTTCACTTCATTATGAGACAAACTGTGAAGAAGATTTTAACAGTAACTTTAATGTTAGTTTCATAGTTGCACTGTGTGATCGGCACACTAAAGGAGAAGAAGAAGAAACGATCTACACTTGAAAGAGTTGATCATCAATATTAGTGTAATACCGACTAATAATGTTGAAGTACTATAATGAGTTGCATTCTTAAATCCAGGCCGGTGAGTAATGATTATTTCCACTACATTTTATTTACATGATAAATCAATAAAATGTTCAGTCAATAAAATATTTACAAAAATGTAATTTCTCCAATTTGTCCCTGATGGACATCTTCAGTTTGCTTCCTTTTCCAAACCTGCACACCGACACCTAGAAGTCTCAATTAGTTATTATTAATGACGAAGATGAGAGTGAAATCTTCACATTTAATCTTCACATGAACAACACCCCCCACCTCGCCCCCCACTTGCTCCCTATCCCTCTTCCTGCATCTTATCCCATCTCTCCCCCTATCCCTTTCCAAGCCCGGTGCAGTCTAGGCCTGTGAAGGCTGTTTCATCATGAGCCGGGGATCCAGCTGAAGATTTCTGTCTTTTAATAAGACAGTTTTTTCTTACCACTGTAACTTTTGCTGCTTTGCTAAAGTGCTCATGATGGATAGGCCGGGTCTTTGTAATATAACAAAGAGTAAGGTCTTTTACCTGCTCTTTTTGTAAAGTGTCTCGAGATAACACTTATTATGAGTTGACGCTATACAAATAAAAATTGATTGATTGCTTTAAGAAGCTACAAACAGCCACTCTGGGTTCATTTTTGTTGAGTTAATGACTGGAAAAATTGATTGATTTAAAAAATGATTGGCTACTCATTAGCTAACAGATTACCTAACTTACCGTTTCAGCTCCGATTACATCCCACTTTGACCCCTGTGAACTGTTATACAGATATCAACCAAAGAGTTAGTTTGAGTCCTCAGTGGATTCTAACGACACCAAGATGACGCAGTAACACATCGTGTCAGTGTTTTGTTGTCCTATTGCACAATAAAATGTACACTCGCATTTAATGTGACGAGACACAAAATCTAACAACAGATCTGCGACTTTCTTTTGGTGCTTTCGTCACATTTCACTGTGTATAAAAATGTGAGATTACAGGGGCTTTAAACATGATCATGTGCTCAGTATGAAGTTGAACCCACCTCCATACTGTCCGGCCTGAGGCGAGGACAGAGAGATGAACGACTGGACGTTGTGGTCCGACAGCGTGGAGAGGATTCCTCTGCAAACCAGCCCACCTGTGGAAACATCAACAAACATGATCTCAGTCTTTTGACCTTCTTAAGTTCCCAGTACCACCACATGTTAAAACTTTCTCTGTTAAACTTGTAGCAATGATACTAACACACACGGAGGGAATCATTTTCTGTGTGAATGTTGCTGTTTGGAATCTCGCAAACTTGAAACTTTAACAGGAAGATACAACAAACTGTTGCTTTACACATTACAGCTGAAGATGTTGACATCCAGTAACAAACAACAATTTAAATACCATTTAATTTGCTTTTCTTTTCTTCATAAAACCTGAGTGTTCAGGTAAAAAGAGCCTCAAAGTTTGTGTTTTTTTGTCCACTGCTGTAAATCAAATTTCCCTTCCAGGGACAATAAAGGTCTGAACTGAGTGCTGAAAAGCGTCTGTGGGAATCTAATCATTCTGAAGGTGATGTCTTTAACAGCTATTTGTTTAGTCTAAATGACATTTACTAATCTAAAGAAAATCAATATTCTGTCACATCAGAGGACCAGAGGAAATGTTACCATTTACCCTAAAAACCAGCTTTGATGGTTAATAATTTATCAAAACGGAAGCTAGACTTTACTCAGTGCAAAGGGTTTTCACACAAGTCTTCAGTAAAGCATGACCTTCATAAACATGTTAAAACAAGTCATTCATTTGAGAAGTATTGATGCTTTGTGGTGTCCAACATCACAAGTGTGTGTGGTAAAGAAAACGTCATGCTGTGTACTGAGCAGTCTAAAGAACAAGCTGCTGCTGGTTGGGGTTTTCCATAAAGCCGGTCATTAAAAAAAAAAAAGGTAAATTCAGCCAATAAAACAACAAACTGAGTCATGTGAAGTCCCATCTTTAAATTGAGAGGCTGACAGAGTGCTGTGTCACTCTGAGGTCAATTATTGAAAGATTAGCACTGTCACTAAAGACACAGCCTGAGACTGTTTTATCATGTTGAACAAATACCACACTGATGTCTCACAGACCTTGTGAGTAGCAGATAAAGTGGACCCCGTCTGCGGCGTTTTGCATTATTGGGTAAATAGCTGCCTTGAAGCCCTCAACTTGTTTCCACATGGGCTGCAGGCTGGCGCTCCTGTCGAACAAGTCGATGACGGTCACGTTTGTTCCAGGGTGAGACTGTAAATGAAGAAGATGACTTTGTAAACAGGGTGAAGGGAGGGAGGGGGGATGTCCTGAAATGAAAAACAGCAGGCCAACCTCAGCATCCGGGGCAAACCTCCGGTGTTATGAAAGGTCCTGAAAGTATGTTTAGCTCCTTATTGATCAGCATGTGTGTAAAATATAGATGATTCTTTAAGCTGTTCGCTTCAAAGCAGCAGAACAAATGAAGCAGAGAGAGGGAGGTCGGTGGTTCCGCTTTCTATTTAAGTATCTGTTGTCTGGTTTCAGTATTTGGCTTTCTAATAAAAAGTTGAAATGAGGAACTCCACAAGTGCACGTGTAGTTTATAAACAATCTATCCATAATTTATCAGTGCGAGCTACAGGTGATATTGACTTTTATAAAAGTGTAATAATGCATTTAAATGATTGGACCTATTGTAGTTTGTGGTGTTGCTACAGGAATAATATTAAAAAACATTAGTTTGGCTCAAGCATTATTATTATGACTTTGTATTTGGTGAGTTTTGCTGACTAATGTTGCAGAGCACACACACACACACACACACACACACACACACAGGTCCATGTTTCCTCTGATAACATGTGCTTATACAAGCTGCAGGCCTGTGGTATGTAAAGTAACCTATATAACATAAAACATGATATATACACCCAGCTCTCAACGTAAACAAACCACTCAGACACTCTTTGCTCATTTTAACTCACTCACCTCGTTTATGAAGCGCTGTAGGTTTTTAAAATCCCCCGAGCTGTCGAACAAACCGTGCACGATGATCACCGGCTTGTACCCGACCACTGCAGCCCAGAGACACGCACCGAGCAGCGGGTACAAGAGCCCGGCCGCCCCGCTGCCGCCCCCCCTCCTCCTCACAGCTGAAAGCGAGCCCTTCATTATAACTCCAAAAATATATATTTAAAAAAAAAAAACACTGAATAAAAGCTCAAAGCTGAAGCTTAATTAAAAAAATAAAATAAACTTGAATAAAATCAAAGAACATAAAGTCCTGGCGTGTTGTCGCTAATGTCGTGAGATCATCCTCAACTCCATCTCTTCCTCCCGGCGGACAGAAAGCTCGTCAGTGATGAGAATCCCGTTTTGCACACAATGTTCCCCGAGTGTGAGAGCTGCCTGATCTCACTCCAACAACAACAACACCGAGCAGCTGCTCCGGTTTGCTTTAGTTTCTTTTGTTTGTTCCGGTTTTAAATTAAATGTGATTCGACCGCTGCTGACGTCATTTCCGGGCTCACCTTCTCCAATAGGAAACAGGATGCACAAAAAAAAAAAAAAAAAAAAAAGTCTACTTCACTTTTTATTCTTGTAAAACTCCAAAAATATAAGTTAAACACGTAATGAGAGCCAAAATCTAAAATGTGTATCTGAAATATCCAGCTGATTTCTGCAGAGGCGATTATTACAAAACTAACAGCCCTAAGCTGTCTGTATTTCACCTTTCTTGATTCCTGAATACTCTCTCTTTCTCTCTCACACACACACAAACACTATAAAGCGTGGACTCGTGTTTAAACAGGCTTTATTAACACGTTCTGCAGGTCGGAGCAGAACAGCACGCCTCAGTGTGAGGCCAAAAGGTTTCTTACATTCGTCTCATAATGCAGGAAATACAAACAAGCACTGCCACCTTATATACAGCCAGCTTTCAGGCTTTTGGTCCATTTCAAACAAACTTGTTAACATGCATGATCAAATATTTATCAACACTGACGGCAATGCAGAACAAAAAATATATATTTATTCTCCGAAGAGGCTGCAAGTCGTCTGATGACCTGTAGGAGGAGTGCAGTCCGGTCAAAAAAGGCTGTTTTTGGTTTATTTGGATTAATGACGGAGTGTCAGCTTGGCTTATACTATCCACCCGGAGATATCAGTATTACATAACTCTTTGTGCGTCAAATGTACCATAACTATAAGCAGCTTGATTGCTCAGCTTTATCTAGACAAGAAAAGTGATTAACTGCTTTATCAAAAGCTGTACAAAACAAAAAGCATCAAAAGCACCTCGGAGTCATCGTTTCCAGTCTTCAACACTGACTCAGATTTCACTGCTTTCATAAATCACTGTGTGGTGTTCTCCAAAAAAACATCCACATCAGAAACAATCATCGTCTAGGCTTCTTACAAAATATGGTTTCGAGAAAAAAAAAAAAAGTTTTTTTTTTAACAGGTGGAGACGAGCGGGTTCATCGTGCAGCTCTACACAGTCGGCTGCAGCAGCTCCTGCAGCTCACACAAAGTATCCTTCAGGGTGACGGCTAACGTCTCTGCGTTCGTCTCCTCGCAGCAGTTGAAGGCGGTGATGGAGAAGTGGACGTGGTCGGCCTGTGGGTTGTAGCAAATGGCGTAACCGTCAGGAACAAGGGGCCCGAAACACATCACGCTGTCCGTGTTAGCCGGCACCTGAAGGAGCACAAGAGAGAAAAACATGAAGGAAGAAATCCATTAGACCAGAAGAAACACACTGGGTTTATGTTTGTTAGAGAACTTATGATGAATGTAGGTACAGTCACATCTTCTTTGTCTCATTCTACTGTAAAATGAATCGCCTACAAAGAGACACTCAGACCTCCACACAGGGAAACACACCTGCCCTGTTCGGAGCTTCCAGTGCGTCGCCAGGCCGTACGCTGTGTCCATGAAGATTTTGGGAATGCTCAGCCCTTCCTCGATGGCCTGCAGCTTCAGTCCCAACAGGTGGCTCTCAATGCCGTGGCCTTCAAGTGCCTGAACAGAGCAGGGGGGGGAGAAAAATAGAACAAAGTGAATAAGAATAAATACCACATGACAAAAAGCTGTAGGGAGAAAAGATCCTGTTATTCACCTGATTAGCCAGAGCTGAATATGCATCAGCAGCTTCTCTGAACAGTTGCACTTTAGCTTCCCGCTGTGACGTAAAAACAGAGACGACACATTCATTAGAAAGCAAAACAAAATCATCTTTATTGGTAAGTGGACTAAGACCAAACGAGCGGTTTCTCACTGATAATGACGGATCATCGAAGGCGAGGATGAACTTGAGCGTCTGATTTGTGGGCGAGCGGACGTACTCTGTCCTCCCTCCCCGAAACATCCGCTGAGACACAATACCACAGGCTGCACAGACCTCATTGTGAACTCTATCAAAAAAGAAACACACAGTCACAGCGACTTTCAATCTTTAGTCCTGCTAGTCCATCACCTTTTTAACTTCCAGGAAAAAACATATCTACTGAATGTAAATCATACAACGACCTTACTCTCTGATCAGACATTAAGGAAACATGCTATGTTGAAGTGCTGGCTTCTCTGACAACAATGCAGCAGCCAGTATGTCCTCCTTCTAACTTTAGATTCTGCTCCTGAATGCTCTGGATTTGTTTGGACCAGAGAAGGTAGGCGCTTTTAAGGCGACCCCCACACGGCCGTTTTGGACGCCCCTCGGTTTGTCAGATATGAGAGCAGTTATCAGGTCAACAGGTGTTGCAGTGATGGAAGCGGTCAAGAGAAGTGGTTCAGATAGAAGTGATTGTACCCGACCTAAAAAGCCTCTGCATGTTTCTAATAAGCTCCACGAGCAGAAACGTGCTCAAACTAGGATCAATATTGGAGGTGCTTTTGAAAAATAGAGAGAGGTTAGAACACAGAAAGGTTTACAGACCGATGCAGAGCTGGATAAACACTGAAGCTTCAGAGTCCACCACATGGTGACCTGAGTGAGCATCCACTCTAGAGAGGAGAGGGGGAGACAGCTCTCTATGATGTTTAGAATTTAGACTGCAGTACACTTTTAAAAGCTAGGTGTCAGAGTTACATATTTGTCCTTTAATAATTACTATTATATGGATATATATATTTTTTTATTTATTGTTTTTTAAAGTTATTCTACTTTTTTGCAGGAATGCAAAAATGTGTTTCGTATGAGAAATTGTAAACATACTGATTTTAATTAATGAAGTATAAAAGGAGGATTAATGTACGTTTATTATTGATGGACATCCAAGACATTGTTATCCATCTGAAGTCTGACTCAAAATCTAAAGATATGATCACCATTTGATTTGTGTTTGTTGCTCTCTTTAAGGAGCATGATGTGTTTCATCTCATTCCCTCCACCCCTCCCTCTTTTCAGTCATTTCTTGTTATATTCCAGGCCATATAAAACTTGGTCGGTGTACTCCCCGACAACTAGAAAAAACCCAGAGATGATTGTCCAAGAGTTCCCTGAATATTAACCTTCCTCTATCAGAAACATCAGAAATGATATCCTCTGTTTTGACTGACTCACCTGTAGTAGGCGAGCTGCAGGGCCACCTGGATGAAGGAGTTTGGACTCAGCTTGTGCTGCTTGGGAAGATCTTTGCCGAACTTCTTAAAATTGAACACATTCACGTCCAGGTCGTTGATCAGTCTGTGGAAAATCAAAAACTTGTGTTTTCCAAAAAATATTCCAAAGTCAAGCATCATGCACCAGCAGGGGTCGAGATGTCATGGCACCATATCACACATCATCTGATAATATGGGCAGGAGGAGGAGGAGTTATCGTTGTTCACAAAGGCACAAACAGACTGTTTTATCAGCTACGAGATTCCTCATTGTGTTTAGGAAAAGTCTGCATTCAGATGTTAGATGGTAAAGATGTAAACGTTCTGAAATAATAAAGCTGTGTGAAGAAGTTTTGACGACTTTAAAAACATGTAACAAATAACGTCTTTCTGTGAAGTGAAGGTAACATTCACACAGAGGAGATTTATACCTTTACACTCCTGTGGCATCACTTCACGTCAGGGTTGTGAGGCAAAGCAAACACGACGCTCACTCGATGCAGCAAGGCCGTTCTCTTATCTTTATGAGAGTTCAGCACAGACTCTTTGTTGACACTTGAACACTACTCACTGCTCTTAAGGAGAAGGGAGACACTTACATGTCGAGGTTCTGCTTGGCGTGCTCGATGTCCCTCTTTATTTCTCGGTCGATGTGAAAGTAGAGCTTCTTGGGCATCGGCAGAGGGACCAGCGGGGCTCTCTTTGGGTCTGGCTTCTCACTGCAGAAAAAACAAAACAGATTACTGGTGAGTATGAAAGACGTAAAAGAAAAGCAGACATTTGCATTTTCCTATTAGAGCTGATCACATGAGCAGCAAATACATGTCAAATGGAGACTTCCTGAAATACAATAAATACAAGTTTTATCTGCACAATCCATTTATTCACACTGAAAATATAAACATTGGGCCAATCAGATGGAGCCCTGAAGAGCCGTCAGCTACTCATTTTAATGAAAACCTTTTTTTTCTGCTGGATTGTGAAAATCTCCGACGGCCAAGAGAAAAAAAGATCACAATTAAAGTTGACCTCCGTTTAAACCATCCAGTGTTGTCATGTTTTAAGTGAATATAGGTAAATATGATTCTGAAAATCACCGACCCAGGGTTGTGTATGGCAGCCAGAGCGGAAGAAATTAAGTGCAAAATAAATTTGAACCTCAAAAGCTTAAAACTCTGTTTACAACATAAATATGTATATCTATATTAAACATCACAGGTGCATCAGAACAACATTGTACATGTCCTGCTCCTCTCACCAGTAGTCCAGGATGTGATGCAGCAGGGTTGCAATGGGCGGACCCTCAGCGGTGGCTTGCTCGTACAGAAGACCCCACGAGCCGTCCTCTCCCACCACAAACTACACAAACAAACAAACAAACAAACAAACAGTGAAGCTCGTGCTCCCTCTGCATCAGAGAAATCTCATGATCCCTTTTGATCGTCCTGTGTGTGGTTACTCCTGCTCACCTGCAGCGTCTTATCAAACCAGCGGTTACCACTGTTGGAGAACGTCCCGCCTCCATGGAGGACCTGCGCTGCTTTACGGCTGGCGTACCTGTCAATCAAAGTGAAGGAATGAAAATCAAGGGAGGTTACTGGCTGAGTATCATTTTATGCTATTTTTTAAATGTTACTCAAAGTTTTTTTGAGTTTATTTTTTAAAAGCTAAAACAATGAACAATATTATGCATAAATACTTTACTAATCTACCCAGAAGGATTCACGTCATCTACAGCTGGTGCCAGTTAAGATAAACTACAACAGAATACTCATAAAAACATCAACACACAAAAATCTCTTTCAAAAGAGACAAACTGGTCAAATATCTAATACAGTGAATAATGAAACAGCCCACACCTCACAGACTAAATGGACAGTTGACCACCTCACAGTGCAATAAAAGGGTGCAATATTAACCTTAAAAACAAAAACAATGTAATTATATGATGTGAAAAATATGTGTGCAATAACCTCAGGTGCAATAAGAGATGTAGAAAAACATATTTATATTTTCATTTCATTGTACAGTGTTCCCTTTTGTTCTTTTTTTGTACTATATCTTTGCTTTAATACAGTGTATAA